>NC_138771.1:286726257-287223757 GCF_965119305.1 Pelophylax lessonae | reverse complement strand
TGGGTCTATTTCCCAAAGACAACCTCTGGATATGACGCTGAGCACATGCACTTAACTTCTTTGGTCAACCATGGCGAGGCCTGTTCTGAGTGGAACCTGTCCTGTTAAACAGGTGTATGGTTTTAGCCACCATGCTGCAGCTCAGTTTCAGGGTCTTGGCAATCATCTTATAGCCTAGGCAATCTTTATGTACAGCAACAATTTTTTTTTTAGATCCTCAGAGAGTTCTATGCCATGAGGTGTCATGTTAAACTTCCAGTGACCAGTATGAAAGAGTGAGAGCATTAACACCAAATTTAACACTCCTTCTCCCCATTCACACCTGAGACCTTGTAATACCAATGGGTCACATGACATTGGGGAGGTAAAATGGCTAATTGGGCCCAATTTGGACATTTTCACTTAGGGGTGGACTCACTTTTGTTGCCAGCAGTTTAGACATTAATGGCTGTGTGTTGAGTTATTTTGAGGGGACAGCAAATTTACACTTTTTTACAAGCTGTACACTCACTACTTTACATTGTAGCAAAGTGTCATTTCTTCACTGTTGTTACATAAAAAGATATAATAAAATATTTACAAAAATGTGAGGGGTGTACTCACTTTTGTGAGACAATTTACATATTTGGGAAGACCTCGGAGATGGGCCCTTGCCTCCTGGGCTGATGCTAGGAGAGGGTGCTGTGTTGGCGGTCTACCACCCAGGCCTTCTGCCTGGGAAGACTGAAGGCAAGAGTGGGCTTGTACTTGGGGGACAGAAATGTCTTCTGCTACATTGTTAGAGGGTTTTATTTAGGAGGAGTGGAGCAGAATAATAGCTGTCTGTGTAGAGAATCTTGGGGAGAAACTTTGCTGCTGAAGAATGTCCTGAAGGGCTAGGCATTAAGGTAGTCCTACATGGATTGAAATCTGTCCAGTTCAGCAGGGGCTGGCTGAATATCCATGTATGGACACTATGGGTGTATAGAAGTCGATCTACCAGTCAAATTCTGTACAACCACCCTATCAGATTTTCCATGCTTGATCAGCCTGCAACACTGATCAGTGTGTTCTGATGGTGGGGAAGCATCCCCGGTGTCAGAATACAATAGTTTGGCAGGAAGGATTCCCTCATTCACCTCCAATGTGTAAATGTGTAAACTTGTTAACCAGGCACCAGGTACTTTACAGTCATCTCCAGGGGTTCTTTTTCCAGGAAAATGTATACAGTACTCACAAAGAGTGCTTTCGGGGACACCTTTTGAAAAGTTATTTGCCAAGAGTTACTGTGAGTCTTTTCTTTGTGTCATTCATGCTTTTTACAGTTGATGTTGTTCTTACAAGTTTAATTTGGTTTCAGCTTATTGCAGTTTAAATCAATTGCCATAGCTGAGGTTAGTTTTCTGTGACCTGTTTATTGGTTTGTGTATTGTGTTTATCCTATCTTGCTATAATATACTTACGTTATCTACCATCAAGTTGACTGTGGCCTGTTTCCTGCATGCTAATATAGTATGGTAGTATACTAACACTTAAAGTGGTTGTAAGCTCTCACATATACCCAGTGACCTGAATAGCCTCAGGTGATACACAGAGATAAAACAAATTCTCCTACATACATTTTACTTGTTTAACTGCAGTCTTCTCTTGTCTACAACCCTTCAAAGTGCTGATTTGTGATAAAATCCTTATGCATCTGTGAGGAGTACAGAGGAGGGGGGTGAAGAGCTGCAGTTACACTGTGTGAGAGCTGATTGGAGGAAAGGCACCCCCCCCCCATTCCACATAGGCAGAGGTTTGAAAAAACATGCAGAGCTGTATTCTGAATAGAAAAGCTGTATGCCTATCTCCCTCCCCGATACAAATTTAAGCTTACATTATCTTGTGTGTGACTCATGCTGATAACAGAGGAATGAAGCACCAGAGAGAAATGGCAATTAGAGCTTTGGAGAGATACAAGTAAACGCTACAGATATACAGTATGACTAGGGTTTACAAACACATTAAGTCACACAAGTGTGTGCATCCTTCAAATTATATATACCCAAGTGTGTCAGGAGAGGAAAGAGTGGTCATGGAATAACAGAGAACCCATCATACCAAGCTGCTCCAGCAGGGGTAAGCTCTACACTGTGAAAAAAAAAAAAATAACATAAGATTCAAACACAAAAGTGAATGTGTCATATAAATGATTTAGAAGCACACCTTTTATGTCCTCTCCAAGTAAACATGGTGCCATCTAGATCTTCAGTCTGCAGGAAATGAGCTAATGCCAAGATTTTTTTAGCCTGCACACATTCACACATGGAAGCACTTTGTATTAAAAGATTATTTGCAACATAGAGATTTATATAGATAAATATTTGAAATAAAATTGGCTCAAGTTGTTATAATTTACCTTGAATCTGTTTCATAAATAGCTGGAGGAAATTGAAATGTGAAACTGGTTAAAAATGTGGATTTTAAAAATGTAGATTTCACACCTTTAAATAAGTCCCGCAACAATGGAGAAAGTGTTAAAAAGCAAAAGCAGAATATCCATCTCTATGTGTAGCATTACACTGACTTATTTGAAGTGGTAGTGGTTTGAGTGGTGCTTGTGCAACAGTTGTATTTCCAGTAAAAAGAGTCACTGAATGTGAGGTGTACTTGGCAAAAATTATATGGAGAGTTTAATCTATAATTTACTTTAGTGGTCAGTGTTAACAGACTTTTGTCTTTTCTACATCAGAGACTTATGCACAGACTTTATGTTAATTATTACCTTCTTTTGTCGCACTACATTACAGAGTTGTTCTGAATAGTCTTCTTATTTTTGATGAACATTAAAGCTAAACTACAAGCAAATATACCCTTGAATCTATTTATGTATTTATCACAAATGTTACATACAGTATCTCACAAAAGTGAGTACTCCCCTCACATTTTTGTAAATATTTTATTCTATCTTTTAATGTGACAACACTGAAGAAATGACACTTTGCTACAATGTAAAGTAGTGAGTGTACAGCTTGTATAACAGTGTAAATTTGCTGTCCCCTCAAAATAACTCAACACAGCCATTAATGTCTAAACCGCTGGCAACAAAAGTGAGTACAACCCTAAGTTAAAATGTTGAAATTGGGCCCAATTAGCCATTTTCCCTCCCCAGTGTCATGTGACTCGTTAGTTTTACAAGGTCTTAGGTGTGAATGGTGAGCAGATGCATTAAATTTGGTATTTTCGCTCTCACTCTTTCATACTGGTCACTGGAAGTTCAATATGGCACCTCATGGCAAAGAAATCTCTGAAGATCTGAAAAAAAGAATTGTTGCCCTACATAAAGATGGCCTAGGCTATAAGAAGTTTGTCAAGACCCTGAAACTGAGCTGCAGCACAGTGGCGAGACCATACAGTGGTTAAACAGGACAGGTTCCACTCAGAACAGGCCTCGCCATGGTCGACCAAAGGAGTTGAGTGCATGTGCTCAGCATCATATCCAGAGGTTGTCTTTGGGAAATAGAGGTATGAGTGCTGCCAGCATTGCTGCAGATGTGGAAGGGGTGGGGGTCAGCCTGTCAGTGCTCAGACCATACGCCGCACACTGCATCAAATTGGTCTGCATGGCTGTCATCCCTGAAGGAAGCCTTTTCTAAAGATGATGCACAAGAAAGCCAGCAAACAGTTTTCTGAAGACAAGCAGACTAAGGACATAGATTACTGGAACCATGTCCTGTGGTCTCATGAGACCAAGTTAACCTTTTTGGTTCAGATGGTGTCAAGCGTGTGTGGTGGCAACTAGGTGAGGAGTACAAAGGCAAGTTTGTCTTGCCTGCAGTCAAGCATGGTGGTGGGAGTGTCATGGTCTGGGGCTGCATGAGTGCTGCCGGTGCTGGGGAGCTACAGTTCATTGAGGAAACCATGAATGCCAACATGTACTGTTTTTAATGATCAAATCAATATTATCTTGATCTGTTGTCGGGGGGGGGGGGGGGGCATAAATGGTGCCAACTCTGTCTATTTGGTAATCCAGCACTGGCTGTACCATTTGTTTCTAAGACAGAAATATGAAGTTGCTATTGTGGCTGTGTAGGGGGAGTTTGTGAATCCCAAGACTGGCATAACGGAAAGAAAGAAAATTTTAGCAGGTAAAGCAGTTCACATATTTGTATTTTCAAATCTGTATTTAGTTGTTTGGCCAGAGTCCAGCTTTAATCAATCATTGCAGTCCAAATCTGAATTTATATGAAGCACTTTTATAAAAATAACTTCCAAGAAGTTGGTAAACAGACCGCTGTCTGCAAATATATGAAATGTCATGGCTTGTGCAGTTACTAATCATTTCACCCTCCAATGTGCCAAAAAATAAAGCAATATATTTATTCACATAAAATAACATTTCAGTGGCTTTTGGTTACTTTGTATTTATGTTTTTTTTTTCAATTTATAAACTGATTTTTTTAATATTTTCATAAAATCATTATTTTACAAATAAAATTTAAAGCATGTGATTCCACAAGTCCTCGCTGTTAGGGCAGACCCCTCCCCTCCCGCTGCCACTCGCTGTGGTTCCCAGGATCTCCCGTTCCTCTTGGAAGCCCAGGACTGTGGTAAAGTCAGAACGGCTGGCCACAGAGGAAATGGAGGAACATCCATTCCCCCATCCCCCTTGAGACGAATTATCCTGGTAATGACAAGAATTTTGTCACTTCCTGGCTGTTACAGCCAGGGAAGCATTTCCCCAAACTGTGCTTGATTCATTGCTTTGGAGGACAGGTGACATTTTAGGAGTCTAATCTCCATAAAGAGTACCTGTCACCTGCCCAAAGTTATCACAAGGGGGCTTGTTCACTACTTTGTGATAGCAATACAGTTAAATGAAAAAAACTTTTTTGAAGAAGTGTAAAAAAATACAATATAAAATAAATAAAAATAATTTTAAAAAGTTTTAAAAGAACTCCTGTCCCCAAACCCTCAGGCATACACTCAAATGCAATCACATATGTAAAGGGTTAGGTGCGAACATAGGAGTGAGAGCATTACCTCTAGGGCCATGATTCACAATTAGCTCTAAAATGATCAATTTTAAAGTGGAGTTCCACCCTATTTTTATACTTACCTCCATCTTCTCGCTCCGGGTCACCTGAAAAAGAAATGGATAATCGCATATTTTTTTTTTTTTACTTAACTCGTAGCGAAGAAAAAATACTTACCTTACTTCCTTCTTCCTCCTTCCTCGGCCGCGGCCCGTCGTCACTTCCTGGCTCTGCAATGATTCCTGGGAGCTGAACGTCATAGCTCCCAGGAATCATTGCGCCTGCACCGGCCCCGACGTCAGTTCCAGGTCGCGCGCGTCATCCCCTTCTAAACAGCTTCTGGGCATGCCCAGAAGCTGTAGAGGGATGACGCGCGCGACCTGGAAGTGACGTCGGGGCCGGCGCAGAGCAATCGTGGGACCAAAGAAGGCGGAAGAAGACGCCGAAGGGGATCTCGCTGGCTTCAAGCTGCCCACATCTGAGATGGCAGCGCTGGACAAGACGTTTGCAAGGTAAGTATTTGTCCTAACAGGTAAGTGCAACCCGGGACAGATCAGAGGCTAGCCATTGTGGAATGTACTAGCCCTGACTGTCCCGGGGGTATTAAAAAAAAAAAAAAATCCAGGGTGGAACTCCGCTTTAACATGTCACCTACAGACAATTTTAGGTACCGTAGTTTGACACCATTTCACAGGCATGCACAATTTTAAATCTTGACATGTTTGGTATTTATTTTCTCAACACAATATCATCTTTTATATTTTACAAAAAAAAAAAAGAAAGGTATTATATTGTGTGTGTGTTAGTGCACTAAAATTATTTACATAAGTGTATTTTTATCCCAAAAATTTGCGTTTGATAAACATTTGCGTAAATTTCATGTGACATATAAATTTCCAATAGCCATAATTTTATTTTCCAGGGTCTCTGCTTTCAGAAAATATATAACGTTTTATTTTCTCAATACAACATCATCTTTTATATTTTACAAAAAAAAAAAAAATGGGTATTATGTTGTGTGTGTGTGTTAGTGCACTAAAATTATTTACATAAGTGTATTTTTTACCAAAATTTTGCGTTTGATAAACATCTGCGTAAATATCATGTGACATATAAATTTCCAATAGCCATAATTTTATTTTCCAGGGTCTCTGCTTTCAGAAAATATATAACGTTTGGGAGCTCCAAGTAATTTTCTATCAAACAAATTCAGATTTTACCATGTGTGCAAAAAATAAAAAAAATTGCCCTAGTAGGCAAGTGGTTAAGTATTGTTGTTTATTCATTCCTATTGGATATCCAAAAATCTATGGGGATTGAGTATAACATAGACAATGAGCATTCTGGAACGGTGTGCTGGGAATGTAAGCTGAGCTGTCCATGTGCAGCTCAGTGTTAATTCAATAGAAGACTGCAACAGGCAGGTAAGTTTATCTTACAGCAGAAAAGGCACAGCATGTCTCTTCTGCAATAAAGAGCTTCATGCTTGCTTTTTTTTTATTTATAGTGTAGCACGACCTCCTTGGGGGCTGCTGGTTTTGTGGAACATCCTCTGCACTCCCTGGACCCTGAAAAACATCCGACCCGCTAGTAATACTACAATACTATGACTCAGATATAGTAACTTTAAGCTGTAATCTGCTTCTTCCTATTCAGTTAAATAATCAATCTAAATCAACTGGCAGGATTATATCCTGTAACTGGGAGCCCCCTTTAAGAACTAAAGAAAATGTGGTCTCTATGCTAGCCAGGCCTTGCACTTCTTCACCGGCAGTTGGAGCTCTTTATCACTCTTCTCGTGATATTTGTAATCCAAGGTTAAAGATATTAATAAGATCCTAACTGCTGTGAGTATATTACGTGTGCAAAGATATACTTGCGATTCCACAGGTAACCAGGCACTTTTATGTAACATCAGCGTCCACGAGTGACTTTCTTGTCCACCAACAGGACCTCTCCTTCTGATGCTGCGTCACAGAGAGATTCTCAGCATACACTGTACCAGGCCGCTCCATTCAGCACCACTCGCTGTCCCTTCAGCTCTCACTCTGGACCAGTCACGTCTCCATGACTTCCGTTGTCTACTCTGCTAAGGAAAGGCTCTCCACAATCTAGGCCGCACTCTCAGGCCTCCATCCCGGTCAGTCCTTCCACAGCTCTCCTTCTTTGATCCGCACTCCACGAGTCCCCGAAGCAAGAGAGCGCATACCCAGCCATGCCTTCAGTATATACCCCCCTCCCATGATCCTCCGCAGGTCCCAAAGCTCCCTGGAGTGTGGTTCAACTAGTCATCCATCTCATGGTTTACGCCCTCCTTCAAACTACATCCCCCATAGTTCAGTTCGACCACTCCTAGGGAGAAACCAATCCTACTGATAAAACTCTTAAAGGAGCATCCTGACACGGTTCAAACTGCAATCCAAATATAAAGGCACAGTAATTCCAGCCTGGCTACAATAGGTTTAGTTCCACTTTAATAGAGTACTTATGTAAACTATGGGCAAGAGATAGTCTGCATCCTGGGTACACATCCTAACCCATAGCTCCCAACTGTCCCTGAATTTGAGGGACTGTCCCTGATTTGGAGCACAGTTCCTCTGTCCCTCTTTCCTCCTCATTTGTCCTTCAAATGCAAAAAGTTTTTCAAAAAGTGTTTCCCAGTGCTAAACCTTTCATCTAATTTGTAAATTGCTGCATTTGTACATTTTAAAAGCAAGTATAAAAGAAATAAAAGCGGTAAAAAAATCACTTGAGGGTTTAATGAATCATTTTCTTTTCATTATCCTTCTTTAAGGGTGCGTGGCAAGGGGTGTGTCCTATGCCTACATAATTTTTCTAATAGGTGTCCCTCATTCCCATCTCAGAAAGTTGCCTTACCTGAATGCAGGGTCGGTGCTAATGCTAGGCGAACTAGCCGCCTAGGGTGCACTGCCGCTTAAGGCACAGTCACGGCCGCTGGTTTCCCTACTCTCTGCTAGCTTCCTAACATTCCGCTGGCTTCCCTACACAGGGCTCCATTCACAAAGCAGTATGATGCAGTATTTTAGGTCCCCCCGAATCATACCAAACCCTTTGGGTCTGGAATGGATTTTCAGGGGTACCCCCATGCCAAAATGTAAAAACAAATATCATGTTTTTAACTTAACATAACTCTGCGGGAGGGGGGCTTATCGAAATCTGGAAGCCCCTTTTAACGGGCCCCCAGATCCTGCCCACTCCCATGTGAATGAGTATGTGGTACATAGTACCCCTAATCATTTACCAAAAAAGTGGTAAAAGTGAATAAAAACACAAGGGTTTTTGACAAGTCCTTTATTAAAAAAAAAAATGTTTTAAATAATTATCCCCCAGTGTAGATTCAACGTCAATCATGATGAATGCCAGCCGCCGACTCAAAAAAAGAAAAAAAAAAGCTCTGCTCCAGACGAAGGCTCCCTCCGAATGACAGCTCTGCTGCCTCCCACCACTAAATAAACTCAGGGGCAGGGCCACCCAGTGACATCACTGGGTGATCCCACACCCTTGTGGCATCATTGACCCAGAATTCCCCGGTTGAAGTTGGATCTACACTGGGGACATTTTTTTTCCTAATTTTTAATAAATTGTGTTTATAAGTAATACCCTTACTCATTCACATAGAGGGGGCTGGGATCTTTATCAAGGGGGCTTCCAGATTCTGATAAGTCCCCTGCTTGCAGATCCCCACAACCACCGGCCAGGGTTGTGGGAAAGAGGTCTTTGTCACCATCATGGGGACAAGGTGCTTTGGGGGAGGGGTTCACTTTCCCTCATGTTCAGGGCACCTTTTTCCTGGCCTGCTGGGCTGCATGCTCGGATAAGTGTCTGGTATGAATTTTGGAGGGGATATCACGCCATTTGTTTTAAAAAGTCTAGTGTGAGTGTTTCCCTCAAAATCCATACTAGACCCAAAGGATCTTTTTTCTGTGATTTATAATGCAATTCTTTTCTTTACATTCAGCTGCCAACGGGGAACCCCCTATGACAGCTAATGACTCATCAGTTGTTGAGGATGCAGCGGCCACCCGCCACTTAACAACAATGTTGTTGTACATAAAAAAAATTGAAATTTTACTTTTTTTTGGGTGGGGGGACGCAAGTAGCTGGTTTTGCCTATTGCACAAAAAAGTCTAACACCGGCCCTGCCTGTACATGTATATGCACAGAATGAGACATACATCAATAAGCTGTACGATGAATCTTACTCTTTTATGCACAAGATATTTAGTAACAGACACTTGTAAGCAAAAATAATTGTGTGGATATGATTTGATGTCCTATGGAATTTTATTATACTGATTGGTAATATTTGAGTGAGAAGGAGGGGAAGTATGGATATTCTACTGTAATTACTAAAATTGCTTATTTCGGTATTGTCATTGTATCTGCAGCTTTACTTCCAGTTGAGCATGGTACAGTCTTTGAGATAATATTTGAATTAAAATAAGGCTGGTGGTGTTATACTAGCACTAGTAGTGCTAAACACCACTATTAATAGAGCATGCTAAATATAGCTTGTAATGCACCTTTGTGAATTGAGCCATTAGAGATATGAGTAATGAAAGGTGCGAAACCAAGAAAATAACAGCTAAATACTGCTTTGTGAATTGAGCCCTATTGTCTTAGCTACAATACCACTGCAATTTAAGAGTGCAGAGTGCTGAGAATAGTCTAAGATCCATCTGTCAGCTGCTTGTGGACTGGGTGGTCGCTTTAGTCAGCTGCACCATTTTTACTGCTCAGCGCTAGTCACTGTCACTTCCTTTATATCTTTTGAGGCCAGGAGCTCAGAATGAAGTTAATGTGGTTGTCACCTCAGGCCCAGGGACTTGGTAATCTCTGCCACACAATAATACAGTCCCAGGCATATGGAGAAACAGAGTTTATATTTTTATTATTACTTATTACAGGTACTTATATAGTGATATGTATTTATGCAGCACTATATACAGTAGCACTGTATATACAGTGTATATATATATATATATATATATATACATTATATTGTCAAAAGTATTAGGATGCCTTTACACGCACATGAACTTTATTGGCATCCGAGTCTTAGTCCATAGGGTTCAATATTAAGTTGGCTCACCCTTTGCAGCTATTACAGCTTCAACTGGGAAGGTTGTCCACAAGGTTCAGGAGTGTGTCTATTGGAATGTTTGACCATTCTTCCAGGAGCGCATTTGTGAGGTCAGGCACTGATGTGGATGAGAAAGACTGGCTCACAATCTCTGCTCTAATTCATCCCAAATGTGTTCTATTGGGTTGAGGTCAGGACTCTGTGCAGGCCAGTAAAATTCCTCCACCCCAAACTCGCTCACCCATGTTTTTATGGACCTTGCTTTGTGCACTGGTGTGTAGTCATGTTGGAACAGGAAGGGGCCACCCCCAAACCGTTATCACAAAGTTTGGAGCATGAAATTGTCCAAAATGTCTTAGTATTGAAAAAGAACCTCACACCATAATCCCCCCTCTACAAAATGATTTGGACCAGTGCACAAAGCAAACTCCATAAACATATGGATGAGCTAGTTTGGGGTGGAGGAACTTGATTGGCCTGAACAGAGCCCTAAACTCAACCCGATAAAGTTCATGTGCGTGTAAAGGCAGGTGTTCCAATACTTTTGGTAATATATATATTTATTAAATATACATTCACATCAGTCCCTGCCCTCAAGGAGCTTACTATCTAAGGTCTCTAACTCACATTCATACATACACATATTAGGGCCAAGTTATTCAGGAGCCAATTTTATTTATTTTTTTTATCCCAAGATATTTTAGTTTTGACTTTGCCCAGGTAAATGGGAATTCCCTCTGTAATGCCTGCTCTTCTTTTTTATTTAACCCAATGTTCAAGATTTCCGACTTTATTGGGTTAATCTTAAAACTTTATAATTCCCCATATTTCTTTAAGTCCTTATTGACATTTGGGAGAGTTATTCTAGGATTGGTGATATAAAAAAGAACATCATCTGCGTAAGCTGCCACTTTATGTTCCTCCTATCCGACCTTCACTTTCTCTATATATTATTCCTTATAGTTGCTAATAACGGTTCTATCGATAATAGGAACAAGAAACAAGGTGCGTATCAACAAGGTTAATCAGCACAGACAGCGCTACTGAACAGTAAAAACACAGTTCCAAAATACAACTCTGCATTGGCAAAGCTCTCACTATGATCAAAAGTGCAAGATGACAGAGTCCAAATATATGTCAAAAAGTCCATCACCAGCTACGCTTCCAATGGGGTCATGGGGAGGAGACCACACACCACATATGTGACAGTTGATGAACATATGCCTCCGCCTCACCACGTGCAAGTTCCCCAAGGTTATGCTCTTACCAGATATCTCTGTGTATAAAGCCTGTAGTTAGTGATGTTTCTCCAATAAATCGTCACCAGACTCAGCATTCAATCGCACTTATTCCCAGCTGTAGTATCCTCAGACCAATCATGTGTGTGAGAGAGCAAAAAGATGCACATAGGGCAGTACCGTTTGGTAAAATATGCACCTTTATTGATAAAAACCCTCTCCCATTAAACTCACATAAGCATGAATACAAACAGAGTATCGTTGTCAATATCGGCAATACAGTTACCGTCCAGCCGCTTCTCGGTCTCCCGCCTGCTGTGCGGCGTCCCGGAAGTAACCGTTCCTCGTGGTGAGACGGCGTCCTGTTGCCTGGGTGACCGTGCAAGTCACCGCCCTAACGCGTTTCGTCAGAGGACTTCAACGGAGGGCTCTGTGTCTCAGTCAATCAGGAAGGATAGTCCCTGACAGTGAAGGCACTTGTGCACATCGCTGGAACGGGATGGGGCTCAGGTAAGTATTAGGGGGGCTGAGGGGGGCTGAGGGGGGCTGCTGCACACAGAAGGTTTTTTAACCTAATGCATAGAAAGATGCAAAGAAAGAAAGAAAAATAGTCCGATTTAGCAAGGACCATCCGAAATTCAATCCATCTATGGCTGTTCCCACTTGAGATAAGTTGATCTATGATTGGCTTCTCTTGAACCGAAATTTTCATGTGATGAGCGCTGCAGCCAGACAGTCCCCTCTGTTAGAATACAAAAGCACAGCAGGGAGGGTTCCTTCATTCACCTTGAATGTGGATAAGGAACTGTTAAACTTTTTTTTTTTTTATCAGCTCACTAGCTTATCCAAAAAAAATACAATCAATCTTTGGCCAGCTTACCACTTTTTAGGCAGTTACAGCATCACTTTTATTTTACCTTTTTTAGATGAAGATTTTACAAAAATGAATAAAAGCTGGCCATTGCAATCCCCCCTGTCAGTGGTGAATGGTTTATCTCAACCCTCTAACTACCAATTTTGCCGAACAGCTTATGCCCCGTACACACGTGCAGATTATCTGAAGACTTTTGTCTGCAGACTTAAAAAAACCATATAATATGAGGTCAAACCTAAACACTTTCAATTTGTATGCAATCCGGCAGGCCCTTGCACTACATAGAAAAGGTAAGTCTGAAGACAAAAGTCTTCAGATAATCTGCACCTGTGTACGGGGCATTAGTCTGTTAAAGGAAGTTGAAAGATAACAGACTAATGCCCCGTACACACGTGCAGATTGTCGGCCGAAAAGATTCGGCCGACGACCGATCGGCCGATTTTTGGCTTGTTAGTATGATGCTTCCGACAGCCGACAGCGCACTTTCGGCCGAAAAGAATCTGTCGTGCAAGCATTAAAATGTTTGTATGCTGACACCAGAGCGGCCGATTGTTCGCCAGTCAATACAGAATTCGGCCAACAGACAGCAGATTTGCAAGACTGGGCATGCTCAGAAAAGAAAAAACACAGGGAAAGTTAACCATCACATGACATCACTTCTGCAGTCGGTTGTAGTCGGCGGACAAAATTCTTGTGCAGTCTTTTGCACTTTTCAACAGACACGACAGCCCGGGGACAAAAGACGGCCGATCGTTCGGCCGACAATCTGCACGTGTGTACGAGGCATTACTGGCCAGATTACCAGTGAAAATAAATAAGGCTAGTGCTCAACATCATACTGACCACAAATATTTTTTTTAAAATTGTTTAGCAACTTACATTGCTTCTATGTAAGAAAATACATTCTGTTGAGATGGAACCAGCCATTCTCTCCCTCAATTAAGGGGGATTGAGCCAATTAGAAAAAAAGGCTCTTTCACTGTATAAATGAATTCATCTTAGTAGCAGCTTCTTAATAAATATCGGAAGAGCTGGTCTCTTTGGCTAGAATCCAGCATCACTAATAGCGGCATAGTTTTCTCTGATCACACCTCCCACCAGAAATGTGTAAAGCTATACTAACCTCTCGCTGATACCAATAATATCATTCCTATCATTACTAAACATTTCATGATACCCAAATATCTTCCCACATTAAAACCAACATATGTATGACAAATATTTAAAACAAACAAAAAAAATAAAAAAAGAGAGTCAGCGATGCTATGAGGAATAACCCATGGACTACGCGCACTGTGAGAAACATTCAGTGAAGCACTTACCTTTCCGGCAATATAGCCCTTTAAAAAATTCCTTCAGCAAATTCAAAAATCCCTGCTGGCAGCTTCGGTAGATTTACTGACACATGTGACAGATTCAGGTAGTTCTTAAGGCCGGCCATACATTGTTTGAATCTTGGCCGGTTCAGCAGGTCAGGCTAAATGTACCAAATGGATGGATCGTTTAACTTGAGTACAACCAGTCTGCTGGATTCTATTGTGATTATCGCTAGCGGCTGCTATAGCTGCAAGCAATAATCACTGTCTTCTCCCGACGGGGATGGTTCCCCCCACCATGAGAAGACCATTTCTGATAACGCTGTCTGGGTTGATGGGGGAATCGTCCAACTTTCGGCAAAGAAATTCGGACTGTGAATGGCCAGCCTAACAGTGCCACTTTTACAAAATTCAAAATTACTTACCTCAATGATATAGATGAAGAAACTGGAGGTAATTAAGACCAACTGTAAGTTGACGTACAGAGACAGGCAGAGTGCCTGTCTCTGTATTCAGTATAACAGGCAGCATGTTTGCCTCCATTACCCCTTCCCCTACTGTGACTGGTTGTTAAGGACACTGTCAGCTTTACAGCCAACAACCTTCTAGCAACCAGTGTGGCTGGCAATGGGTAAAGTCTGAAACTGAGAAACTAGCTCCCAAATGAGGTCCAATCTTTTTCTATGACTGACAACAGGCAGTGGGTGGATTCTATAGCCAATAGACTGCTGCCTATTGATATGAATCCACCCACTGCTAGTTGCCAATCACAAGGGGAGCAGACTTGATAGGGAACTGGTGTCTCTAAATCCCCATCTTGCTTAAACCAATTATTGGTAGGGATGGGCTCAGTCATGCTTGGATGGTAGTCCCAACCCACCTGAGCAATCGCGCAATCGAGCAATCGCACCAGGAAGCCGTGTATGTGCAGCTGCAGACCAGGAAATGCCTCACTGCCTATGATTGGCGGTGTGCAGTGAGGGCTTTCTGGCAGGATTGCTCAGGTGTGTTGGGACTACGATCCAAACATGCCTGAGCCCATCCCTAAATATTGGCTGCTGAGGTGTTAGCATGTCAGCTACAGCGGCAGGGAGGGAGCTCTGCATAGAAACGCCTTCACTCGATATTTGACGTATAGAGGCACAGCGAAGTTCTGAAAAGTGGCACTGTAGACACGCCTAATGAACTTTTTCTGCTTACCATGTCTCGCAGTGACCATGCACGCTTTGATAAACGATCAATTTATTTATCATTGATATCTCTCAATAGGATCTATAGTTGACAACCCATTCCATTAATATGGCACACATTGGAAAGTGGATTTTGAATAGTTGGAAGATACAATCTTAAATTATCGATACCATCTCTGTTATCACCTTGCAATCTCATCATCTGATCGAAATACAATCAAATTAATGAACAAAATATTTCAGTGCTGATGATCGATGCAATGCAATTTAAAGTTTTCCACTCATTCAGTTTGACTGAATTCAATCTAAATTGATTGGAAGGGATATTATGCCTATTCCAACAGTTTGATTGAAGTCGTATCATACCTATTCCATCAGTTTGATTGAATAATACATTGATCGGATAACAAAATCAAAGTGTGTATTGCCATTGTAACATATATCCGCTTGCCTGTATGTTTTACATAACAAACTGTATCTGTTAGGCCCCTTTCACACATACAGTCCGTTTGTCAGTTTTTCATCCATCCGTTGACGGATGAAAAACGGACATCAATGCATCTCTATGTAAAAACGGATCCGTTAACATTCGTTTTCATCCGCTTCCGTCAATGTCCGTTTTTTGGAACGGATGAATGCCCTATTTTTCATCCGTCAAAAAAACGGATCAGACGAAAAATGGATGTAAACGGACAAACGGTCCGTTCAGTTCATCAGTTCAGTCAAGTCAAAATGTATCAGTTTTTCATCTGTTTTTCATCCATTTTTCATCCGTTTTTTATCAGTTTTTCGTCCGTTTTTCGTCCATTTTCATCCGTTTTTCATCCGTTTTTTCATCCATTTTTCATCCGTTTTTCATCCATTTTTCATCCGTTTTTTTTTTTTACATTCACAACCAATGCTAAAACGGATGAAACATTTATGAAAAACTGATGGAAAATAGATGAAAAACGGATGAAAACTTGATTTTCACAATAAGACTTTTTGGTTAACGTTGGATATTTCAGTATGCGCATAGTAAACATAAATAAATCTGCATGTCACCCATTGACAGGTGGCAATCAGAACACTCAGGCTGGCCATACATGTAACAATCTGGTCTCCTTTAGATCTACCATCAACAATATAGCACAAGCACCTGCCTGGATACAAATTAATTGGATAGTTTAGCTAAAGTGTTTGTTACCCTAAAAGAACAAAAAATGGATCCGGTTCCCTTAAAGCATGTTATACAGCACAGTCCTTGTGCTGTGTAATTTGGTCCCCTGTATCACCTGAAATACCTGGCTGATCCTGACTGGTTCTATTCCCCCCCCCCCCCTTCCTGCACATCTGCTCCTACCAGTGCCCACCCCTCCCCTCCTGCTGCTAACAAAAAAAAAACTATGATATGATCATATAATTGTCTCTGCTCAATAGGGACATGTGCTTCACTGTATGTGTTTTATAAAGTAAATGTTGATTTCTACCTTATTTCAGTGCGCCTCCTGGCACTCACGTGACTGCTCACCTCTCTCCTCCTCTCCTCCACTCCTCCTAGGTGTTGTCATTGGGAGTTCTTGGCCCCTCTCACTGTAGCCGGGAGAGGAGAGAGGTGAGGAGTCATGTGAGCGCCGGGAGGCGCTCTGAAATAAGGTAGAAATGTTTTTTTTAAATAAAAATGGTTTACTCTTTTAATACACTATTAGAGCTTCTTCTCTCTTTCATCCTATGAATGTGAGGATTGGTGACCGTTCTTAGTGTTATTGGATGGAGGTCCAATCGATCATATGGTTTAATTATTTAACATTGATATGACCTGCTTGACATACTGGAGGACACACAATCATCCTTGTGTGGATAGAAGAGACACCTGGTTTGACCACCTATAATCTAGTGGTCCACTTGTTCTGGTAAGGAGATTATTATATCACTGAGGGTGGGAAGTGTCTTTCCTGACTTTCCAGTCACCCTCCCTCCCTATCCGGTTTGAGGTTTCTCTGGGATTGGTGGTGTCATCTACCCCTTTTTCTTTCCTGGATTTGAGCACTTTTTATGGACTTTCTATGAGCTTATATATTATTTCTGTATATCAATTTCTATTACAAATCATGTTATATTAATGCTTATATCATTATCAGCACTGCACTTATTGTGTATTATTTTTAATAAAACACATACAGTGATGCACATGTCTTTATTTAACAGAGGGGATTGTATGATCATAGCATAGCGACTTTACAACTACTTTATACCTTGTATTACATAGCTATGGTACATCAAAGGCTTGTTTACACTAGATGCAGCCAAATTCGTTTTTAAATGCAGTATGAACGCATATGCAAGAAAAATGTATTTTAAAGAGCCTGGTTTAAACCGTTTCTGTGCTTTCTTGTGTGTATACATAAATGAACTGGAACACACAAGGATGCATGTAAACGCATCACAAACGCATGAAACTGCAACAAAAATCATAAATAAGTGAAAAAAAATGAATGTCCATAGCAACCATGATTTACCATAAACTCCAGTGACTGTAAAGTGAATGTCCACCTCTACAAAAACATGCAGTCCTTAGGCCTCAAGTACACTGCTGCTGATAAATGGACATTTAGGAGCAGTTGGTGTTTTTTTCAGCAGCCCCTGAACTCTCCTCTGTCTTATCTTATCTGTCCATGTACACTCTGAGGCATTTATGGTTGTTTAGAGGCAGTTGAGTTTAGTGGCATTTTTTTTTGAAAGCAAAAAAATTAGTTCAAAAGAAAGTTTATTGGCATTTGAAACGCCAAATGCTTGTACAGCGCGCAAACGCGTCTAAACGTGGTAATTCACATTTATAAGCGTTTTGTTTATAGGTGTTTTTATGGAGATACATTTCTGATCATTTTACAATGCAAAAACGCTTCTAAACGCAAACGCTGCAGGAAAACTCAAGAAAACTGACGTTTTTAACCGTCGGTTCCTAGCTGTCAAGTTCCAGCGTTCAGGAGAGGTTTTCAAACATTCTGTGTACATGAAGCCTTAAAGTGCTCAAATTAATGTGAGTCTTTGTGGTTCCTCACCATTACTAGTTACACTGACACTCACTGGACTTTAAGCCCCAGGGGTTTTTGGGTCAGCTTGCACTTTGGTGAAACCAAACACTGTTCCAGTACTCCCCTCCTCTCCTCTCTATCAGGGCTCACAATGTGTTTTCTGGGGGATGAGATTAGACAAACTCCTCATAGCACCACAATTATTTTAAAAGGATAAAAGCAATGTGTAAAATATCACTTACCAATTTCAGTGCCCAAGCTGGCACCCGACGGTAAAAGCATTTTGTGTGGGGTGCACGCGCAGCTTTTGATGATGGCGGACGTGTGAGACCGGAGCTCCGATCCCCGCTGACTCTCTGATCTCCCACACTGCTACAATCCTCTACACCAGGCATGTCCAACCTGAAGCCCGTGGGCCGCATGCGGCTCGGAACTGCAGGCAATGCGGCCCACCCAGGGCCGGCGCTACCGCTAGGCAGTGCACCTCGTCCTCTACCCAGCATGTGTAGTGTTTCCGACTCCTACCACCATGACCACTTCAAATCACTGAAGTGGTCATGGTGGTTAGAGTGTTCCTTTAATATTTCTCTGTATACTGATTTCATTTTATTTGATCATCCTCTAGTGGTGTTAAATTAGTGCAGGGGGGGGGGGGAGGCAGCGGCGCGGGAAGGGCGCGGCATCGTTTTATTACTTATATACCTTAACTATAGTATATATTTTATATGCAGCCCGAGAAAATTTCTCTACACTCAATGTGGCCCAGAGAAGGCAGAAGGTTGGACACCCATGCTCTACACACTCGACGGGGGTAGGCACCATACTCCTCAGGAATACCCTGGACTCCCCATGGTGAAAATTGGGCCAACTAAAATCGGTCCTTCGCTCCCCACAGACCAGCCGGCCTTCACCGGCATGGAGCGCTTCCTCTCTAGGCTGCAATCCCCGACCTCAAGTACACAGCTTCTCCCGCGCTCGCCCTCGGACCCACTAGGGAACACCGGACAGGGGCCACAAGCCACACAGGGTTCCTCCCCAACCCCCCAGCGGTACTTACTCCGGAACTGCTAGATGAAAAACTGCATCTTCTTCTCCATCAGCTAACCAGCAATATTGCCTCAGAAGTTGGCAAACTATCACAGGAACTCCGGGGGGAAATTGAACAGCTAGGGGAACGCACTAACACTTTGGAAACGAAAATTGATGATTTAATTCAACATGTTTAGGTTCTGGAGGAGGAGAATTTTTCCCTAAAAAACTGTGTTTCCCGATTGCAGCTCCAACAGGAGGACTTGGAAAATAGAGAACGGCACCAAAACTTGTGCATAAGGGGCATCTCAGAATCAGTGGGTGCTAAATTACGCTCCTATCTCTTGGGCCTCTTCAACATCCTGTCCCCCAATATAGTGGACATAGATTGGCGTCTGGACCGGGCACATAGATCCCTGGGCCCGAAGCCGCCTACAGGAGCTCGTCCAAGGGACGTGATCATCAGATTTCATTACTATGACTATGAAAAGCAGCTCTCCGTGGGAGCACCCGATGAAGAGGAGGGGCCAGAAGCGGTGCCGGGGCACCCCAGAAGAGGAGGATCGGGGCTGCTCTGTGCAAAACCCTTGCACAGAGCAGGTAAGTATAACATGTTTGGTATTTATTTTTTATTTTTTTAAAACAACCTTTACAATCACTAACAAACAGCCCCAAAGCATGATGCTGCCACCACCATGTTTCACTGTGGTTATGGTGTTCTTTTGGCGATGTGCAGTCTTGTTTTTGCACCAAACATATCTTTTGGAATTATGGCTAAAAAGTTTAGCCTTGGTTTCATAAGACCAGAACACATTTTCCCACATGCTTTTGGGAGACTTTTTACAAAATTTAGCCAGGCTTTGATGTTTTTCTTCGCATAAAAAAGGCTTCCATCTTGCCACTCTACCCCCCAGCCCAGACATATGAAGAACACGGGAGATTGTTGTTACATGTACCACACAGCCAGTACTTGGCAGATATTCTTGCAGCTCCTTAAGGTCCCTTTCACACTTGTATTTTCTAAAAGTTGTGCAACTTTGAAGCGACTTGAAGCAATGCCTGTGTAATCTTGAGGTCTATGGACCTCAAGTCATATCAAAGATGGACCAAAGTAGTACAGGGACTACTCTGAAGTTGCACAGATATGAATGATACCCTTTGGAATTCATGGGGTACGACTTGTCATGCTACTTTGTAGTCTCAAGTCGGAGGACAAGTCGCACAAAAGTGAAAGGGCCTTAATGTTGATGTAGGCCTCTTGGCAGCCTCCCTGACCAATTTTTCTTCTCATCTTTACATAAATTTTGGGGGGATGTTCAGTTCTTGGTAATGTTACTGTTGTGCCAAATTTCCTCCATTTGATAATGACTGTCTTCACTGTGTTTCATGGTATATGTTGGAAATTATTTTGTACCCTTCTCCTGACCAGTGGCGTAGCATTGGGGGTGCGGCTGGTGCGGGTGGCACCGGGCGCAATATCTAGAGGGGCGCAGAAAAGTCCTGACTCCCGCCGTCCCGACTCCAGAGTGTGCCCTGTTGTGCTCCCCGACACCGCCGCTCTCCATAATGTAAGCTAGTGCTGCCTGAGCTTCCCTGCCTGTCTGGGCTTAGCTGAAGCCCTCTGTGATTGGCTGCACTCTGTCATGTGCTGCTGTGGGGGCGGGCGGAGCTGGCTGTGATCGTGGTTGGTGCAGCCTCTTGCTCCCGCCTCGCTGTCCAGGACTCACTGCTGGCTGGGCGGGCTTCAGGCTCCAAATCTCATCCACTGCACTCAGCATGGGAGAAAAGAAGAGCCCAGGTGAGTGGTGGCTGTGCACTGTCATGCAGTCTGCAGAACATGTTACACTCAGAGACTGAGAGAGCCAGATTGAGAGCATTTACTGGGAGCACTTGCAGAGGCAGTCAGGAATGGCATCCCCCATAATTCTCTTAGGACAGGTTTTCTGCATGTTAAACATAGAATGTGTCGGCAGATAAGAACCATTTGGCCCATCTAGTCTGCCCAATATATCTGAATCCTATGAATAGTCCCTGGCCCTATCTTATATGAAGGATAGCCTTATGCCTATCCCATGCATGCTTAAACTCCTTCACTGAATTTGCAGCTACCACTTCTGCAGGAAGGTTATTCCATGCATCCACTACTCTCTCAGTAAAGTAATACTTCCTCATATTACTTTTAAACCTTTGCCCCTCTAATTTAAAACTGTGTCCTCTTGTGGTAGTTTTTCTTCTTTTAAATATGCTCTCCTCCTTTACCGAGTTGATTCCCTTTATGTATTTAAAAGTTCCTATCATATCCCCTCTTCTTTCTTCCAAGCTATACATGTTAAGGTCCTTTAACCTTTCCTGGTAAGTTTTTTCCTGCAATCCATGTACTAGTTTAGTAGCTCTTCTCTGGACTCTCTCTAGAGTATCTATATCCTTCTGGAGATATGGCCTCCAGTACTGCGCACAATACTCCAAGTGAGGTCTCACCAGTGTTCTGTACAGCGGCATAAGCACTTCTCTCTTTCTACTGCTTATACCTCTACCTATACATCCAAGCATTCTGCTGGCATTTCGTGCTGCTCTATTACATTGTCTTCCCACCTTTAAGTCTTCTGAAATAATTACTCCTAAATCCCTTTCCTCAGATACTGAGGTCAGGACTGTGTCAAATATTCTATATTCTGCCCTTGGGTTTTTACGCCCCAGGTGCATTATCTTGCACTTATCCACATTAAATTTCAGTTGCCAGAGTTCTGACCATTCTTCTAGTTTTCCTAAATCCTTTTCCATTTGGCGTTTCCCTCCAGGAACATCAACCCTGTTACATATCTTTGTGTCATCAGCAAAAAGACAAACCTTACCATCGAGGCCTTTTGCAATATCACTTATGAAGATATTAAACAAAATTGGTCCCAGTACAGATCCCTGAGGTACCCCACTGGTAACATGACCTTGTTCTGAATGTTCTCCATTGACTACAACCCTTTGTTGTCTGTCACTCAGCCACTGCCTAATCCACTCAACAATATGGGAGTCCATGCTCAATGACTGCAGTTTATTGATAAGTCTTCTATGTGGGACAGTGTCAAAAGCCTTACTAAAATCTAGATATGCAATGTCTACTGCACCTCCACCGTCTATTATTTTAGTCACCCAGTCAAAAAAATCTATAAGATTTGTTTGACATGATCTCCCTGAAGTAAACCCATGTTGTTTTTCATCTTGCAATCCATGGGATTTAAGATGTTCCACAATCCTATCCTTTAATAGGGTTTCCATTAATTTGCCTACTCTTGATGTCAGACTCACTGGTCTATAGTTGCTCGATTCTTCCCTGCTACCTTTCTTGTGAATGGGCACGACATTTGCCAATTTCCAATCTTCCGGGACGACTCCTGTTACTAATGATTGGTTAAATAAATCTGTTAATGGTTTTTCCAGCTCACCCCTAAGCTCTTTTAATAATTTTGGGTGTATCTCATCAGGACCCTGTGACTTATTTGTCTTCACTTTAGACAGCAATCTTAGAACGTCTTCCTCTGTATAGACACATGCATCAAATGATTCATTAGTCATCCTTTCAAGTGGAGGTCCTTCTCCTTCTTTTTCTTCTGTAAAAACTGAACAGAAGTATTCATTAAGGCAGTCGGCTAGCCCTTTATTCTCTTCTACATACCTTCCGTCCTTTGTTTTTAATTTAGTTATTCCTTGTTTTAATTTCCTTTTTTCATTTATATATCTGAAGAATGTCTTATCCCCCTTTTTCATAGACTGAGCTAGTTTTTCTTCTGCCTGCGCTTTAGAAGTTCTTATAACTTGCTTGGCCTCTTTCTGCCTAATCTTGTAAATTTCCTTATCTTCATTGCTCTGGGTTTTTTTATAATTACAAAATGCTAGCTTTTTATTTTTAATGATTTGGGCCACTTCTGCTGAGTACCACAGTGATCTCTTCCTTTTTTTGCTTTTACTGACAAGTCTAATGCAATTTTCTGTTGCCTTCAATAATGCACCTTTTAAGTAGTCCCATTTCTCCTGGACTCCATGTAATCCGTTCCAGTCTGATAAGGACTCATTTATGACTAATTTCATTTTTGAAAAGTCTGTTTTTTCTAAAATCTAAAACTTTTGTTTTTGTGTGGTGTGACTCTTTCACAGTTTTTATATTAAACCACACTGACTGGTGATCACTAGATCCCAAGGTTTCGCCTACAATGACATCATATACCGAATCCCCATTTGTGAATACCAAATCCAAAATGGCCTCCCTCTGGGTTGGCTCCTCAACCACTTGTTGCAGAGACAACCCCAGTAGGGAATTTAGAATATCTGTACTCCTGGTAGAACTTGCTTTTTTGGTTTTCCAGTTTATATCTGGAAGATTGAAATCTCCCATAATGATAACTTCTCCTTTCATTGTCATTTTAGCTATGTTTCTGACTAGAAGAGACTGCTGTCACTTTATATTTCTAAAGAGAACCTGTCATGCAATGTATTTTTTTCACACTGATTGCAGCATTCTAAGTATTGTGTCATTGTAACACATCCAGATATTTATTGCCTCTCACAGAGATCACAGGACCCCCCTGACATTGCCTTCATCTGATTTTCTATCCAGAAAGGACAGAGCCACCTTTGTTCAGGCATCATCCAGGGTCACAATCTATTTCCCAGACAGATATTCCAGCTCAGAGATGACACAATCATGTAATTCCTGGTGCTAGTGCCGTTCTTTGCTGTGTTCACAAATGTATGACACAGATCCTCCCCAGCCTCTCACCTTGTGACTTACTACTAGCTGATGTTACACAGCTTTCCATGTCATGTTAGAGCTGTTGACAAAGGGCAAACAATGCATTCATGCCCAACTCTTAGTTCCCTTGAAGAAGGAATAGGAGGAGAACCAGCCACCAGCCAAGAGCAGGGTGGGCTTCCAATGGTACATCTGAACATACCCCTTGTCTGCTAGGGGACACTGGGAACCTCTAGATCAGAGGTTGGCAACCCCCAGCATGCGTGCCAGAAATGGCCCCCAGCATATATTTTTGTGGGCACGCAAGGGATCCCTGGGACACACTCCCATGCTACAGCAAAGCTGACCGGCACTAGAGGGAGCACAGCTGGGATCACCTCATTGCCCTCCTGCCTCTGTTCCCACCCACCTCCCTTGGCTTGCATAAGCCAAAATTGAAGCAGCAGATAACCAGATCTAGGGGGTGGTGTGCCATGCCGCAACCCTGCATGAATGCTGGTAAGCTCCTCTCCACAACCTCAGACTACACTCAGGCTTGCATGGGACATCCAGCTTAGCGGCTCTTCCCCTGCACACAGCCAATCTGTTTATTTTCCCGCAGGTGCAGGAATTGGGGTGATTTTAAGTGTGAAGGGGCAGTAATTGGGGTGATCTGAGGTGTGAAGGTGCAGGAATTGGGGTGATCTGAAGTGTGAAGGTGCAGTAATTGGGGTGATCTGAGGTGTGAATGTGCAGTAATTGGGGTGATCTGAAGTGTGAAGGTGCAGTAATTGGGGTGATATGAGGTGTGAAGGTGCAGGAATTGGGGTGATCTGAGGTATGAAGGTGCAGGAATTGGGGCATATCTGAGGTGTGTAGGTGCAGGAATAGGGACTGGTGTTAGGTGTGAGGGTGCAGGAATTGGGGCAAATCTGAGGTGTGTAGGTGCAGGAATTGGGGCTGATCTGAGGTGTGAAGGTGCAGGAATTGGGGTGATATGAGGGGTGAAGGTGCAGGAATTGGGGCTGATATGAGGTGTGAAGGTGCAGGAATTGGGGTGATCGAAGGGTATAAAGGTGCAGGAATTGGGGCATATCTGAGGTGTGTAGGTGCAGGAATAGGGACTAGTGTTAGGTGTGAGGGTGCAGGAATTGGGGCATATCTGAGGTGTGTAGGTGCAGGAATAGGGACTGGTGTTAGGTGTGAATGTGCAGGAATTGGGCTGATCTGAGGTGTGAAGGTGCAGGAATTGGGGTGATCTGAGGTATGAAGGTGCAGGAATTGTGGCATATCTGAGGTGTGTAGGTGCAGGAATTGGAGCTGATATGAGGTGTGAAGGTGCAGGAATTAGGGTTGTCTGAGGTGTGAAGGTGCAGGAATTGGGTGATCTGAGGTATGAAGTTGCAGGAATTGGGGCATATCTGAGGTGTGTAGGTGCAGGAATAGGGACTGGTGTTAGGTGTGAATGTGCAGGATTTGGGGCTGATCTGAGGTGTGTAGGTGCAGGAATTGGGGGGATCTGAGGTATGAAGGTGCAGGAATTGGGGCATATCTGAGGTGTGTAGCTGCAGGAATTGGAGCTGATATGAGGCGTGAAGGTGCAGGGATTGGGGCATATCTGAGGTGTGTAGGTGCAGGAATTGGGGCATATCTGAGGCGTGAAGGTGCAGGGATTGGGGCATATCTGAGGTGTGTAGGTGCAGGAATTTGGGCTGATCTGAGGTGTGAAGGTGCAGAAATTGGGGTGAAGGTGCAGGAATTGGGGCTGATCTGAGGTGTGAAGGTGCAGGAATTGGGTGATCTGAGGTATGAAGGTGCAGGAATTGGGGCATATCTGAGGTGTGTAGGTGCAGGAATAGGGACTGGTGTTAGGTGTGAATGTGCAGGAATTGTGGCTCATCTGAGGTGTGAAGGTGCAGGAATTGGGGTGATCTGAGGTATGAAGGTGCAGGAATTGGGGCTGATCTGAGGTGTGAAGGTGCAGGAATTGGAGCTGATATGAGGTGTGAAGGTGCAGGAATTGGGGCGATCTGAGGTGTGAAGGTGCAGGAATTGGGGTGATCTGAGGGGTGAAGGTGCAGGAATTAGGGTTGTCTGAGGTGTGAAGATGCAGGAATCGGGGTGATCTGAGGTATGAAGGTGCAGGAATTGGGACTGGTTTTAGGTGTGAATGTGCAGGAATTGGGGCTGATCTGAGGTGTGAAGGTGCAGGAATTGGGGTGATCTGAGGGGTGAAGGTGCAGGAATTAGGGTTGTCTGAGGTGTGAAGATGCAGGAATCGGGGTGATCTGAGGTATGAAGGTGCAGGAATTGGGGCATATCTGAGGTGTGTAGGTGCAGGAATTGGGACTGGTTTTAGGTGTGAATGTGCAGGAATTGGGGCTGATCTGAGGTGTGAAGGTGCAGAAATTGGGGTGAAGGTGCAGGAATTGGGGTGATCTGAGGTATGAAGGTGCAGGAATTGGGGCATATCTGAGGTGTGTAGGTGCAGGAATAGGGACTGGTTTTAGGTGTGAATGTGCAGGAATTGGGGTGATCTGAGGTATGAAGGTGCAGGAATTGGGGCATATCTGAGGTGTGTAGCTGCAGGAATTGGAGCTGATATGAGGCGTGAAGGTGCAGGGATTGGGGCATATCTGAGGTGTGTAGGTGCAGGAATTGGGGCTGATCTGAGGTGTGTAGGTGCAGGAATTGGGGCTGATCTGAGGTGTGAAGGTGCAGAAATTGGGGTGATATGAGGGGTGAAGGTGCAGAAATTGGGGTGATATGAGGGGTGAAGGTGCAGGAATTGGGGCGATCTGAGGTGTGAAGGTGCAGAAATTGGGGTGAAGGTGCAGGAATTGGGGCTGATCTGAGGTGTGAAGGTGCAGGAATTGGGGCGATCTGAGGTGTGAAGGTGCAGGAATTGGGGTGATCTGAGGGGTGAAGGTGGAGGAATTGGGGTCCTCTGAGGTGTGAAGATGCAGGAATTGGGGTGATCTGAGGTGTGAAGGTGCAGGAATTGGGGTCCTCTGAGGTGTGAAGGTACAGGAATTGGGGTGATCTGAGGTGTGAAGATGCGGGAATTGGGGTCCTCTGAGGTGTGAAGATGCAGGAATTGGGGTGATCTGAGGTGTGAAGATGCAGGAATTGGGGTCCTCTGAGGTGTGAAGATGCAGGAATTGGGATGATCTGAGGTGTGAATGTGCAGGAATTGGGATCCTCTGAGGTGTGATAGTGCAGGAATTGGGGCAATCTCAGGTGTGAAGGTGCAGGAATGGGGGTGATCTGAGGTGTGAAGATGCAGGAATTGGGGTCCTCTGAGGTGTGAAGATGCAGGAATTGGGATGATCTGAGGTGTGAATGTGCAGGAATTGGGATCCTCTGAGGTGTGATAGTGCAGGAATTGGGGCAATCTCAGGTGTGAAGGTGCAGGAATGGGGGTGATCTGAGGTGTGAAGATGCAGGAATTGGGATGATCTGAGGTGTGAAGATGCAGGAATTGGGGTCCTCTGAGGTGTGAAGGTGCAGGAATTGGGGTGATCTGAGGGGTGAAGGTGCAGGAATTGGGGTCCTCTGAGGTGTGAAGATGCAGGAATTGGGATCCTCTGAGGTGTGATAGTGCAGGAATTGGGGCAATCTCAGGTGTGAAGGTGCAGGAATGGGGGTGATCTGAGGTGTGAAGGTACAAGAATTGGGACTGATCGGAAGTGTAAAGATGCAGGAATCGGGGTGTTCTGAGGCCTGTTGCGCAGGATTTGGGCTGATTTGAGGAGTAAAGGTGCAGAAATTATACCCCATACACAGGTGCAGATTATCTGCAGACTTTTGTCTGCAGATTTACCAAAACCATATAATATGAGGTCAAACCTAAACACTTTCAATTTGTATGCAATCCGGCAGGCCCTTGCACTACATAGAAAAGGTAAGTCTGCAGATAATCTGCACGTGTGTATGGGGCATTAGAGCTGATCTGAGGTCTGATGGTAAAGAGATCTAGATTGATCCAAGGTGGGAAGGTGCAGGATTTGTGGTGATCTGAGATGGGAAGATGCAGGTTTTGGGGTGATGTGTGCAAGGCCCAGGGGACTTCCACTCGGTGTTTCACGTCTCCTGCCACCATCTTCCTGCACCTCCTGGGGGACACACACCATCCCCCTGGGCTGACAATGTAGGTAGCTACTATGTGCACTACTCTCCATAAAATAAAGTAACAAATGAAAATAAATTTGAGTACACTGGTATTACTTTAATTACATCAGTATTTTCCTAATATACAATGCATGTGCTTAGGTAAGGGGTTTAATACTGTTCTAGTGGAAAAGACTCAGGTACTGCTAAAATTCCACGGGTTAGAGGGCACAAATTTCTTGCCTTGCCCCGGGTGCTGACAACCCACGCTACGCCACTGCTCCTGACTGATACCTTTTAACAATGAGATGCTTGATGTTGATGCTTGATGCTTGATCTGATGCTTTGGAAGCTCTCTGCGGACCATGGCTTTTGCTGTAGGATGCGACTAAGAAAATGTCAGGAAAGACCTACTAGAACAGTTAAACTTTATTTAGGGTTAATCAGAAGCACTTTAGATGTTGGCAGATGTGTACTGACTCCTATTTAACATAAGTTTGAATTGGATTGCTTAATTCTGAACATCGCTACATCCTCAGTTACAAGAGGGTGTGCACACTTATGCAACTACATTATTTTAGTT
The DNA here is from genome assembly GCF_965119305.1 of Pelophylax lessonae. Classification (NCBI taxonomy): domain Eukaryota; kingdom Metazoa; phylum Chordata; class Amphibia; order Anura; family Ranidae; genus Pelophylax; species Pelophylax lessonae. The sequence goes on along the minus strand of NC_138771.1, from coordinate 287,195,585 downwards.
TTTTTAGTTTTACTCCCCCCTCCCCCAAAAGATTTCAGTGTGTTTTTCAATTGAGTTGTATTGATCACATTTAGGATGGAAAAAGTTCTGAAATGATTTATCTTTGTCTCATTTTTTTACATCACAGAAACCTGACATTTTAGCAGCTGTGTGTAGCAGAGGCGTAACTAGAACCTTCAGGGCCCTGGTGCAAGAAACCATGAAGAGCCCCCCTGAACTCCTTGCCGATGCCCTTCCCTTCAAACCTGGGGCTCTTTCCACTGATCCTTGGGCCCTTTACCCTCATTACGGGGCCCTTTATTATGGTCCCGCAGCGGGTCCATTTCACAAGTTCTGCAGTGGGCCCCCTTCCTGCCATCTTGGGAACTCCCCACAAGTGAACTGGATAGGAGGAGTGGCGGGGGCAGCATACAGAGGAACCAATCTCCTCCATTTTCCTCCTGCAGCTACAGGAGGAAAAAGGAGGACAGTGATTTCTCTACATGCTGCCCCCGCCACACCTCCTATCCAGATGTACAGGGGAGCCGCACAGGCCCCCTGGACCATGGGGCCCGGTTGCGATTGCAACCCCTGCAACCCCTGTAGTTACGCCCCTGGTGTGTAGACTTTTTATATCCACTGTATCTCTGAAAATCACATCGCTCTAAAAATTGAATTGGACTGAAAATCGCATCGCTCCGAAAATTGCATCGGGCTTAAAATCACATTGCTCTGAAAATTGCATTGGGCTGTAAATCACTTTGCTCTGAAAATTCACATTGCTCTGAAAATTGCATCGGGCTGAAAATGACATCGGGCTGAAAATTGCAGCGGGCTGAAAATCACATCACTCTGAAAATTGCATCCAGCTGAAAATCACATCTTTCTGAAAATTGCATCAGGGTGAAAATCACATTGCTCTGAAAATTGCATCGGGCTGAAAATCACATTGCTCTGAAAATTGCATTGAGCTGAAATCACATCGCTCTGAAAATTGAATTGGGTTGAAAATCACATCACTCTGAAAATTGCATTGGGCTGAAAATTGCATCGAGTTGAAAAATCACATCGTTCTGAAAATCACATTGCTCTGAAAATTGCATTGGCCTGAAAATCACATCGCTCTGAAAATTGCATTGGCCTGAAAATCACATCGCTCTGAAAATTGCATTGGGCTGAAAATCACATCGCTCTGAAAATTGCATTGGGCTGAAAATCACATCGCTCTGAAAATTGCATCGGACTGAAATCACATCGCTCTGAAAATTGCATCGGACTGAAATCACATCGCTCTGAAAATTGCATCGAGCTGAAAATCACATTGTTCTGAAAATTGCATCGGACTGAAATCATATCGCTCTGAAAATTGCATCGGACTGAAATCACATCGCTCTGAAAATTGCATCGAGCTGAAATCACATCGCTCTGAAAATTGCATCGAGCTGAAATCACATCGCTCTGAAAATAGCATCGGACTGAAATCACATCGTTCTGAAAACTACATTGAGCTGAAAATTGCATTGGGCTGAGAATTGCATCGGACTGAAATCACATCGCTCTGAAAATTGCATCGAGCTGAAAATCACATCGTTCTGAAAACTACATTGAGCTGAAAATTGCATCGGGCTGAAAATCACATCGTTCTGAAAATTGCATCGGACTGAAATCACATCGCTCTGAAAATTGCATCGGACTGAAATCACATCGCTCTGAAAATTGCATCGGACTGAAATCACATCGTTCTGAAAACTACATTGAGCTGAAAATTGCATTGGGCTGAGAATTGCATCGGGCTGAATATCACATCGCTCTGAAAATTGTATTGTGCTGAAAATTGCATTGCTCTGAATCATACACTCCTGTGCGATTCAGTATGCAGTTAGTTGTGAACCGACCCAAAGAAAATTGTAATTAGATTGTATAGTGTATGGCCAGCTCCATGTGAATGCATGTCCCAGTTGTAGATGGGATACAATGAGAACATGGCTCCCCTATGACGGAGATGTGTGCCGATTACAGCCGTTGTCAGTAGCTGTCACACAGCAGTCCCAGCAATGACAAGCGATCACTGACTGCTGGATACACAGTGACAGATGAGCGGAGCCGGGCACAGCGCTGGAGGGGGGCGGAGACAGAGAAGAAGAATAGGGGGTGTGGCTGGGGAGAGAGAGGAGGTGATTGGAGCATGCGCGGCGGAGTAGTACTGAGCCCCACGCGGCTGCTCTCTGGATGCTTGCTGACCGGGTTGTTCTCAGTGCTGACAGTCCGCTGGCTGGGAGAGGAGAGGAGCAGAGCGGGGAGACCTCCAGCACCAGCAGCAGCAGTACCAGTGCTGTCACCTTCCCTCAGCATCCCTCCTCCTGTGCACACCAGGACGTGCTGGTCCTCTGCAGCACCCTCCACCATGGGTTAGGAGGCTGGGAGAGCACAGGGCAGGGCGGCTGCTTTCCAGGCATGGAGTACGGGCTGTGATCTCCGGAGAGCCCAGACAAAGGGGAGCCGTGTATAGGCAGGAGCCGTGCAGCCCGGGCTCGGTGCAGGAGACATGATCGCTGAGGTGCTGAGCAGCGCCCTGGGGCTTGTCCTGTATCTCAACACCCTGGATGCTGATTTCTGCTATGATGACAGGTAGGAGCAAACTTTTCCTTCATCCCTATACATAACAACACAACAACTTTCCCGGTACACGGAGGATACCCCCCCCCCCCCCTCACCCCATCATCATCATCCTCATCCAGTCTGATCATCACATGGACCCCCCTATCTCTGGAATCACTGCTGGACTATCCTAGGATCACTCTGGATCTAAGAAACCCAGCAGGTCCTCTGCTTCTTAGATCACTGAAAAACTTTGATTGGCACTTTATAACAGAAACGAGAAAGCATCATTACTTAAAGTGGCTATGTCATAAGGAAAGTGTGGGGCTGCCATTGATGTCCTCTCCTTAACCCCCCCAGACTGTCATACTCATGTTTTGGTTTCAATGCTTTCTGCGTCTTTTTAGCTAGAACAAATAATAAAGCGCTGTGACTTTAAAGCAGAAGTTAGATCACATCATTACTTAAAGTGACAGTGTCATAAGAAAAGTGTGGGAGCTGCCATTGATGTCCTCTCCTTAATCCCCCCCCCCCCCCCCCCAGACTGTCATGCTGATGTTTTGGTTTCAATGCTTTCTGAATCTTTTTAGCTAGAACAAATAATAAAGCGCTATGACTTTAAAACAGAGGTTAGATCGCATCATTACTTAAAGTGACAGTGTCATACGAAAACTGTGGGAGCTGCCATCGATGTCCTCTCCTTAATTTTCCCCAAGACTGTCATACTCATGTTTTGGTTGCAATGCTTTTTGAGTATTTTTACTTAGAACAAATAATAAAGCGCTATGACTTTAAAACAGAAGTTAGATCACATCATTACTTAAAGTGACAGTGTCATACGAAAAGTGTGGGAGCTGCCATTGAAGTCCTCTCATTAATTACCCCCTGACTGTAATGCTGATTTAGTTTTTTATGCTTTCTGAGTCTTTTATTTAAAACAAATAATAAAGAGCTATGACTTTAAAACAGAAATGAGATCGCATCATTACTTAAAGTGACTATGTCATAGGAATAGTATGGCGGCTGCCATTGATGTCCTCTCCTTAATCCCCCCTGACCGTCCAGCCCATGTTTTGGCTTCAGTGCATCCTAAGTCTTTAACTTAAATGACAAACCATTATGACTTTGCATCAGATATGAGAAAGCATCTTTACTTAAAGTGATTACATCATAAGAAAAGTATGGGGGTGCCATTGATGACTGCCTTATAAGTTCCCTGACTGTCATGCTGAGATTTTGGCTTCTGTACTTTCCCAGTCTCGGACTTAAAAAAAATATATTAGGCATTAAATCTTTATAAAAAGAAAAAATTAAATAATTTGTGCTTAAAGTGACTATATCATAAGAAAAGTATGGGGGCTGCCATTGATGACCTGAAAAGTATGGAACTGTCATGCTGATGTTTTGGTTTCAATGCATCCTAAGTCTTTGACTTACAAAGTCATAATGCTTTGTCATTTGATTTATCAGGTTATTAGAAAGCATCATTGCTTAAAGTGACTGTCATAAGAAAAGTATTGGGGGGTGCCATTGATGACTGCTTCAAAGTTCCCTGACTGTTATGCTGCTGTTTTAGCTTCATTAATTTGTAAGTCTTTGACTTAAAACAGACAGTAAGGCAATATGAGTATAGAACAGAAATGGAAAAAACCTTTTTACTTAAAGTGACTATGTCATAAAAAAAAAATGATGGAAGCTGTCATTGATGCCTTCTCCATAGCCCTCTCCCCCCCCCCCCCCTGACTGTCATGCTGCTGCTGTGGCTTCAATTATTTCCCAATCTCAGCTTAAAACCAATATAGTGACATGGCATTACGACTTTATAACAGAAATGAGAAAGCATCTTAAAGTGACTGTTCTGAGAAATTTTTGGAGCCTGCCATTGATGACTGCTCCTCTGTTCCCTCCGACTGTCATACTGAGATTTTGGATTCCGTCCTTTCCCAGTATCTGACTTAAAACAAATCTATTGGTCCTTAGGACTTTATAACAGAAGAGATTATTTTTACTTAAAGTGACATGTCATAAGAATAGCATGGGGGCTGCCATTGATGTCCTCCCCCTGACTGTCATGCTGATGTTTTAGCTTCAGTAAGTTCGGAGTTTGGGACTTAAAACCGACGATAAAGCAATATGAGTGTAGAAATGAGAGAACCTCTTTTCTTAAAGTGACTATGTCAAAAGAACATGATGGAGGCTGCCATTGATGCCCTCTCCTTAATCCCCCATGACTGTTATGCTATTTTGGCTTCAATGCTTTCCTATTCTGACTTAAAAACAAATACAGTGACACAGCATTATGACTTTTTATATCAGAAATGAGAAAGCATCTTTACTTAAAGTGACTGTCATGAGAAATGTATGAAGGCTGCCATTGATGACCTCTATTGATGATGTTTTGGCTTTAATACTTTCCCAGTTTAAGACTTAAAAAATATATAGTGAGACGGCATTAAGTCTATATAACCGAAATAAGAAATCATTTTTACTTAAAGTGACTGTGTCTTAAGAAAAGGATGGGGGCTGACATTGATGACCTCTCCTTATCCCCCCCCCCCCAACTGTCATGCTGATGTTTTTGGCTTCAATCCATCCTGAAACTTTGACTTAAAACAAATGACAAACCATTATGACTTTGTATCAGATTTGAAAAAGCAACTTTACTCAAAGTGACTGTTTCCACAAAAAAACAACCATGGGGGCTGCCATTGATGATCTCCCATATGTTTGCTTCCTATAACATAGAACTTAGGAGAGATAAGAAATCGCAACCCCTTTTTTTTTCCCACAACATAGTCACTTTAAATAATAACACTTTTCTGTTACAAAGTTCTAATGTTTAATCAGGATATGTTGCTTTAGGTCAGAAACTTGAAAGTCACTGAAGCCAAGGTATCAGCAAGATGGTATCTTCACTTCAGTGCTTTTTGAGTTTCAGACCTAAATCAAATCTAGTGACAAGGCATTATGACACTCCTTTACAGTCTGATATATTTAGCAGTAGTATGTTGCATTCATATGGACTTGATCCGTAATGTTGATGGCTTATTCAAGCTGATTCTTTAGTTTTAAATTTTACAGCTTGCTTGTTCTGGGACTCGGTGTTGAATCCAGACACAGCCAGGTGAATAGCAATTTCAAATGGCAATGGCAGCCTCTAATCGTTTATCATAATAGTCTAATTGTAATACTCCATGACATCTACTTTTAATACTCTCATGACATCTACTTTAATAGGCAACAGTGGACTTTTCTGTATATTTGATGGTTCCTTTTTTTTTTTTTCAACTTTAAATTTCACCCAAGACACCAATATTGTAATATTCCATCATATGTGTAGGCAGCGGTGGACTAACTGTATATAATAAAAAATAAATAAATATATATATATATATATTTTTTTTTTTTTTTTTATATATCTTGGATGGACCCTTTTTTTTTTTTTTTTTTTTTTAAACTGCAAATTCAAATTACCACCCCAATAGTGGTCATTTGTTATTCTTTGAATACTCCATGACATCTACTTTTAATACTCCATGACCTCTACTTTAAAAGGCAGTGGTGTACTTCTCTGTATACTTGTATATGGATCTTTCTTCTTCTTCTTTTTTTTTTATTTTTTTTAATTCCAGCCAACACCCCAATATTAGCTGTTGCTGTTTCTTATAATACTACATTATGTAGTTCTGGACTTATCTATATATTTAAATGTTACAGTTTTTACATTTAAATTCTAGCGAACACCCCATTATTGGCCATCACTGTAAATCTTGTAATACTTCATGCTGTCTACTTTTAATAGTCAGTGGTGGACCTTTCTATATATTTACATTTTTTTTTTTTTTTTATTGTAGTTTGGTTTACTAAGTAGTCCTGTTTTGAAGCTGACATAAGCTCCAAGTAGTCATCAGGGAAAGCCCCAATTTGTGTGCTTTTTTTTGCGGATTTTAATCTGATTACAATTAAGACTGATGCATAATTAAAATATATTAGGGAGAACGGCACGCCTGGCTAAGCCTATTAACCATCCTGTGGAGTTTCATGCTCCATTGAAATTAAACCATCCAAAAAGTGAGCATAGATTTACTCTGACAGCTTTCAGCAGCCTCTCTTTACTGTGGGGAGTGAATGGATCCCCCCGGGTTTGTGTGAGCTGGTAACTGCGGCTTTTTGTGACAGGCGATCGGAAAGTGAATTCCTGAGGATGCTACTTAAAGAAGGTGTTTGCATTTAGAATTTACTTCTTGGGCTAATAAGTATAGAAGAGTCAGAGTCACTACAGTTAGTGCTGGTGGAATTATTGAGAGGCAGAAAAGTTACAGTGCGCTATGCAGTGTTAAAGTCCGCCTGTCACACACCCAACTTTATATCTCAGGGTGCAAAGTTAAACAACTGAGTCATTTGTCATATGGAAAGAAATGTTTAGCTGTTTCTTATCTCTGATTATGTTCAAGCTTCCACATTCATCAGTCATTGCACAATCATTTTTTTTCCTGTTGTTACATTCCATGTGTTAACTAATGAGTCTGCTCTGCCTTTTGTGATTATGTGCAACATGTAGCAACCAATCAGATTTCACCATTGACAGCAGTCAACAATAACAAAATACTTTTGGTTGCTGTGTGTTGCTTTTGGATTTCTTTCTGTGCTTGAGGTTGGTGTCGTCTTTTAAAAAAAAAAAAAAAAAAAATTGTGGGGATTATTCTCAACAAGAATCATTTCACACCATATGTATAAAATTTCTCACCACAAGGTGTTGTAAATGCATGTGCGCTGATGCGCATTGTGTTGCATTACACTGTGTTATTATGCGCTTAGGGGAGCATTTTCATACTGGTAAGGTGAAGGCTAATAAAATGGAAACCATTAATTTTTTTTATATCTATAATTCACTTGCATTGCAATAAAATGCAGAGAGGTTGCATTTAACAGAGCATGCATTTATACAAAACATTGTGGGGTGAATGAGGCACATAGAAAACCATTGCTGTGCAGGCAGCTACCAATGTGAGCTCTGGTTGAGCTACGGCAAGGAACTGCTTACATTCATTTTTACGTTTTTTTTTTTTGTCCCCATTTTTGGTTGAAGTGTGCTGTAATGTGTGGTGCTGCGGAAAAATGCAGACCTGCTTTTTTCCGCACTGCACTGCAACGTACATCACACCAGAATTGTGGTGTGAACAGGGCACATAGAAGACAGTTGTTTTCTATGTGTCTTTGCAGTGACTTGTGTTGTGTTGCAAGAAAAAAAAATGGAAGTCACTGTGCATGGTGTGTACAAACCCTAAGCCATGCAGATAAATTACAAGAACAAAAAATGTTGGACTTTTAGGGTACGTTCTGCCAGCTGCGGTGGGACTGTAATGGGCGGCTGTTCCTTGTCTTGCAGTGGAACAGTACTGGCCCAATGCAGACCCACTGCAAGATGGGGCACAATACTATGTCTCTGGTGTGGCTGATTCACACCACAGAGTTGCGGTGGTGTGCGCTAAAAAAAAGCACTGCTTGCAGTACGTTTTTTATTTTTTTTTCTCAGCGCATTTACTGCACAACAGAACTTTTATTAAATGTAACAGTGTGACATTTCAATAAAGTTTGTCAAAGAAACAAACAGTGCAATGCTCTGGGATTCGTATGTTAGCACTGCCTGCACCGCAATGCACACCAACCGTGGTGTAGCTGGAAGGACTCCTTCACACTGGTGTAACTATCAGTACATGCATGTGAACAGCTGTGATTGCCTGAATGGGATGCATAGGTATTCTATGCAATCATGTGCAGCCAGTCCCATTCATGTCTATTAGGATGCAGTGGCTGCACAGACACAGCCGCTGGTCCCAATTTGACAGCCGTGCAGGTGTGTGTCCCCTAACTCCCACTTCTGCATCGGGGACCTACCCCCCCCCCCCCATGACTGTCAAATTGCAGCTGTTGCATCAAATAAAGACACGACTGGTGCTGCCTGTACATGGATCCAGTGCCAGGACAAGGTCACCTAGAGCCCAGGGCAAACATGCCAATTTGCACCCCCCCCCCCTAAAAAAAAAAAAAAGAATAAGCAGTATATGTCAACAAAAATACCCCCCCCCCCCAATCTAATAATCTAAATTACCACCAGTGCCGGGACAAGGTCATCTACAGCCCTGGGCGAACATGCAAATCACCACTCCTAGCACACCTCTCTAAATTTGCACTCCTAGAACAATTCATACCCCTATCTCTCCCCCAAATTTCCCTTCTGAACACGAATCCCCTCCCCCCAATATCCTTGGGGTCCCCCCCCCTCCAAACTCACATGATACCACGGTGCCCAGGGCAGCTGTCCCTCCTGCCCACCCCTTGTCCCGGCCCTGCGTGGATTCACATGACACCTGTGCATTCCATGCAGGCAAAGATGGCTCCTTCCCGTGGGTGTAGGGATAGATACGGATGAAGTTTTATAAAGGGAAGGGCAGCCACCCAAAATACCATTTTCCATATCTCAACATAGCTGTCTGCTGTGATAAAAGACATTAAAAGAACTTCAAGAGTAATCTATGTGGAAGTCAAGTTGATGAATATCATCTATGGAAGTTTTCTTTCATTCTGTCTCTTTCCAAAAAAGGGAATTAATTCATATTTAATGTGATTTAAGTGCCCTCTAAGGGACGCAGTGTTCTAATGCATGATGAATATTCATTCTGAATTTAATGTATGTGTTAACAAAACTTTCTTTTCTGTGCAATGATTAAAAAGCCAGTTGACAATAGAATCACATATACTGTCGGCTGCGTATTCATGGGGCTAGTGGTGCCACTGCCGATTATTTTAAAGCTTGTCTTGTGTGTTGATGAATGATCATTTAAAACAAAACATCTGTAGAAGTAGAAGAAGAACATTGACTTCAATATTGACTGTTTTTAGATGTGTGCAAAACGTTTTATGTAAATAACTTGGATTATGCATCAAAAACATTAAAGACAAAACAAAAAAAGAATCCAGATCCTTTTCAGTGTCTGGTAGAAAGCTGGGATGCCATGAATGCTGGTAGCGTTAGCAAGTTACTTTTTTTTTTTTTTTTCTTTAAAGGTGTGCGTTTTTTTTTTTTTTTTTTTTCAACCTGTTGGAGCTGTTTTTATAGAATTTCACTTCTCCTTGACGGCTGTAAAAAGATAAAGGGCTTCTGCAAGCTCACGTAAACTAATGGGCAGTCTTCAGTGAAATGTAATCCAACAAGATTCTTATCCATTTCTCTGGATGCAGCACCAAACACATTAAATGATGCTTTTACTAAGGCCTTTTGACCTGACATGATATGGTGATACCCCAGAGCACTGAGTAAGTGTTAACCAATACACAAAATTAACAGCTCTGCTATAGAGAGCCCGAGATTTCTTTTTCTTGCCATGCTGGAAGTGTCTAATTGGAAAATCACTCTGCAGCTGAAGCCCACATTTTCACTGCATTACAATTCCTTCTATGTGTTTCAGCAAAAGCGCTAGATTGCTCTGCATGGTTCTGACCGGAGTCGCCTCCTTCTGCGCATAGCAAAGCATGGGGAGTAATAAAATGACCATCTTGGCACTAGTAATTTTCTATGCATTTCATGACTTTGTAACGGCAAGTTCTCAGCTGCATGCCAGAAAAGTGATCGATCTATCTCTTTCTCATACGTGTGTGTATATAGCTAGAGAAGAGAGATAGATAAAGATTGAGGGTAACTTGGTCTGAGAGTTTTTTGCAAGACCAGCAATTTTTTTATTTTTTTCATATAAATTTTGACTTGATAAATGAGCGATGTCTTGATATAGACGTAGCATCACAACGGAGTATAAAAGAGAAGAGAGGCGCCTGGAAGTGTAGCAATATGGTTACATTTAATGAAGGTACAACATTTAGCAACTCAGATGTGCCTGTTTTAATCGTCAACCATGTAAAGGCGCTTTTCCACTGCATGGAACTGAACGGATCGGCTCGCTTTTGTGCTTTTCCACTTCTGGTACCGCATGGTACAGTGTAGGAACGGTTCGGTACGGTACGTTACGGCGGCGCTTTTCCACTACATGGAACTGAACGGTACGGCTCTCTAAAACAGTACCACCTCAATTGTGGTTCCAAGAGGTACCATACCGGTACCATATCCCACAATCCTTTGCATGCAGCTGACTGTTTGTCACTACTAGCCACTGATTGGTCAGAGAATCGTTGTTATCTCACCCAATTACTTTAGTACTACTTTTAGTGGAAAAGCAAACCATACCAAACCGTACCGAACCGTTCCAACACCGTACCATGCAGTGGAAAACCAAACCGGGCCGAGTAGAGCCGAGCCGGTACTTGCAGTGGAAAAGTGCCATAAGTATGCAGGTATTCGGGGTAAGTGCTGGTTCACATATATGCAATGCGGGAACCCTGCAAATCCACTGGGGGTTCCTGCATCGCATTCAACTCGCAGGCAGTTCACACTGCGAATCACTGGGAGTGTCAATACAAAGTTAATGACACCTCCAGATCAGTTCGCATATTGCAGTGCGAACTGTCAGTTCGGACATGAATCAGATCGCATAGGTGTGAACACCCACACGATCTGATTCTGGTGCGGACCCAAAAAAGGGTCCTGTGCGAGTTGTGTCCGAATGCGATGCGAATTCAACCATGCAATCTTTATGGCTGAATTTGCATCGCACAGACATAGCATGTGATTTTCAGAGCAGTATGCACATATGTCTACATAGACTGTCCTCCACACCGCCATCGACATTATCCCATCCACCCTGCGCTTCAAGCCTCACTTCCAGATCGCTCTACTGCAGGGTAGTCTTCCCAGTCACGATTGCAGACTGACAGCGGTGAGAGCCGGTGGTGAGGACGACGGTCTACATCAGGCATGTCCAACCTGCGGCCCGGGGTCCGCATGCGGCCCAGAACCACAGGCAATGCGGCCCACTGCCCCCTGACAATTTTTTGTTTTGCTGGGGAGGAAGGAAGTCGAGTTGGGGGCATGGCAACAGCGGCTTCAAACTAACTGCAGGCAGGGGCTGCCTCGGAGGGGATCATCCACTAGTTGTGTTAAATTAGTGCTGGGGGGGGGGGGCGCAGCAGCGCGGGAAGGGCGCAGCGGGGTTTTATTACTTATGTACCTTAACTATAGTATATATTCTATATGCGGCCCGAGAAAATTTCTCTACACTCAATGTGGCCCAGAGAAGCCAAAAGGTTGGACACCCATGGTCTACATGGACAGCTTTACCCCGGATGACTGCATACTTAGATGTGCCTGTTTTAATCCTCAACCAATGTTGTACTTTCATTAAATGTAACCATATTGCTACACTTAGAGGTGCTTCTCTTCTCTTTTATACTCTGTAGTTCCTGCTGGATTTTGCTTCTAATCCCCTTGTGGAGGCGCCATTTGTGAATGGAAATTTTATGGTTGCACAACCTATAACATTGCTATAATCTTTTATATGTAGTATAATTTGAAGGACTTCTGAATTAATGGTTGAGTTCCCATTATTTCTTATGGGGAAAATCGCTATGATATGAGTGCTTTGGATTACAGGCATGTTTCCGAACTAAATATATATATATATGTGTATGTATGTATCTTAGAAATGCACAAGCATCACTGGCACACCATCTGTCAAGTAAATCTTTTAGGCCTAAAAATGTCACTTCTATGGTGGCGAATAAAAGTTTCACTTGATATTGATAGTGTGCCCATGATCACATTGCTCATGAAATGTAATTGCTAACTGCGCCATCTGCCAGTTCATTGCAATACCTTCCTATGGCCTTGGGGTATCAAACTCAAACTGTTTGTATGGCAGGGGTGTCCCTGAAAAGTCTGGTTGTATTTGTAAGACCTATATAAATGTATCTACTCTTCATCATGTTGAATAATTGCCTCTGCATTTGATTATTACTGGTCTAGTGATAACTTTTAGACTTAAGCTGTGAAGGGCAGGTCCAGACCGGCACAGAACCCACTCACGCTCCTGTAGCAGAAGTGTGAAAAGGAGGATCACAAACTGCTAGTATCATCCACAATAAACTTTACTATAAACTTTACTAGAGACTGCTCAGACAGAACCATGTTCTGCTGTGGTGTTTGGTCTGAGCAGTCTCCAATAAGGTTTCTTGGTAATGCCAACAGTGCGTGGCCTTTCTTTTCAACTGGCATAGAATTGTTTTATTCTCATGATAATTATAAGCAGATGTCCAGAGCACCCCGCCTCTCCTTCCTTCCATCAGATGTCAAGAGCCCTCCCACCATCAGAAGTCAAGAGTTCTCCACCCTCCTTTACATCACAGTGCACCCACATTGTGTGGCTGCCAGGAAGAAGCTGGGGCCAGAGCTGGAATGCAGAAAGTGCAGGGTCTGGAGGAGGACTAGAGGAGGGTCAAAGTCTGCTAAATGCGGAGACGAGGGGGTACTGCAGCTGCAAAGAGAGGCACAGGATTTGTTGAAGGAGTTCTGTCCTCCCCTCTGCTGCTGACTAATGAGATGGGGGTGAGCAAAGACTAGCCTCTACGCGGCTGCAAAGAGAAGCGCTGGATCTGGCATAGGATTTCTGTCTTTTCTGCTGCCAACTGCTGAAACAAGTTGGGGGGAGATGAGGTGGTTGCTGCAGGAGAGGTTTAAGGGCATCATTAAGTGGCCTGAAGGGCCAGATTCAGCCCACGGACCTTGTGTTTGACATGTGTTGTCTGGAGTGCACTGGAGTAAGTTAGTTGTTGTATTAACAAAGATTGGCTCACAGAGAAAAATGCACCGATTTCTATATGCACACTTCTTTAATGTTTTATGTGCCAAATAAGTGCATGATGGCTAATTTGTTGTATAATGGTAAACTGTTCATCCTTACCCATTCATCTCTTCTCTCCTTTCTGCAGTGCTGCTCCCTTCAATACCCCACCGTGGTAATGGTGTACATTTTAGAACAATTCTTTTTTAAGAGCAAGTTCACCACTCTGTTAATATAATAATCCCTTTTTACTCGGTTATCCTAAATCAATATACTTTCATGCACAGCAAATCCGGAGTTGTTGCATGCCTGGTCTTGTGTATTGTGAGGCTCTCCACTAAATTTTGTAACCTAACTTGTGGTAAAGGTAGCTTTCGAAGGATATGTCTTTTGGTCTGGTATAGTTTATTTTTATATGCCAGCAGAAGAACACAAGGCTGAAAAGAAGAATATGTCAGACTTTCTAGTGTCCCCACTCTGTTCTCTAATGTGACTGCTGTCCCCAATAGAGAGATCCAATATCTTTGTATGCTTTGAAAATTGAAAATAAGACCCTTATCCAAAAAAAAAAAAAAAAAAAAAATCATGAATTGAACTATTGGAACACCCAATAATATGTTCTTGTTCTCACTTTACATTGCTACAGCAAATATCACTGCCCTATAAATCAATAGTAATAATACAGTCATTTTTGTGCTGGGTGATTGAGGAATCCTTCAGTGGTTGGGTTGCTCACAAATGAGACAAAAAATATTGTAAGCGTTAAGTATAAAATAAGGAAACTATCATTTGTCCCAAATTCATCACATCTTATCCCTCCATAAGTGAATTCTGATGATTTGTAATAACACGGGGGGAGTGAGGAATGGACAACGTCGGTATTGAGTGCGGCATTATTATCATGTGTTCTTTTGTGAAAATTGCAGATGTTTCAGAGCAGCTTATCTGACTTCCAACAAAGTGCAATAGCATACCACATACTGCTTTCATTAAACTCTGGTAGTGGTAGAAAAGTGTGGCAGAAATTGTCAGGTTGCAGTAAATTATGCTGCAGATCACAGGGAAAACAGCCCAGCGTGAATCTCTGAATTTCATCAGTTTGTGACCCCTCTTATCACTGAAGATGTCAAGGGCTATCAGGGGCTTTTGGGATATCTCTTAATTCTTCAAATTGGTGTCTTTAGAATCCTCATCTCTTGAAAGTTCTGCTTGGAATGAAAGGAATGGCAGTCTACTCTGAATACCCTAGTGTGATTGTTTCATGCTGGAAAATAGTTAACTAATAACTATGAGTGCAGATAATCTCCCCAATGGAAGTACAAAAGGTGACTGGTGACATTGTAGCTGTTCTGTGAAAATGTAACTCAGTAGGAAAAAGCAGAAACTAACAATTTCCTTTTCTATTATCCTGTTGTGCAGCTAGACACAGTAATGATATTTTCACTTTGCTTAGCTCACTCAGGCTGAAGAGCTAAAGTTTTTTTTGTAATGTTCTAAATTTTATTTGGGGATTTGCCATTGTGTGTGTGTGTGTATAGAATATATTACCAGCAATGCTTCTGGACTTTTTCCTGGAGCATTTATGTATAAATGTGCATGATGGGAAGCAAGTTGTCCATAGGCTAGAGCAGGGGTGTCAAACTCAACATAATGGAGGGCCGCATCAGCATTATGATTGCCCTCAAAGAGCCGGTTGTATCTGTAATACTAGAAGTCCAGAGTATCCTAACCCCCTTATATTAGATTTCAAGGGTCCCCCGCCCTCCCTTACATCAAAGACCACGCTATACCTTGTTGCTGCTGGGAAGAAGAAAGTTCGGAGGAGGCCCAAAGAAGGGCTGGAACTCTACTGCAGCTCTAGGAGAGGTGTGAGGGCCAAATGAAATAGCCTGTAGGGTTGGGTTTGGCCCACGGCCTTGTGTTTGACACATGTAAGCGCTACATTGGCCATTTTTTTTTTTTTTAGCTTGTAGATTTAAAGTGTTCACCTTTTCACAAAAAAAAGATGAAAAAGTGAATAAACACGCTCCACCACCCCAGTGATCCCCACCACACTTGCATCCATGCATTTTGTCATTGTTCGCACAGCCCATGTAGCAGTTTAAAGCAGAGTTCCACCCTGGGAAAGTTTTTTTTTTTTTTTTTTTTTTTTTTTTAATAAAAATACCCCCGGGACAGTCAGGGCTATAGTGCATTCCACAATGGCTAGCCTCTGATCTGTCCCGGGTTGCACTTACCTTTTAGAAGAAATACTTACCTTGAAAAAGTATTGTCCAGCGCTGGACATCTCAGGT
This sequence comes from Pelophylax lessonae, assembly GCF_965119305.1. Lineage (NCBI taxonomy): Eukaryota > Metazoa > Chordata > Amphibia > Anura > Ranidae > Pelophylax > Pelophylax lessonae. Next base: position 287,179,987 of record NC_138771.1, on the reverse strand, counting down.
GTGGGCAGCTTGAAGCCAGCGCGATCCTCTTCTGTGTCCTCTTTCGTCTTCTTCGGTCCCACGATGCACTGCACCGGCCCCGCCGTCACTTCCGGTGCCGCAGCGTCATCCCTGCACAGCTTCTGTGCAGGCGCATTGATTCCTGGGAGCGATGACGTCCAGCTCCCAGGAATCATTGCAAGCCAGGAAGTGACGAATCGCCGTGGCCGCCTAGGGGAGGAAGAGGAAGTTAGGTGAGTATATTTTCTTCTAAACAAGGTAAGTAGAAAAAAAAATTGCGATTATCCATTTGTTTTTCAGGTGACCCGGAGCAAGAAGATGGAGGTAAGTATAATTTTAGGGTGGAACTCCGCTTTTAGGATCTGAATGCTTACTTAAGACTTCCAGGATGAATCAGTGATTGTGATTGGTCACGTGCTGGTACATGACCACTTTGACCAATCCGAACTGCTCTAATCCATTCCAGAAGCCCTAAGAAAGATGGAAGAGTGGGGCTTTCTAATTCCTATAACGATGGAAGAGTGGGGCTTTCTAATTCCTATAACGCTGCACTGGCTATGTTGACCACTAATCGACCATGGAGGAAAGTGCCCCAGGGATCAGTGCAGTAGGGAAGGTGTAGGATGTTCACCTTTTTATTTTTTTTATTTTTTATGAAGAGTTGAACTTTCACTTAAACCATTTGCTAGCTAGAGCTACGAAGAAGATTTTTAGTAACACAATCATGCTACTAAATCCAATGATGAATCGGTTGGAGTTGCAAATGATTGCCAAACATATGGCTCACCATGAAGTAAACTACACTATTAGTATGTAGTAGCAATCAGTCTTGCATGCTTGCAGAAGGTTTATTTTATCTGTGCAATCCAACACAAGATGCTACTATATACTACTTGAGTAACCACTCCAAGCATATGGATGCTTGCACAGTGCAAAGTTTTCCAGCGATTGCACCTAGCGCGTAAGCCTAGTACACACAGGCCGAATTTCAGGCCGCATTAGCCAGTTCAATTTGGCCTATGTGTACGGCAGCCGGCTTGAAGGGCAATGATCAAAAAATTTCTGCCAACTGGCTCACGATCAGTACTCTCAGCGAATGGCTGAGAGCGCTGACCATAGGGTTCTGGCGGGGGGGGGGGGGGGGGCTGTCCCCCTGTCAGAACACAATAGTACAGCAGGGGAAATCGCTGTACTAAGATCAGATTGTTAGTACAGTGGCTCCGACCTGAGCTGTTAGGTTTTTTTTTTTTTTTCGTTTAACCCAGTGGGTAGTATTATGTATGAGGCTTTAGTCCCTTCCACTATTTAGTATAAAGCTTTATATCTTAATAGCTTTTCTTTGGCTTTAAAGAACACACTCCCAATTTTTTTATTTTTTTTTAAATTGGTTTTGTGTTGAATTGCTCATTAGTCGCTGTTAGCCAATCCAGCAGTGAATCCTTCCCATCAAAAGCAGGCCATATCCGTTGTTTAACATATGCCTTGTTCAATAAATACATTCTTTAAGAGCTGTAAAGCTTTTTAAGGCTAAAACAGAACAATGTAAAAAACAAATAGATATTTTATTTTCATGTTCACTCCAGTAACTGTAACAATTCAAGCCTAATCTAACTTTCTGCCAGGCCTAGGCATCAATTCCGGGTTAGGTCCTGGAGCCGTGTGGATACTGACAGGTTGGTGATCATTGCACAAGACGTTTTATTGGATTGTTTGGTGTGTGTTCGGGATATTCAGTCATTTATTGTTGTTAACATCCTTTTTTCTGCCTGAGATCAATGCTGAAATGCACAAATATATATAATTTGATAATATGAGATCATACGTCAGGGTTTGACAAATCCCAGAAGCCAGGTAGCTGATGCTCTTTTAAAAAAAATGACTGCTGGTGCCTAACTTTTCTGTTTCAATTTTTATACTAAAGCTTCAGAGAGACAGCCATTGTATGAGATCAAGTGTAACCTGTAGACAATGCAGGCTCTTGTAGCATTGTATGATATAATAAATAGTAATATACAGAATAGGTATTAGATAACCATACAAAACACACAGAGGGCGCACCGACCTAGTGCATTATCCTGAGACAAATAACTTATTGTATAAAAACACGGTAAGTATTATACTCAGAAGATTACAATAGGCTCTGAAGAAGAGGAACTCCTCGAAACACGTCAACCCACAGGGGTCTTCAGGTTCTGTTGTATCTGCAAATGTTGATGCATTTGGATAGATCATGCTGAGATCTGTGATGCGCTTTTTACTGTTATACTCGCATAATTATGTGAGTATAATACTTATTTTTATACAATAAATTATTTGTCTCAGGATAATGCACTAGGTCGGTGCGCCTGCTGTGTGTTTTGTATGGTTGCCGTGTTGTAGACTTCCCCAAGTCTTTGAGGGCAGCAAGACCATGGCTATCCGCTTTCAAGCGTAATGAATATCTAAGCATATCCATCTGGAGGGGCCATTTTTTCCTAAGCGCAGGAGGCATTGTGTGTATGACTGTTTCAGGTATTAGATAACATCTGACATCTGAGAGAATTCAAAAAACATTAATTTTGCATATATCCAACTCAGAATTACAGTATATGGTTGTTATACCCATGCTGTCTTATATTTAGCATAATAATCCCAAAGCTTAAACAAGCAGACAAATTTTCAAAGTGGCCTTAAAGAGAGCAGTATCTGTGTGCAATGTTAAAGTGATACTAAACACACATTGTTTAATTTACATTGTCCCTATTATTTCTGTATATGGATGATGGAACTGTAATTATCTTAATAAAAAAAAAAAAAAATCTGAGCAGGGCTCGAGTTCTGCAGGAACGCATGGGAACGATGTTCCTGTACTTTTTCTTTAGCAGGAACGCCGTTCACTTTAGCAGCTGCTTCCTTATGTCCCCCCAACAGAATCCCAGTGCTACCTCTTGCTCTCGGATGGTGTGTCAGTAAGCTCAGATTGCGGGTTCCCTACCCGCCATCCCTGAGCATCACTGTGAAGGAACAGAGCCAGCACTAGAGGAAGCAGAGCTGATTCATCCTGTATAGGGCCGGCTCCTTTCTCAGGCGGAGTGATAACAAATGCACTCCGCCTGTGACAGGAGCAATCCAGAAAGCATCGGCTCTGCTCTCTACTGCAGCCGCATGCTTCCTCCGGTGCCAGTTCTGGTCACACTGATGCTCGGGAATGATGACTGGGATACAGCAAGCAGTAGCGTGCAGCAGAACCTGCCAGCAGTACCAGCCCTGGAGGACAGGCTGCAGCAGCCATACCCGCCTGGGAGACAGCAGCAGCCAGCGATACCTGCAGTAATCCTGAGGAAGAAGTAAAGATTGAGGTCAGTTGAGGTGCAGGTAAACTGCAGTGCATCCATGTGAAAGCAGCCTTAGGCCCCTTTCACACGATCAGTCCAATCAGGTCCGCCTGTATGTTTTTCAGGTGGACCCAATTGGACCCTCCATTCACCTCTCTAGAGTGGCAGATGTAAACGGACTTGTGCTCGCTTACACCGGCCAATCTCCAATCTAATTCACTTAAAAAATCAGAATGGGATCCATACCCTTCTGTCTTGGCGGATTAGATCGGGGGCCCCAAAGAGTAGAGCAGGCTGTGTCCATGACTGCTCTCCATATGCTGAGTGAACATGGACCTGTCATCTGCCCGATGACCAGTTAGCAAGTCGCTAAAGTGGCCCTCTCTCCTCAAAAGGTGTGTGTGTGTGTGTATATGTGTGTGTATATGTATATGTATGTATGTGTGTGTGTATATATATATATATATATATATATATATATATATATATATATATATATATATATATATATATAATATTATAGTGCCTTGCGAAAGTATTCGGCCCCCTTGAACTTTGCGACCTTTTGCCACATTTCAGGCTTCAAACATAAAGATATAAAACTGTAATTTTTTGTGAAGAATCAACAAGTGGGACACAATCATGAAGTGGAACAACATTTATTGGATATTTCAAACTTTGTTAACAAATAAAAAACTGAAAAATTGGGCGTGCAAAATTATTCAGCCCCTTTACTTTCAGTGCAGCAAACTCTCTCCAGAAGTTCGGTGAGGATCTCTGAATGATCCAATGTTGACCTAAATGACTAATGATGATAAATAGAATTCACCTGTGTGTAATCAAGTCTCCGTATAAATGCACCTGCACTGTGATAGCCTCAGAGGTCAGTTTAAAGCGCAGAGAGCATCATGAAGAACAAGGAACACACCGGCAGGTCCGAGATACTGTTGTGGAGAAGTTTAAAGCCGGATTTGGAAACAAAAAGATTTCCCAAGCTTTAAACATCCCAAGGAGCACTGTGCAAGCGATAATATTGAAATGGAAGGAGTATCAGACCACTGCAAATCTACGAAGACCTGGCTGTCCCTCTAAACTTTCAGCTCATACAAGGAGAAGACTGATCAGAGATGCAGCCAAGAGGCCCATGATCACTCTGGATGAACTGCAGAGATCTACAGCTGAGGTGGGAGACTCTGTCCATAGGACAACAATCAGTTGTATACTGCACAAATCTGGCCTTTATGGAAGAGTGGCAAGAAGAAAGCCATTTCTTAAAGATATCCATAAAAAGTGTCGTTTAAAGTTTGCCACAAGCCACCTGGGAGACACACCAAACATGTGGAAGAAGGTGCTCTGGTCAGATTAAACCAAAATCGAACTTTTTGGCAACAATGCAAAACATTATGTTTGGCGTAAAAGCAACACAGCTAATCACTCTGAACACACCATCCCCACTGTCAACCATGGTGGTGGTAGCATGATGGTTTGGGCCTGCTTTTCTTCAGCAGGGACAGGGAAGATGGTTAAAATTGATGGGAAGATGGATGGAGCCAAATACAGGACCATTCTGGAAGAAAACCTGATGGAGTCTGCAAAAGACCTGAGACTGGGACGGAGATTTGCCTTCCAACAAGACAATGATCCAAAACATAAAGCAAAATCTACAATGGAATGGTTCACAAATAAACATATCCAGGTGTTAGAATGGCCAAGTCAAAGTCCAGACCTGAATCCAATCAAGAATCGGTTAAAAGAACTGGAAAACTGCTGTTCACAAACGCTCTCCATCCAACCTCACTGTTTTGCAAGGAGGAATGGGCAAAAATTTCACTCTCGATGTGCAAAACTGATAGAGACATACCCCAAGCGACTTACAGCTGTAATCACAGCAAAAGGTGGCGCTACAAAGTATTAACTTAAGAGGGCTGAATAATTTTGCACGCCCAATTTTTTTCAGTTTTTTTATTTGTTAAAAACGTTTGAAATAGCCAATAAATGTCGTTCCACTTCGTGATTGTGTCCCACTTGTTGTTGATTATTCACAAAAATTACAGTTTTATATCTTTATGTTTGAAGCCTGAAATGTGGCAAAAGGTCGAAAAGCTCAAGGGGGCCGAATACTTTCGCAAGGCACTGTGTGTGTGTATGTGTGTGTGTATATATATATATATATATATATATATATATATATATATATATAATGTGTGTGTGTGTATATATATAATAATTATTAGAGATCGTCCGATTATCGGAAAAGGCGATATATCTGGGGCTGATATGCACTTTCCCCAATATATCGGAGTCGCCACCAAGGTGACCGATATTTCGGGAAAGTGCTTGTACCGGAGTGATGCCTGCAGCTAGAGGCATCACCCTAGTACCGACGTCCATAGCCGACGGTCGGCTGTCTTGTAATGACAACCGATGCAGCTGAGAAGCCGCTCGGCTGTCCGCATTACGTCCCCCCCCCTACCGCGGCTCGCCCCGGTATCCCGTCCCACCAGGAGATCTGGGCAACCAGCTTGCACGCCCGCCGAAGACCCGATCAAAGCCGCATTCGGCTCTGATCGGGTCTCCATGCAAAATCCAGAAGTGGTGTTGCAGATTCAAAAAAATGACCGCTTTTAAAACAGCCAAACTTGGCGTTTTGAATCCTTTTAAGTGCAAAGGAGGGGTTTGGGGTCTTTTAGACCCCCATATCCCTCCACAAGAGTGCCTGTACAGTAAAAAATAAATAAATATTTGCTCATATCGGCCGATACTGATATGCATTGACCAAAATATCGGCAACGAAAAACCGATATCGGTCGATCACTATTTTTGAGGTGGGTGGGATCTTGGATCCCAGACTTTTTTCTTTCTTTTTTTTTTTTTTTTCCCAACTGCATCTAAGTACCTATTTCCTAAACAATATAAAAATGTCACATGACCAGTTCTTTGCCATCCTGTCTGCAGGAAAACATAAGAAGGATGAGCTCCCAGTCCTCTGCTGCTGGCCACATGTTCAAAAAAAATAAATAAAAACAGTCTTTAGAATACAGAGTAACAATAATATTGGTAAACTGTTTTAAAATGTCATATGAATCTCTATTTAAAATCAAATCTTTAGTTTTTGGCAATAGCATGGTGTGGGTGGATTTCTGCCAGTCACTGGCCTGTGTCCTAGAATAAGAGGGAGGTGGATATTATCCCAACCCTATTGGGTTTAGCTGGTAAGTGGGCATGGAGGACGAGGGAGGGAGCGGCCTGTCATTTTACCACTGTGTGTATCCCCACATGTGTGACTCTATAGTGACATGGGCTGCTCAGGGGAGGAAATGCTACGCATAGAAACTCAATGAAAACTGAGCATGTGCAGAGTTGCCACCACAGCTGAAAAATCTCTAGCTGAATTGGGGACATGGACAGAAGGTGGAGATGCAGAGCAGCAGAATCAACCAGGGTTTTTTGCAGAATACAGAAAACAGATCTCGTATTGACTGACTGACTGAGTATGAACATGTAATACACCATTTATTGATTATTTTTTTTGTGTTTAGTGATGCTTTCATGGTATGTGCCTAACATTTTGGAGCTGGCTCATTAACCACTTGACGACCGCCCACCGCAGATTTACTGCGACAGGCAGCCACTCCTGTGCAAACGTTGCTCGCTCAGGAGACTCTGGGGAGCCAGTGCATGTGACAGGTGGCTCCGATGGTCGCCGGCCACCTGCGATCTCCCCCCGCTGACAGAGAAGGACAGACAGCTGATGTAAACACAGCCGTCTGTCATTCACCCTGAAGTGATCACAGAGGCTATGTGATCCTGCTATATAGGATCGCATGTCTCTGTGATGATTTAACTAGCCACATCCCCTGACAGTTAGAATCACGCCCCTAGGGACACATTTAACCCCTTGATCACCCATACTGTTAACCCCTTCCCTGCCAGTGTCATTATTACAGTAACAGTGCATATTTTTAGCACTGATTACTGTAGTAATGTCACTGGTACCCCCAAAAGTGTAAAAAATGCCAGTTAGGGGTCCAATCTGTCCGCCGCAATGTTGCAGTCCCACAAAAAAATCGCAGATCGCCGCCATTACTAGTAAAAAATAAACGCAATAACTTTTGCGCAAACCAATCAAAATACGCTTATTTCGATATTTTTGGTTAAAAAAAAAAAATGTAGCAGAAAACAAATTGGCCTAAAATGTTAATACATTTATTTTTTGAGAATTTCACATAAAATATAATGAATAGTGAAAAATATTGGGTTTTTTTTTTTTTTCAAAATTGTCGCTCTTTCTTTGTTTATAGCGCAAATAATAAAAATCACACAGGTGATCAAATACCACCAAAAGAAAGCTCTATTTGTAGGAAAAAAAGGATGTCAATTTCGTACAGGGTACAATGGGTACAGCGTCGCACGACCACGCAATTGTCCATTAAAGTAACGCAGTGCCGAATCGCAAAATAGGGCCTGGTTATTGAGCAGCCAAATCCTCTGGGGCTAAAGTAGTTAATACCCTAATACCCAAATTTGTCCATCCTTATCATATGTACTACATGAAGAATACATTTACTGCAGAGTGAACACTTGCAGATGGAGGGTGGTAAAAACATGCAGTTGAGCTGTGTTTTTACTATCCCACAAAAAACTTGCTACATCCCCACCCGTCCTTCAGCCGCAAAGGTGACAAAAGGGTGTTTACATGCCAGTGTGGTGATGCTTCATGGCTGTGGCAGACACCCCCTGTTGCACTCAACTGACAGTATTGCCCACCAAATGCTGCTCATTTCAAGTAAATGAGGATGTGCCACAATGGGCACTTGTGGCATGGCGGTTAGGAATTAAAACTGGGGTTAGGAGGCGACATAGCACCTCATCACCGCCTGTCAAATGCCCTCTGGAAAGCCATCCACTATTGATTGCTCTTTAGAGCAGGGATTCCAAACTACGGCCCTCCAGTTGTTCAGGAACTACAATTCCCATCATGCCTAGTCATGTATGATGAATGTCAAAGTTTTACAATGCCTCATGAGATGTGTAGTAATGCAACAGCTGCAGGGCTGTAGTTTCGGAATCCCTGCTTTAGAGAGTTAGCTCTAAGGCCAAATCATTGTGTACAAAGGGCTAGAAACTCTCCCTATACCCATGAGTCAGTGCTGGTTGTCTGAGCAGATATTTGATACCATTGCTGGAGCAAAGGAGAAAGAGGAGCGAGTCACATCTTTCCCATTTCTGGAAGTACCTGATATGTATCTTTGCTTTCCCGATCAAAGGAAAGCGAAGTAGGGGTCAGCATTTAAAGCTAACCTGTAGCAATTCCTCTGCATGGGCATTTCATAGATTAATTTATTCATTTTAACTTTTAGATAAGATTTATTGTTTTACTCTTATTTGCCACATATTATATAAGGGAAAGTAACATCTACGTTTACGTTGGTTCAATTAATGCTTAATCCCAGTTGGCAAATAAAAGTGTGGTGGTGACAATCATCTTAAGAAAGCCCTTTTTAAACTGAATTTTTCCACATTTACTCATTTTGAAAGCTCTGAGCTGTTTTCTCTATAGAAAGGTCCTTATTCATGATCGGAATGTATACGGCAAGTTTTGAGTGTAATAAATTAATATAAATGCAGCATTAGCCCACACCTGTTTTCACAACAAGTTTTTATTAAGGAACTATTTCAGACTTTTTTTTTTTTTTTACTGGGGTTGCGTTAAATAGAAAAAGTTTCCGAACAGCATAAAGTAAATATATATAATGTGAAATAATGTCTGTTTATTACAGAAATATATTCAAAAGGTTAAATGCTCCAAATAAGCCAAGATAAATATTTCTGTAACATGTACTAGCATTTTATATAAGCACAGCATGCTTATGAATAGCATGGTTTACACACACTAGAAGCTACATATTCCACATTTTATTTAATCTGTTTTCTATATAGTATTCAGTGTTTCTGCTTTTAATGTGCCACAGGCCTATAATATGACCTGTGTTCACCGAATTCATATTTCCCTTTTAAAAAGCGTAATGTGAACCTCCGATATACATTCAGTGGCCAATATAATAGGTACACCTGCTTGTTAATGTAAATGGCCAATCAGTAAATCACGTGCTCCAACTTTGATAAAGCATGCAGGCCTTGTCAGAGTCAGCTGCTCCACACATCGAATAGCATAAGCAACTTTGTGTAATAATTGTTGGTTGCAGCACCTCCGGAAAGTGCCAGTCGCTTCAGATTTCTGCATTAGGAGTCCAGGCACATTTCTAGTGCATTTTGATGTGCTTACTGAATACTGCACCAAAGATGCAGCAAGTAAGGCCCCTTTCACACATGCGGTCCGTTCAGTTCATCAGTTCAGTCACGTCAAAATGTATCAGTTTTTCATTTGTTTTTCATTCGTTTTTCATCCGTTTTTTGCATTGGTAGTGGATGTAAAAAAACTGATGAAAAACTGATGTAAAACTGATGAAAAACGGATATACTTTGAAGTGACTAAACTGATGAACTGAACGGACCGTATGTGTGAAAGGGGCCTTACTTGGGGCTGCATCTTTGGTGCAGTTTTCAGTAAGCACATCAAATTGCACCGTTCGTCCGTTTTTACATCCGTTTTTTCGTCCGGTCTGTTTTTTTGATGCATGAAAAATAGGGCATTCATCCTCTTCAAAATACGGACATTGACGGAAGCGGATGAAAACGGATGTTAACGGATGATCATCTGTTTGTCATCCGTTTTTACATAGAGATGCATTGATGTCCGTTTTTTCATCCGTCAGCAGATGGATGAAAAACTGACAAATGGACCGTATGTGTGAAAGGGGCCTAAGATTTTAAATAAAATGTAATGGTTTGAAGGAGACGTCTCTGCACAGTCATGGAAAAGACCAAAAAATATCTAGCAATGTGATCGAAAACCACTTATTACAGTAACCTGGTCAGAAAGTTTAAACAAAAGACCGCAGTACACAGTGAGGAAAACAGCTTTACACCTACCTGTCTTCTGGCACCCCCCCCCTCCCCCCTGCTGGAACTGCTCTCTGTAGTAGGTCCCCTGGTGCCAAACTTTTTCAACACTAGGTGTGTTAAAAATAAAAAAAGCATGCCCCCTGCTGGTGACTGTGATTTCTTCATACAACTCCTATGTCGCTGACACATTCTGTAGTACTTCGGGGTCAACGAGTGCTCAAATAACCACTTCTTAGGACAATCCTGCATTCACTATATATGGTCTCCCACAGAACTCACAACATAGAAATGCAATTATTTTAGTAAATATAAACTGCTAAATACCTTTTTTTTTTTTTTTTTTTTTTTTCACCAGAAGTATAGAGCAGTCTTATGACTTCTATCGTCCAGCAGAGCACTGGTAAAGCTTGTAGGAGGAGTTTTCATTCTCCTCTGACTGTCCTATGAGGCTGCATGTCCCCTGACCCTTTGTCTGAACAGTGCTAATTGACCCTATGCTGATCACATGCACCCTTCCAAAAAAAAAAAAACTCCAGCAATACACACCACACCAAACTGAGCATGTGCAGAGTGCCTCCAAGGCTCCGGTCTATTACATGGATTGGGGACAGTAAAAGAAGGGGAGGATCAGAGAAGACAGGATCAAACAGCATTTTTATACAGTGCAGAGGATTCACTCCTTAGGTTCCACAGTGGGTATAACAAGCATGCTTTACTGCATTTACAGACTGATTTTACTGCTGTGGGTTTAGTAACACTTTAAGTATTTATTTCTTTTGAACATCTGCTCCATGTAATGGTCATCATGTGGAATTCTATATGAGTGAATAACCTTCAACTTGGAGAGAAAATTACCCTAATAACCTTTCACCCCCCCATTTGCACAGAATGAATGTACATGCAGTTTCACAGGTCAAATAGTTTGCAGTTTATTTATTTTATTTTTTTTTGTATAAATAAAATGTATTGTAGAAGTGAAATAGTTTACTAGATTATCAATCTGAGCAGAACTTGTCATTCGTTGGAGAAACAGAATATACATAAAATCTTCTTTTAACTTGGTTTTCACTAATTATAAACCGTACCTTTTGTACTCTGAGTCTGTTTCCCTGTTCAACCTTTTCTCTTCTCTTTTCCTTACTCTCCAAGATAAAACACATTGTTCTATAGATTTAGGTTGAAAGAACCCCAGGTCTCTGCATGAAAAATTCCATTAAATATGTATGTATTTTTTTTTTTCTCTTTTTTTTCTTGGTCTTTTATTGTGCATTCACTTGAAAAGCTTAACCACAAGCCTAAAGATGCAGAAGGTCTTTCTCTGTACACCCCAGTGAGATTTCCATTGATCACTGAATGCATTGATTAAGGAATATAAAAACTATAAAAACAAGTTTAACTGTTGTAGGTTCATTAGGGAATAACGGTATTCAGAGGCTAATCCTATTTTAAATGAGAATTATAGGTCAATAAGACACCTAAAAAGAATAGGGATGTGAATCTTACTTTCTAAAGTCTTGATTGTGTATCGTAAACAAAGGCAAATGGTGCTCCTTGGCTAATTAAAATGTATTTTGCTTTTTATGATAAGAATCTGTAGTTGTTAATCCTTAGGCTTTTAGAACCATTTGCATACACACATATCACATATGCATGTCTTTTTCGTGTGTGTGTGTGTATATATGTATATATGTGTGTGTATATATATATATATATATATATATATATATATATATAATATATATATAATATATATATATAATATAGTGCTTTGTGAAAGTATTCGGCCCCCTTGAACTTTTCGACCTTTTGCCACATTTCAGGCTTCAAACATAACAATATAAAACTAATTTTTTTGTGAAGAATCAACAAGTGGGACACAGTCATGAAGTGGAATAACATTTATTGGATATTTCAAACTTTGTTAACAAATAAAAAACTATTATTATTATTCAGCCCCCTTAAGTTAATATTTTGTAGCGCCACCTTTTGCTGCGATTACAGCTGTAAGTCGCTTGGGGTATGTCTCTATCAGTTTTGCACATCGAGAGACTAAAATTTTTGCCCATTGCTCCTTGCAAAACAGCTCGAGCTCAGTGAGGTTGAATGGATAGCGTTTGTGAACAGCAGTTTTCAGTTCTTTCCACAGATTCTCGATTGGACTCAGGTCTGGACTTTGACTTGGCCATTCTAACACCTGGATATGTTTATTTGTGAACCATTCCATTGTAGATTTTGCTTTATGTTTTGGATCATTGTCTTGTTGGAAGACAAATCTCCGTCCCAGTCCCAGTCTCAGGTCTTTTGCAGACTCCATCAGGTTTTCTTCCAGAATGGTCCTGTATTTGGCTCCATCCATTTTCCCATCAGTTTTATCCATCTTCCCTGTCCCTGCTGAAGAAAAGCAGGCCCAAACCATGATGCTGCCACCACCATGTTTGACAGTGGGGATGGTGTGTTCAGGGTGATGAGCTGTGTTGCTTTTACGCCAAACATAACGTTTTGCATTGTTACCAAAAAGTTTGATTTTGGTTTCATCTGACCAGAGCACCTTCTTCCACATGTTTGGTGTGTCTCCCAGGTGGCTTGTGGCAAACTTTAAAGGACACTTTTTATGGATATCTTTAAGAAATGTCTTTCTTCTTGCCACTCTTCCATAAAGGCCAGATTTGTGCAGTATACGACTGATTGTGGTCCCATGGACAGAGTCTCCCACCTCAGCTGTAGATCTTTGAAGTTCATCCAGAGTGATCATGGGCCTCTTGGCTGCATCTCTGATCAGTCTTCTCCTTGTATGAGCTGAAAGTTTAGAGGGACGGCCAGGTCTTCGTAGATTTGCAGTGGTCTGATACTCCTTCCATTTCAATATTATCGCTTGCACAGTGCTCCTTGGGATGTTTAAAGCTTGGGAAATCTTTTTGTATCCAAATCCGGCTTTAAACTTCACAACAGTATCTCGGACCTGCCTGGTGTGTTCCTTGTTCTTCACGATGCTCTCTGCGCTTTAAACGGACCTCTGAGACTATCACAGTGCAGGTGCATTTATACGGAGACTTGATTACACACAGGTGGATTCTATTTATCATCATTAGTCATTTAGGTCAACATTGGATCATTCAGAGATCCTCACTGAACTTCTGGAGAGAGTTTGCTGCACTGAAAGTAAAGGGGCTGAATAATTTTGCACGCCCAATTTTCCAGTTTTTTATTTAACAAAGTTTGAAATACCCAATAAATTTCATTCCACTTCATGATTGTGTCCCACTTGTTGTTGATTCTTCACAAAAAATTACAGTTTTATATCTTTATGTTTGAAGCCTGAAATGTGGCAAAAGGTCGCAAAGTTCAAGGGGGCCGAATACGTTCGCAAGGCACTGTATATGCATTAAGATAGGTGTGTCCAACACAAAATCATAAACTTACTCAAAAAAAAAAATTATTTTTTTTTTTTCTAAAAATTTGTTTACACTTAGAAAACAAATGTTGTCGAAGAAAATGTTAGTATCTCTTCAATGAACTTTTTTATAAGTTTTATCCTCCAAAAGAAAAATCTCCCACTCTTCACAATCGCGCCTTATTCATGTTCTCAGTTTTCAGCCGCACCTATATTTGTGAGCAAATAGGGCAAAATTAGAACCAAAATATCTGATGAGCAACCTTGGGAATTAATTGAGAATTGCTACTACATACATTGAGCCAGATGTTGATGCATTTAGTTTTAAAAAAACAGTGTCAAATATTGTACTTGTTTAATGTTGCCCTCTTTTTTACATTTCAAGTTTTATTACTATTACATTATTGATATCAGTGATTAATTTGTGATCTCCCTGTTTCTAATTTGTTTTTCTGTCCATCAGCTATCCTTATTGTTAGTATATTTAATGTGCAGCATAAAGTGTTTTTTTACCATAAAACAAAAAAATTCAGATCCTGTTTCCTTAAAGCATGATATACAGCACAGTGCTTGTGCTGTGTAATTTGGCCCCCTGTATCACCTGAAATACTTGGCTGATCCTGACAGTTTCTACCCTCCCCTCTGTACACTGACCATGGTGTATCATGGCTGCTGAGACCTAACACCGTGGTCCGCATACGTGTCTCCGTCATCTGCAGCTCTCCTGTGTCTCCCCCTCCCCTCCCTGCCTGTCAGCTCACTAGCGCCGCTCTGCTCCCCTCCCTGCTGCTACAAAACTATGTTATCTTTACATCATCACCTCTGTTAGATTCCAACCTGTATCCTAGTGCCTTTGCTTTATTTAAAAAAAAAAAAAAAGCCGATTTCTACCTGTTTTCACAGCTTCCATCGGCAATGATCACATAGTGGCTTAACAACCACTTTAAGACAATTCCTCTTTCTCTATCGTTCATTGACGGACGCAGTCTCCGATCCATATCTGTAGGCCCAGGAAGGTCAAAAGGTTGAACAACCCTGCATTAAAGTAAAAAACATTTACACTTTAGTACCACTGTAAATGTTTTTTGAGTTTATCAATGACATGTAGATATTGCTTCCAATCCCTCCAAGGCACTTTCTTCCATTTAATAATGGAAAGCTTGCATTTAGGTTCAGTGGGTGACTTTTGTAAAGGCTAAGTGCATCTTTACCACCTCAATACAAGGATGTTTCTTTATTGTAGGTTGTAAGCCCTCTGATTCTTCTTGTATTGCATTTTATAGTAACTGTACTGTCTCCCTACATTTTGTAAAGTGCGGCACATATAAAAATTGTCAATATTAATCCTTTAAAAAAGTACCTTGGAGTGTACACTTTCCACAAATTCCACAAATTGTTTGTTTTTGTCCTGTCATTTTTATTTATATGTTTTTTATAACCGAAAGTAAGGCTGGGTTCACTCTGGTGTGATCAGACCTCGCATGTGATTTGCACTGCATTGCTGTGCACATTACATGCAATGTCTGTGCGATGCAAATTCAACTATACAAACTGTATGGCTGAAATGGCATCCCATTCGCACCAAAATGGTACAGGACCCATTTTTTATTTATTTTTTTTTTTGGTCTGCCCTGCATTAGGATCCGATTCCTGTACCATTTTGTAGTTCACAGTCCGATCTGCGAACTGATTTAGGGGTTTCATTACTTTTTACATTGACAGCCCCAGCGGTTTGCAGATGTCATTGTGTGATGCAGGAACCCACACTGAAATTGCAGGGTTTTTCGCATCGCACCAGCGTGAACCAGAACTAAGGAAAATTGTTACATTTTTTCCCCCCATTTTTTTATAGTAAAAAGAAAATATTGGCTATTAAATACCACCAAAAGAAAGCTATACTGTACCTGCCCAAAAAAATATAGAAATCTTTTGAGTCCAGTATTGCATGACTAAGTAATTGTCAAAGTGTCACAGCATTGAAGGCTTAAAAATTGCCTTCTAATGGTGTAACATGCTGGTGTTGATGTGTTTAAGGGCATTTTTGTTATTATAGTCGTCATACTTTTGTATATTGTTAATACAGTGCATACTCCTATACACAATATAATTTTTCTGCTGAGATTGTGGAAAAATAGGTAGTTTGTGTACTACAAATGATCTAACTTGTATTAAGGGGTTTGTTTAGCAGATGACCAAAGTTTCTTTTTTTTTTTATTACATATAAAAAACATATACCCAAGAACAAAAGTGTAAAAAAGATAATTATCACAACTCCCCACTCTTAAGATGTGGTGCCTGCATTAGTTTTCTTTTGTTCAGGCTTTTTTTTTTTCATTGACCTCATTTCACCTTGTGATCCTGTCAGTAACCCATATCCTGCTCTAGCGTGATCACACTTACTCACTGTACTATATATCCAATAATTTTTTGTTTTTTAAAGTGGTAGTAAAGTCTTGGGAAAAAGAATCGCTCTGCAATTTTTTTTTTTTCAAATAGTTTTTATTGAGATTTGCAACACAACAAAACATACAAACAGTATACACCATACAGTTGCTTACTAAACAAGAGAGAATACAATGGGTGGGGAGTAATCAATAGGGGATACAGAGCTGCATAGCCTAAAGAGAGCATAAACAAAGTTTCCATTATGGATACCAGAGGATGCATCAGACATTAGATCTGCTGCATGGGATACCATGAAACCCATGCCGCCCACTTGTTGTCAAAGCATGTCCTGGACGAGGCTGCCCTAGCATGCAGTAAGCGTTCATATTGGTGATTTGAGATTTACTTGGATCAGTACTTCACTGTGGCTGGGGGCCGAGTCATCCTTCCAATGTCTCGCTATGATGAGCTTGTAACAGGTGGGTTATTACAGCACGGTACTCTGTCGGGTAGTCATGACTTCCTATATGTAGGATTGCAAGAGCGGGATCTGGTTTTTTAAGGATACCAGTGATCTCCACCATGATTTGGAAGATTTTCTTCCAGAAACTTGAGATGCCAACGCAAGCCCAGAATACATGGTAGATGTTTGCCACTTGTCCGCAGTTTCGCCAGCATTGGGGAGAATAATTTGGGATGAATTTAGCCAGTATAACTGGGGTTTTATACCACCTTGCAGCTATCTTCTGGGAGAGGTCCCAGTGGTTTTACAGTGTGATGCGGATGAAACGGCTTGGAATGCTTGTGTCCATTGAGTCTGTGAAAACTGCTCATCTAGGTCCTGTTCCCAACGTACCATCGGGGGGGGTTTTGGTAAAAGAATTTTTATTGCCAAGGGTATTGTAAAACAAGGAAATGCCCTTCTTCATGGCCTCCGGGGAGGTGAAAAATACTCGGATTCGGTCTTCTACCCGTATGGTCTGAAGAGGGCATTTCTTTAGAAAGGTACTTGTCTGTAAGTAAGCGTACTTTGCCGATTGGGGAAGCGCATATTTGTCAGCAAGGTCAGCCCAAGGAGCAATCAACTGGTTGGACAGCAGTTCGTCCACCCAATGGATGCCATGATCTACTAGTATGCGAGTCTTGAGATATGGGATGAGTATTTCAAGGGTTTGGACGGGGATACGAAGTTCCTTAGGGTTGTGGGAAAGTAGGGAGGGAGAAAGCAATTTCTGCCAGGCCAATAGGGTAGCCTGGGTGGTTGGGGGAAATGAGTGGAGTGTCAGTGGTCTCCACGAGTCTGCCAGAAGCATCCAGTGTAGAAATGGGGAGTGCGTCATTGCCGCTTCTAGGTGCACCCAGAGTGCCTCTGGAGAGTCGAGGAACCACTGCTCTGCCATAGATAGGAACACTATGCAAGTTTTAAGGGCATAATGTTTTAGTATGCATTCTAGCACATTATGAAAGACTTACCTTTTAAAGTGAAGCCCTCCAGTCACGCTCGGGGCTTTAATCTTCACCAGGTCTTCTTTCCCATTCGCTGGCTCAGGCTGTTTGAATAGCTGAGCTACGATGACGTCTCTCACGCACACATAAGTCACAGCCATGGCACGGTGCTCTGAAGGGACGGCATACTTGGCATACTGGACCCTCAGAGTGCAGTGCGCATGTACCGTTTATGTGGTATTATGTAGCCAACAAGGCTGCTGAAATAATAAAAAAATATTTCCTAAACTGTGCACGGTTAGGAGATATTTCTTGCACCTACAGCATAGGTGCTCAACATGTGGCCCTCCAGCTGTTGCAGAACTACAAGTCCCATCATGCCTCAGCCTTTGGGGATCATGCTTGTAACTGTCAGCCTTGCAATGCCTCATGAGACTTGTAGTTCTGCAACAGCTGGAGGGCCACAGATTGAGCACCCATGACCTACAGGTAAGCTTTATTATAAGCTTACCTGTAAGTGCAAGTCACCAAGTGACATAAGGGATGAAGAATGGTGCAAAAGAAACTTAAAATGTAAGTTTACCTTTTTGGAAAAAATTGAAAGGTGATCTAATGCAGTGGTTCTCAATTCCGGTCCTCGGGACCCACTAACAGGCCAGATTTTAAGTATTACCTTGGGGGATGCAGACTAGAATACTGCAATCACTGAGCAGCAAATGAGATCACCTGTGATGTAATTTAGTTATCTTGCAAACCTGGCCTGTTGGTGGGTCCCGAGGACCGGAGTTGAGAACCACTGATCTAATGCACTACACCCTCCCCATTCCCCGGTTCCCGCTGTACTTACCTCCGTGGGTGATGAGCTGTCAGTGTCCACATAGCCGGTGTAGCAGTCCAGAGATTTTAATTCTCTGCTCTTCTCTTAGGCCCCTTTCAGATCCGCCTGTCCGTTTTTTTTTTTGGCGGATCTGAACGGTCCCCCTATGCATCTCTATGGGGGATCGGATGTCAGCGGAGACATGTCCGCTGACATCCGATCTGATCCGTCAAATCTGGATGGATGGAAACCCTATTTTCCATCCGTCCAGCGGATCGGATGAGAAAGGACTGACGGTCCGTTCCCATCCGATTTCCCCCATAGAGATGCATGGGGAACTGACAGCTGTGTCTCTGCACACAGCGCAGAGACACAGCTGTCATCCTCATGCTCAGCGGGGGATCGGCGGCTCGATCCCCCGCTGAGAAAAACGGAATCCGTCCGACGGTCGGATAGTGTGAAAGGGGCCTTATTCTCCGGGGCTTCTGGGACAGATCATATTCGATTCTGATTGGTCAGTGCTGGCACAGAGGATCACTCCGATCCTTCCTTGAAGCCCTGCAGAAGGGAGAGAGGAGGACCATTACACTGGCTATATGGGCCCTGAGAGCTCATCACCCAGAGAGGTTGGCAGGGGCCAATGTTAGTTCACCACTTCATTTTTTTCTGAAAAGGTGAACTAACGCTTTAAAAATAGTTTTCTTGTATTCTTTATAATCCTTGTTACATTGTTTCCATTTTTTATTTCTCTTTGGTTGATATGTGGTCGATTGTTTCATGAAAAAAGCAGTTGATCGGGAAAAATAAACTAGCCCAGTAAACACATTTTGGTATGCCCATGTTCACAAAACGCATAACGGTGCTGATGAGGCCTGAAAGGGATCTCTGCTTTCTGTCTTGGTTGGCTGCTTAACGTGAATTCTAACTGGTCTGTGTTGTTGGAAACTAATGAAAGTAAATAAACACTTTTAATGGGATTTTCTTTATTGGAGGCCACTGGCACATGTTCTGTGCTCCAGCGCAGCGCTGCCTTTTTTGGACTATTTATTTCAGAGCAGCAGTCAGATCGTAAACTCATTCTGTGTACAATAAAAGTACAGTATGTGTTTGTTTTTTTTGGGGGGTGAGTAGAGACCTTTTCATGTTTTGTGCAGTTATAAAATACAAAAGATATATGCTACTTTAGGCTGTGTGGTGAGCAACTAGAAATTCAATTTCCCTAAACAATAATGAAGTTGATGCATGAATTAACAGCAGGGCAAGCTTCTGTACTAGGATAGGTTTGTATTAGAAGTCCCTTTGGTATGCCACTTGAGATCTAATCAAGCAAGTGACCCACATACACAAAGCCGAAGAAAGAGCCGTCGTGTGCGCTTGGGAAAAGTGCAACTGCCATCTGCTTCTGAATTTTATGTAGATGGCTACATTTCATTATCAATCTGCATGTTAAATGTATAAGGTGCCTTTGTCGTCTACTCCCAGGTTTGTGTTTGATATTCCATTTTAGCAAAGAAATGCAGACGTTTTAATCTCCATGCTAATAAGACAAGCCTTTTTTTCATTTTATTTTTTTTTTTTTTGGTTTTGGTGCTTGTTGATTTGTGAGGTGCTTCTGTATGTTGTTGTAGTCTATTTTTTAATCCTGAAGGTTTTGGGTGGCAAACCTTGTCTTTTTTATGTTTGCTACAATACTAAGGGTTTTTAAGAAGAAGAGTATTTTTAGTTACGATTCCATTGAATTTGAACAATGTTAAGTAGATTTTGTTTGTCCATCTTCTCTGAAGGAAAGCTAGGTTGTTGTCATGGATGACCCTCATTGTGTATAGCATCTGTCAAATTGATTGAGTGCCTGTATTGCTTTCTTTTTTTCTGGTGCTATGAAGCACCTGCCTTGGAAACCCATTAGTCTGAGTAGGTGGTCGAGTAGGAGAGATGGATTACTGCAAAGTGATTGCACATTCTATCAGCCTTGGACCATTCATAACTGAACCAAACGTGGAAGGGTTTATCATCTTTTAGGCCACATGCACATAGGACATTTTGCAAATTCTCCTAAAAGCCTTTCCTCCTGGCAGCAGCTTTTTGACAGAAACACCTGCCATTTGTAAAAGTGTGTAACGCTTTCAGGCATGTTTTACATGTGTAGCACCCTCCAATGTAGTTGCTAGGTAAAGTATAGTGGGCTTTGTCTGCTTATCAGCAAGGCCATGTTTTTAGCTAGGCTGACGTGTTCTCAGGTGTGCCTGTTTTGTTGGGGAGTCTCCCCACTGTATCCCAATGAGGGCTCGCATTGGGCAGTGGAGGAAACCTGACCAATCGCACACCAGGGCTTGTATCCATCCTGGAAGGGCAGATACTACCGCACAGCATTCTGGGAGAGGGTATAAGTCTGTGGGGAGCACATGACAGATTGTCTTTGGCGGGAAGCAGAGTCCCAGGAGGGAGGTGATGGATTTCTCTCCTGTCAGGAAGAATCGGGTGTCCCAGGCGGCTTGCCTGAGTGGACACAGGGCTGAGCTGAGCTGCAGAGAAGGATTCAGTGTTTACAGACAGCAAGTCAGATTTACAAGCGCCAGTAAGCGTTGGTCGGCGTTCAGCCGGCACCAAGACAGCGCTTGACGGCATTTTTTTCTCAAGTGTCCCAATTATGTAACTAGTTGAGCCAGCGGAGTATCCCACTCATTCCCTTCAACGATCCAAGTTCCTACAATAAAACTAAAAACCAAAGATGCCGGACTGTTCATTGTCTCAGATCTCACACTTGGGTAACAAGCTTAAATGTGCTGTTGGTGTTAATGGTATCCATGGCAGACCCATATCCAGCACTGATGCTGGAAATACTGCTACACATGCGTCAAGCACTTGGGCGTTATTTAATTGGGCAGAATAATAATTCTGGCCATTGAAATTAAATTAACACTCAAGTGCTAAACGCGTCTAGCGTTAACACGCATTTAGCCGCATTTACAAACGTCATGCATTTTTTCTGCAAAAACTCTGCTGCTCCTGGACACACTGGCAGTGGGGTTTTTTCTGCTTCTAAAAGCCCTTGCTACTAAAGTCTGTGTGTATGGGCACATAGGCTAACATGCAGGGGGGTTTAGCAGCAGGAAAAATAAATGCCTGATGCCCCTTAGAAGCAGTCCAGTAAATGTCCAGTGTGCATGAGGCCTTAGAGCTGATGGTGAAAAACCTTTTTAAAAATAATGGGCAAGTAAGATTTCTCTCAAACACCCTTAGGCTGGCAGCCATACATGTGTCGAATTTTGAAAGAACATTCTTTCGCAAATCAGAAATTTTGTGTGTTTTGTGGTTCGATAGTGCCACAATTGATTTCGAAATTCGACCGACCAAGCCTTCAGTTTCACCTTATATTGCTACAGAAAATAATTTTCATGGCCTGGGAATCTTCTTTTCTTTCCGGGAATTTTTTATTTTCTTGCAATCATGCACATTTCTTTTTTGATTATTCACATTCCCATCATTGATTAGAAAATCGTTAGTAGTTCAAAAAATTTCCAACATGCCCGATTGCTCAAATTCAATGACCGCACGAGAAGCGGCCGTTGCTGCGGCCCACTAATGGTGCGAAAATCGAACTAAAATTCATAGATAAGATTTTCGAAAGAAAAATCTTTCGAAATTCGACCCATGCATGGCCAACCTTAGAGGTTTCTTTACTAAAACTGGGGAGTGCAAAATCTAGTGCAGCTGTGCATAGTAGCCAATCAGCTTCTAACATCAGCTTGTTTAAGCGTTGATAATTAAAACCTGGAAGCTGATTGGTTTCTATGCAGAGCTGCACCGGATTTTAGTAAATCAACTCTTAGGAGTTGTCTGTTGCTGTTCCTTATGTACCATGGGTCTTAGTTGTCCACCCTGGTCTTTCAGAAGGATCAAGGCAAGGCTTCTACAATACAATAATTTTAGTATGATTTCTTCCTCCTCAGTCTGGAAAGAAAATATGGCTAGACGAGGCATAATGTTTTTGCATACAATGTTCTCTGTGCTGGTACTGCTTTCCATTAGGTCTGGAATATCACCTGCGTGTGTTCGGTCTTGTGACAGCAATATTTACCTAAACTTTGCTTAGACCAGCTGTCTTGCCTTTTCTAGGAAACCTAGAAGGAGGATCCTGGAAGTACACAATACTGAATTTAAAGTACACTTGTCATGATAGAAGTATGCAGACTGCCATTTTTGTCATCGCTTGTTTGGCTGTACTTGTGCGGATCACAGGAGTGCAGTTTGCTCTGCACTCCTGTGACCCGTTTTCAGCAGACAGCGGGCTGAAGTCTGCTGGCATCACAGAGCTGGTCAAGGCATGGGCATGATCGTGACAATGAAGTCGGGTCCATCTATATGTCTGGACTGGCACCCGGCTCAGCCTCTCAGTGAGCCGCTGAAAGCCTGAGCCGCCTGCTTCTGCCCCTTCACAGCCGAGCAGAGCAGAGAGCTGGTGAATGACAGTCACCAGCTCTCTGCTCGCGGAGCCCTGAGAACCAAGTGATCTGCAGTGTTTGATCGCTCGGTTCTCAGTGTTAGAGCTGGCGGGGACAGATGCAGCATCATTGGATTGATGCTGCATCCAGCTAGGTAAGTATGATTCAAGAAAAAAATGGATTCCCATACTTCTCTTTTAATGCTTTCTCTGCATTAAGATAAAAAAGGTATTACTACTTGTACCCCTGCCCCACCCCCCAACACTTACTCTCACAGAACACAGAGGCAGCAATGGGAGCCATTGGCTTCTACTGCTGTCAATCAAATCATGTGAGGAGGGTGTGGGAGGCAAGGTCGAGTTGCGCTGTGTATGTCTATGAACACACCCAGCCCTGGTTGCTGAAGGGGTGACTTTGAGAATGTGCCAGTGGGGGATCCCAGAAGAGGAGATACGGGGCTGCTCTGTGCGATAGCATTGCACAGAGCAGATAAATATAACCAGTTTTTTTACAAGTCTTTTTTTAACCACTTTAATGAGCACGTCTATTTGAATGGACTAACCACAACTACTGTGTCCTTCTCTGTCTGCAAACTTTTTTTTGTCTGTCCACACCACTTCACCCGTAGCTTCTTGCTGAGTTTGTGTTTGTAGTGTTTGTTTCTTATACTTTC
Source organism: Pelophylax lessonae (assembly GCF_965119305.1). Lineage (NCBI taxonomy): Eukaryota > Metazoa > Chordata > Amphibia > Anura > Ranidae > Pelophylax > Pelophylax lessonae. The sequence goes on along the minus strand of NC_138771.1, from coordinate 287,156,553 downwards.
CTAATTCCAGTTCTTCTCAGCCCCTGTGGAATACCATTACGGGGGCCTCTGATTGAGGAAAGGTCGCAATTAAATCTAATAGTAGTTCTAGTTTTACAAACCGATTTCTTACATTTCACCTATAGTTGTATTTTGACCTTTGTCGCCTATATTATGCAACCCTTTTGGATTCGGCAGTTCTTTTTCTATGCTTGATTCGATTTGTAGTAAGTTAATGGTGATTCTTAAGTTATAAATAGCGGCAATAATCGCATTAAAATTTACTATCCTACATTCATTGACTGGTTTTATATATTGGTATAAATCGAAATCCTATTCGCATGCAGTGTTTAACTTTTTACTTTTAGAAATGGAAAGTCCTTTTTAAGCTTTTGTTTCTTTTACATCTTTCATCTCCAAAAAAAAACACTTCAGCTATTCATTTTCATGTAATACTTTGGCATTGTTGATTGTATCAAGACCTTAAGATGAAATGAAGCATTATTATTTCCTTTTTGGTAATAAATTGTTTAATTAAATGTACTAATTATTGGAACTTCATTTTAATTAAAAATGTTGCAGAGCACATACTTTGGTAGTGCTGGATGCCTGCTGTTGCTGGCTTTATTTTATTAATTGATCCTGACGCACAGTTAATTAAATGCAGTGTTCGAGGTTCATTCTTTCAGCTGATTGTTCCTCTTTGTGTTACCTTAATTGCCATACTCTGCATCCTGTGTGGCAAAGTCCAAGTTCAGAATGTAGTGTGTGTTGTGTTTTTTTTTTTTTTTTTTTTTTTTAAGCTTGATCTTTTGATGGGTTTATTTATTGGCAGCTTAAATTGTTGATTCAATAATTGTTTATGTAGGGCGATGGCATGTCTTTGTGTTTGTATTCCAGTACTTGAGTAAATTTATGCTATTGACTCTGCTACACCATTTTGAGAACAGACATCCTGCAGCAACCATTGAACCCATGGATGATTTGTGCTGCTACCTTGTAAACTTATTTAATGTTGTGTGGTGTTTTTGCTGATTTTTGCTAGTAATATCAGCCCAATTTATGTCCCTGCAGAATCCCCTCTCCCTCATGGTTACCAGTTGGTGCCACCATATCGGTTGCCTGGTGCACAAAAAGGTTGCTTGCACATTCTATGACCTCCCTGACTTTCTTTTATTTCTTTTTTTTATCTTTTGATATTGGTTAGAACCTCTCAGATTATTATTGCTCTCTGTGTCCCTTTTTGTAGATTTCCATTCATTTCTGTCACCTGTTGGGACAAGAAATTAGTTGAAACAAACATTTGCGTCTCTTAAGTAAAGAAGATAAGGGTTGCAAGCTTTGTATTCTGTCTTCTTTGGGGAGATGTCCCTACTTTATCTGTGATGCCTTATTTACCAAAATTGGTTTGGTACAGGATGGTAGAAAATTGTGGAGTTAAAATGCTAACAATCCAACTTTCCCCGTTCAATACAGATTACAAAATTAAAAGGTTTTGCCTGAGTTGGTCAGCAAACTAAAGCCTCTTGAGTGGTCCCATAGAGCTTTATGCTTAGACCACAGTACATGTTCCCTCCCCTGTTAAATAACAGTATATGCATAGGATTTGGGAGAAAAGACATTGGCACTTTGCCACAGTGTCATTCTGAATATTAGAAAATGATGGCCTTGCTGAAAATGTTGGTACAGTGTGACAAATAAGCCAAAGGACACATTTTTTTTGGAGACACATCAAGGGGAAAGAAGGAACTATAATGTTCTTTCAATGTGGGTCATATGGCGCATGTTGGCCTTAAAATTACCATGTCATGAGTTCTGCCTTTAAGTTTACTTGTGCCGTGGATCATCGGAGGCAATGGAAGAACATCTTCAGGTTTGCTTCGTCGATGCATGACCCTAAATCTCATTCCAGTTCAAGAATAAGAGGGGCCATACATGCCATAGTGTTGCCCTGACAAACTGATACATTTTGGGGGAAGCACCCATTTCTTTCGGAGCTCTTTCTGTAGCTGCAAGCTTGTAGAGACTGTCTGTCTGTTTCTGGCTTCAAGGGGGTCCACCTAGATTGAGTAAATTGTCATTTCTAGAAGTACTTCAGAAGCTTAATCCGCCAATTCCATACTGCAAATTAAATGCTCTACCGGAACTGGTTTACAAAAGAGAAAATAATTGTACATATAGCTAGAACGCTTGCTTTTAGCACCACTATTAACCCCAATAGTTACCAGCAGCTTAACTTGTTAACCAAATCTGTACAACTGAAAAGGATATATAATGCAGACTACTTTTTTGTTCTTGAAGTGGTTGTAAACTCATTCTGTCAATTTTCTGCCATCTAAAGAATTACTAAGCACTTAACTGATCGATGTGTGTGAAATCCCTACAACTTTGTTCGTTTGCTTGTAATTCGCCCTTTTAATTTTTATTACGTGCATGCACATCTTAGTCTCTTTTTTTACGGCAAGCTCACCGTGCAGAACGTCCTTTGATGACATGCCGGGGCTCCGTTCTCTCCTGTGTCCACGGCACAGCACCGAGACATATTGCGAGATTTAATTTCCATTCACAAAACAAATGAGCTTGCTAAAAAATTACGGAGCATGCGTGAGATTACGGGCCTGGAGAAGAAGAAAGGACGGAATGCCAGAGCACATCAGATGCAGAAGACAGTAGTTAGGATGGTGGCTGTGCCTGGAAATAAGGAAAAGGAAAAACTAATAAAAAAAAATTGAGGCATGCGATTGGGCTTCTATTTATTGCGCACTTGTTTAAAATGGTTTACTATACTTCCTTTGAAATTTAGCTTAGGCGGGTCAGAGTTTACTTCCACTTAACCACTTCTGGACCAGAAGGTTGTACCCCCCTTAATGGCCAAGCTAATTTTTTGCGATGTGGCACTGTGTTATTTTAACTGGTAATTGTGCAGTCGTGCGACACTGTACCCAAATAAAATTGATATCCTTTTTTTCCCCACAAAGAGCTTTCTTTTGGTGGTATTTGATCACCTCCTGTGATTGTTTTTTTTTTTTTATTTTTTTATAAACAAAGAGCGACAATATTTTAGAGTGGCCTTTTATTGTGGCCAGCCTAAGTAAGGCACACCTGTGCAATAATCATGCTGTCTAATCTGCATCTTGATATGCCACCCCTGTGAGGTGGATGGATTATCTCAGCAAAGGAGAAGTGCTCACTAACACAGATTTGTGAACAATATTTGAGAGAAATAGGCCTTTTGTGTACATAGAAAAAGTCTTCGATCTTTGAGTTCAGCTCATGAAAAATGGGGGCAAATACAAAAGTGTTGCGTTTTTTTATAATTTTGTTCAGTGTAAGAGGAACACAGGATCCCTGTGGTCATTACTGACAGAACAGCGGTCTGCCATGTTTATAACAGCAGACTGCCATTCTGTCTCCATGGGGAGCGATCATGGGTGCCCGGTGTACATTGCGGCCGCCATAGGCAGAGCCCTGTCCTGTTTAAATTCATGATGATTGCCGGGTGCCAGAGGTAATCCATTGGCCAACACTCGGTGATCAACATGTGCGCGCCCCCTACCCAGAAGTGTCAGATCATGTACTAGGCACGTGATCTGGCGCAGTCAAGCTGCCTTACTGCCGTATATGTAGGGTATATGGTTGGCAAGCGGCTATAAGAAGGTCAATAGTGCTTTATAATTGCCCAAGGCATTCTCCTCCATTCACCATTCTATCTGGTGCATCTGATTATATTATAGGCTGATGTCCAGAAGGTAAAGTTCCCAAAAGATGGTAAGGCAGGAAGAAACACCCGTGAGTAGTGGTACAATATTGGCTGCTTACCAGAAAGCATGGGCCCCCAAACTAATGGGCAGTCCTCAAACGCTTTATATGCAGATCAGTATTCTGATATTTTCTCCAGGAACTCAGGGGTTGCATTTCAGACACTCATAGGCTCCAAAAATCGCAGACCCATATGTGTAGGGAGGGAGAGTGAAAAAAGCACATAGCGTAATCCTATTTATACAAAAGAAAACATTTATTTAGGTTGCACTTACATAGGTAAAAGATTCCAGGCAAGACATAAAAACCGCGGCGTCCCGCGAATCATGTATAGAGCCGGCGTCCAGGGGGCGTGGTCATGTAGTGTCTGGTACCACCCTACCAGTTTCGTCACATATGACGTCGTCCGGGGCGTGGTTGGAAAAAACCCACCAGAACTAGAGGGTTTTAGGAGGAGTTTTTCAGCTGTAAAAATGCTCTAAATCTGCTAAAAGCTGAAAACGTGGCTTTTCTGCATTTATCTACGTTTTTGAGCCAAAGGCTTTGTGGGAGTAGAGTTTTGTTAAAAAAACACTACAGCTGAAAAATGCTACTGCAAAAAAACTGAAAAACTTCTACAGCTTTCTGCTGACGTTTTGAAAACTTCCAGTGAGGCCTAATGGTGAAAAGGGATGACCAGTGTTAATAGTGTCTCTGAAGACATCATATCATGAAGCGTGTTGGGGTGGGCCATAGGTGCTTTCACAGGAGTCGGACACGCACCATTCAGCTGGTGGAGCTGGTGGTCAGATATAAATAAGTAGCTGTTACGAAGTGCCAGGATCCCAAGTGCCAGGATCCTTCAAAATGGCCAGTGTCTTGCCCACCTTATGTGAGGGTGCCTTGTCCTGCAAAACCAGCACACTCTTCTCCACCATGGTTCATTAAATTACCTGCAACAATTGCGTAAATGGAGCTTCAATCTTCCAAATTGGCTTGATATCCTACAAAATATTAACAAGAACAAATTTGGTGTTACATATTGGGAAAGGGATCAGGCCAAGAACTTTTCAGCCCCCCGTCGTAGAAGCCTATACACAATGCTACAGTAAATGCAACCTTAACCACCTCCCGTCCGCGCTACAGCCTATATACGGCTGCAGCGCGGACTCGAATTTTCGGGAGGCCGTTTTTAAACGGCCTCCCAGTGACACGCCCCCAGCGCGCTCCCGCGAGCGCGCTGCGGGGAAAATCTGTGTCGGCCGTGTCCCTTGGACACGGCCGATCACAGATCGTGGGGAATGGCCAATCACAGCGGCCATTCACCACGTGATCTGGCCGTCCAATGAGCGATGATCTCATATGTAAACATATGAGATCATCTCTCATCGCCGTCGCTCCTTCCTCACACAGAGCCTGCAGTGTGAGGAAGGAGGGGGAGCCGTTAGCCGCCGGGGACACAGAGACATGTAATCAGGGCACTGATCACCAGTGCCCTGATTACACAAGGTAAAAAACACACACACAGTGCCCCCCCCCCCATCAGTGCCCACAGTGCCCGCCATCAGTGCCCCCCATCAATGCCCACAATCAGTGCCCATAGTGCTGCTAGTCAGTGCCCATCAGTGCCTGCTCATCTAGGCACTGATGAGCACTGACTGGCAGCACTATGGGCACTGAGTGTGGGCACTGATGGTGCTGCCCATCAGTGCCGCTCATCAGTGCCACCCGTCGGTGTCCAGTGCCATCCGCCAGTGCCCATCAGTGCCGCCTCTCAGTGCCCATCAGTGCTGCCTCTCAGTGCCCAGCAGTGCCGCCTCTCAGTGCCCAGCAGTGCCGCCTCTCAGTGCCCAGCAGTGCCGCCTCTCAGTGCCCAGCAGTGCCGCCTATCAGTGCCCAGCAGTGCCGCCTATCAGTGCTCATCAGTGCCGCCTCTCAGTGCCGCCTCTCAGTGCCGCCTATCAGTGCTCATCAGTGCGGCATATTAGTACCTCCTCATCAGTGCCCATAAGTGCCACCTCATCAGTGCCCATAAGTGCCACCTCATCAGTGCCCATCAGTGCAGCCTATCAGTGCCCATCAGTGCCGCCTTATCAGCGCACATCAGTGAAGGAGAAAAATTTATTTTCAAAATTTACTCGCAGAAAATAAGAAAAACTTTTTTTTTTTTCAAAATTTTTTGTCTTTATTCTTTTTTTTTTTTGTAAAAAATAAAAAACCCAGAGATGATTAAATACCACCAAAAGAAAGCTCTATTTGTGTGAAAAAAATGATAAAAATTTCAAATGGGTACAGTGTAGCATGACCGCGCAATTGTCATTCAAAGTGTGACAGCGCTGAAAGCTGAAAATTGGCCTGGATGGGAAGGGTGTTTAAGTGCACAGAAGGCAAGTGGTTAAAAACCTTATTGTTTTAGGAAGATGATTTTAATTTTCTTTTATTAAATATCCGAGAGGATGTTGTGGGTTACTGCTGTATAACTTGAACATGCCTTTTGGGGAAATCTCAAATTTAAATCTCCAGTGTAAACTCTCACATCTCCTAGTAGCGGAAGACCTTTACATGCTACAAACACATTCTTAGTCATTGATCCAGAAAGTGCCAGAGGATCAGCATGACAGCTGAGCAACTACTTTCAGAAGGAGGTAAGCAATGACCGCCACCAAATTTCCCTTTAAAGAATGTTACCCTAACATTTTCATATTCCTGATAGGTGTCTGTTGTACCATGTACTTGTGTTACAAAGTAATGACCACCCCACACCCCCAATTTTTTAATTCCGATCAATTGCATGTACTTATTTCCTCCCCCCCCCCCCCCACACTTTTTAATCTGCAATCAAAATGTGTACTTGTTTTCCTTTTTTAAACCTCGCTGTCTGCTATGATTTCCAGTGGGCAGACTTGTGTTTAAAAATGTATTTACTGGTACCATCTGTTATTTATGTTCTTGGCAAAATTAGGCCTTTGGGAGTGGTGTAAAATAGTGCAGAATTTCTAACAGCTAGTGCATGCAAACAGAGTCGTTATCATGGCCAGTCAGGTATTCGGGAGATAAGCAGCTGTAGATTTGGGGAAGAATTAATATAAACAGAATATGGTATACTATTATGACCAGAGTAAATAACAGATTTATCGCTCAACGTAAGCTGTGAACAAATTTTATAAATACTCGAAAAATGCATTTGGATGAATGTGATCTAGCTCCGTCATACCCCGTGAATACAGAAGACTGCCATTTCCCCAGTTTTGCACTACAAATCTATTTTATTTTCTGCTTGGGTAATTTTTTTTTTGGGTCACTTATTATGCGGCTGACATCATTGGACATAATGGCACAAGGCATCGCATGGCGACATCTACATCTTCATCAGAGAGGATGTTTAAATGTCTGTGTGAGCTTAAATCTGTAGTTTATGTTATCTTTAAAAGCGAAGCGCAAATCATGTCTGAGATCAGTAATACTCTGTTTAGGTCTTTTTTTTTTTTTTTTCAGATGGTCCTGTTTTACTTATTTTATAATTCTTTGATTTTATCCTTTTTGATCCCATCCAACGAACATCCTTTTTTTTTATTGTTTACAGGGGGTTGTATACATCCCCTCCAAAAAAAAAAAAAAAAAACATACTAAATATTTTTTTTTTAAACTCTGCCCCCTTTTCCTTATTTAAAAAAAAAAAAAAAAAAAAAAAGGCTTTCATCCTAAAATGCTCCCATTTATTCTGCCATTCATTAGGACTTTCTCCCTTATAGTGGCAACGATCTGTAGGCTCATAGAGCTTCTGCAGTGTTGCCACCACAGTGCACATGCTCCCCTTAAATAGTAGGTAAGCTGTGTGTCATTTACTAGACTTCCTTTTTTTTTCTCTACATTTCAGCAATGCCCTGGTTGGGACCGGGCTAACATGCCCTGCTATTTCACACCCTTTTTCTTTGCCAGTAAGAGCAGAGTGTGCTGTCAGAGTGTGCTGTCAGAGTGTGCTGTCAGAGTGTGCTGTCAGAGTGTGCTGTCAGAGTGTGCTGTCAGAGTGTGCTGTCAGAGTGTGCTGTCAGAGTGTGCTGTCAGAGTGTGCTGTCAGAGTGTGCTGTCAGAGTGTGCTGTCAGAGTGTGCTGTCAGAGTGTGCTGTCAGAGTGAGGCCTTTTGGCAAAGTGAAGATCAGATGATTGACTGACAGCTCATTCTGCCCCGTATGGCCAGGGGGCCTGAAATATTGCTTTTTTTTTTCTCAACAAAAGTGGAGCTACTCTTTAAAACGGAGTTCCACCCAAAAGTGGAACTTCCGCTTTAGGTAGTCCTAGCCCCCTCACATGCCACATTTGGCATGTCATTTTTTTGGGGGGCGAACGGGTACCTAGATTTGACAGGTACCGGTTCCCACGGCGCCCTGAGTGGAAGTTCTCCTCTCCCCCTCCCTCCCTGCAATCTTCTGGGACATGTCAGAGGTCCCAGAAGATTGCCAGCCATTTAAGATGCGCAGCTCAACATGCGCAGTGCGTATCCAGCTGTGAAGCCGCAAGCTGTCTCAGCCGGGTGCCCACACCAGTGATTCCGGCGCCGCCGAGACCAGAGGGAGAGGATCGAGGCTTTGGGGCGGCATCGGTGGACCGTGGGACAGGCGAGTGTGTGTTTATTAAAAGTCAGCAGCTACACTTTTTGTAGCTGCTGACTTTTAATAAACACAAATGGCTGGAACTCCGCTTTAAGACAAGGTATTTATACAAATATTTTGTAAGTCTTTTGCTCTATAATTAATCCTTGATGGTGTAGTCTATCAATACAAGGTGGGATAACTAAAGTATAACTAAATGCAAAACTTTTGGTTTAGTTTTTGATAGATTGGAGAACCTCTGTCGTGTTTTTATTGCTGTATGTTCTCCCATCTCATTCTTTCTCTTTTCGGTTTCCTGTTATTACTAAAGCCTCGTTCACACGATCAGATTATCGAACGATCTGTCTTCTGTTTTTTGTTGCATGCTAGTCTCCTGTCGAAAGTGAAGAGGTTACTTTCATACGAAAATTCCCGTACGACAGAATTTAACTTCAGAAGTGATGTCATGTGTTGAATTGTTTTGTATGTGTTCTTTCATTTCTGAGCATGCCTAGTCTTGTTCATATGATATTTTCCAATGGGGACATTAGTTCAGGTGACAACCAGGGATCCCCTCATTTTGGAGGGTTTTCCTCGCACTTTCTGTTTTGGTTATGGTAAAGGAAGGAAAGGAAAATCACCTCAATGGCACACAGATGGCAAAAAAATAAATACAGGTTATAACCCTTCAAAATGAAAAAGTTTTTTGCCTTCAGCTCTGCTTTAGGTCTGTTGGCTCCTCTGAAAGGAAAATCTGTTTTTTTTTCGCATACATTTTTTTAAAGTGTGTAAGGTAAATCCTAAATATTGGATAGAAGTCTCTTATTTACCCTTTTTTAGCCAGCTGGCGGTGAGTAGAGATGAGCCTGGTTGTCCTCCGAACGCCTCCCTTGCCAAACCATGAATTTGCACTTTTTTTTACACTTCATTAAGCTTTGGGCTGGTAATTCCTGCTTTGCAGACCCTTTTCTTTGTTTGCGTGAGCATGAATGACCAGCCCAAAGATTACCTGTAGGTAAAAATTAAAAAGCGGAGTATACTACCGATTTAATGACTCAGAGGAGGGACATACCTCCCACATCCTTCTCTATCTTAGTCAGACAGATGAGCATACAATCCACTCATCGTGCATTGACACTTCTTCTTGTATTAAATATTTATTTGGAAAATAATAAAAGTAAAAAAGATTTAAAATACATTTTATAAACTTTAACACTTTTAAAAGAAAAATTTAAGATGCAATAAACCAATCCATTTAAGTTTTTCTTCACTTGCTTTCCTTTTCTCTTTTATGGCCTCTAACCACTGGTTTATTTGATAATTTGTTTTTAGTTGTCTTTGGAAGTTGACTTCAGTCCAAAGCTGTTAAGTGAATCTTTCATCAAATTCTAACAAGATACATTACCATCCTTATTCTTGAAATTGCTGGAAAATCTCATTAATGGATTATAGTTGCTAACTAATAATATTAAACATTTTTGATGATTACAATTCTAGCTTCTGTTTAATGTAGTGCAAGATAACCAGACTTTGATTTTACAATTCTCTGTGTTTCCAAACAACTTACAAGAAAATTCCATCTGTTTCATTTGATCTTTAATGTTTGCTTTGTTGCGGTTTTTTATATTGCAGTCTGTTCTTACAAATGCTCAGCTTTTGTGAATGATAAACAATTTTGGATAAACATGTGCGTTTATAAGTCAGTGAGATTGTAAGATGTTTAGTTCCTCCATTGTGATTGGTTTTATCCGAGGTATCCTGCACAGCCCAAGAGGACAGTACTGCGCGTGTGCGGCCCATAGGAACAGAACTGTGATCCCTCCTGTAACATCGGGGGTCACTGGTCCCATCACAGGCTGTAAAGGATTTTAAGTGGCATGGGAACTCATGAATCCACTCCCAAAGGTGAATAGGAAAGATTAACTGCTATGTATGGAACACAGTATTTTTATGGCAAAACAAGTTAGAATCCTGGTCATCATCCACTTCTCTATTATTAGCAAGTCATTTAGCTAAGGACCGGTTCACATCACAACAGTCTGGATGTATTTCTGCATTTGATGCGTTCCAGTGAATTTTTATTTTTTTTTATCCCCCTCATTTTTTTTCTTTAGCATAGACTCAGTTCACACAAGCAATTTCCAGTGCAACTTTGATCAGATTTTAGTTGCACCAACATTAGCCACTTGACCTCCAAAATGTTTACCCCCTTCCACACCAGGCACCCCATTTTAAAATGAAAAACTATTCAAATAGTTTTACATAATGCAGCAATATCCACAAGTCCAAGTAGGACACCCAACGTTGAAGGTGATTTATTCTTCCAAAGAAAATAAACTTTTACAAACTGGTACGGATTAGTATTCCAATGTTTCTCATCTCCCTCAGTTTTTCTCCATTACTCAGCTAATGTGACCCCAATGCTGATGGCAAGAGGTGGGGAAGGGTCAAATAAGGATGCTATGCAGGTGACTGACATCCTTATTATTATTATTATTATATAGGATTTATATAGCGCCAACAGTTTACGCAGCGCTTTACAACTTGAGGGTAGACAGTACAAATACAGTACACTTAATACAGTAGGAATCAGAGGCCCTGCTCGTTAGAGCTTAAAATATTATCAACTCATGATGCCATTGGTCGTTAAGGTGCCAGCAGCTAGAAGGTTGTAATGGTGCACAATGAAAACCTGTGGCTTAATGTTACTAAAAGGCAGCTTCATCCACACGCTGGCTTGTATACAATTTTTGGGCAATTTTTAGGCATTTTGCCAAGGCACCCCTAAAGAAACCTCAAGGCACCCTGTTTGAAAAAGGCTGTACTAACTGACACTTGTGACACTAATTTGGGGACCAGTTACACTAATACAGTGATCAGTGCTAAAATATGCACTGTCACTGTACTAATGACACTGGCAGGGAAGGGGTTAACATCAAAGGGTTAATTGTGGGCCTAGCTAATGTTTCAATGTAGTGCGGAGGGGCTTTTACTACTGGAGGACATGGATTCTGTGTTTCTGCTTCACAGAAACACAGGATCCATACCTTCTGTACTCGCAGAGTGAGAGTCAGCCTTGTTTACATAGACAGACTGGCACTCTGTCAGTGTAACGGGCAAACGGCAGGTCTCGGCGAACATGGGGTCAGCGAGACCCGCTGATCAGCTTACACTGTGTAAAGTCACAGCGGTGGCGCTCGCGCCCAAAACCCTGAAATGAAACATATATATACACACTGTATGTGATTCTGCACAGAGTGGCCACCCTGTAGCACTAAATATGCTGTGGGGCGGTCGGGAAGCGATTCAAGAAGAAGGAATTTCTGAGACATTGATCAGCTCATTGTTTTTTTTTTTTTTTTTTTTTCCCCTCACCTCTCCTCCCCTGTCATCCTTGTTGACTGAAAACTCTCCTCCCAAGCATATTCTATTCATACCTGAGTGTAGTAGAGGCTAAGATGGCAGCTTCCTTGGCTGAAAAGAATAAGAGGATTTAGTTCTACTTTAAGTTCATCCCTAATCATGGCCAAGAGTTGTAAAACAGCTGCTTGTGATTTGAAGTAATGGCTGCATAGTGTTAGTATCTATCTGTAGTAGACAGTAGTTCTGGGCGTACAGTTGGCGTTTGGAAAAACGAAATGATTTGATGAAAGTAAAACATGCAGAAACCTGCTGTTTTCAAGAAGGATCTTCTGTGCTTCACTGTTGGAGCAATTTTGTGGTTGAACATTATGGAAATTTGTCTTTCTCAACCTGGGTAACTATGTACAATACAGTGTGATAAAAATGTTAAAGTAGCATCAAAGATTAGTTTCAGAAGCAAACTTTTTACAGTATTGGGAAACATTTACTCTCTGAAGATCACAGTAAGATCTCTGAAGAGCGCTTTGCATTCAAAAGCATTGGACAGGCAGTGAGGAAGCATGGTATTGCATCTCCTGTTTTAACCCCCTAAATACCAGACAGACTCGACACCGCCGCACGGCAATCGCAGCCAGCGCAACAGGGGTGTATAATTCCTGCCATGGCTTGTGTACACCCCCAGACACTGCATCAAAGAAGGTGTGAATAAAGGCTGGTAAAAACGCAGCTTAACCGCTTCCATACAGAGCAGTTAGACCCCCTTCCTGCCCAGACCAATTTTCAGCTTTCAGCACTCTCACACTTTGAATGACAATTGCTCAGTCATGCTACACTGTAACCAAACAAAATTTTTATCATTTTTTTTCACACAAATAGAGCTTTCTTTTGGTGGTATTTGATCACAACTGGGAGTTTTTTTTTTTTTCGTGATATAAGCAAAAAAAGAGCAAAAATTTTGAAAAAAAAACACTTTTTTTTAGTTTCTATTATAAAATTTTGCAAAAAATTAATTTTTCTTCATACATTTGGGCCAAAATTTATAATGCTACATATCTCTGGTAAAATTAACCCAAATTAGTGTATATTATTTAGTCTGTGTGAAAGTTATTGAGTCTAGAAGCTATGGTACCAATTACTGAAAATTGATCACACCAGATGTACTGATGGCCTATCTCCTTTCTTGAGGCCCTGAAATGTCAGGACAGTACAAATACCCCCAAATTACCCCTTTTTGTAAAGTAGACAGTCCAAGGTATTTAGTAAGAGGCATGGTGAGTTTTTTGAAGTTATAATTTTTTCCCACAATTCTTGGGAAAATGAAGAAAAAATTTTTTTTTTCTTTTTTTTTCCCAAAACGTTGTCAATTTATAAGCTATTTCTAACACATAGCATGTACACAGCAAAAATGACACCCCAAAATTAATTCTGCTACTCCTTCTGAGTATGGTGATACCACATGTGTGAGACTTTTACACAGCCTGGCCACAAAAAGAGACTCCACGTCCAAGTAGCACCATAAGGCATTTTAGGAGCATAAATACACATAAAACTTTCTTACTACCTATCACACTTTTCAAGGCCCTAGAGCACCAATACAATGGAAAAGGCCACAAAATGACCCCATTTTGGAAAGCAAACACTCCAACGTATATTCTATGAGGCATTATGGGTCCTTTGAACATGTCATTTTTTTCCACAAGTTTTTGGAAAATGTGGGAAAAAAATAAAAACTTCTTTTTTTTTTTTTTTTTTTTTTACACAAAGTTGTCAATTTATAGGATATTCCTAACACATAGCATGTACATAGCAAAAATGACACCCCAAAATACATTCTGCCACTCCTCCTGAGTATGGCAATACCACATGTGTGAGACTTTTTCACCGCCTAGCCATATAGAGGGGCCCAACATCAAGGAGCATCATCATGCATCCTAGCCACTTGCCTAGGCCTATTTTTGACATTTGGTGTTTACAAGCTAAAATCAGTTGTTTTTGCATGAAAACTACTTAGAACCCCAAAACATTATATATTTTTTTTTAGCAGAGACCCTAGAGAATAAAATGGAGATGATTGCAATATTTTTTATCACACCGTATTTGCGCAGCGGTCTTCCAAACGCAATTTCTCTAGCGCTCATTGACAGACGTAGTCCTCGGTGATACACCACCTTCGGGTTATGTTGCCTCCACAGGAGCAGGACTAGACAGGAAATTAAAAAGCTCTGGCCACACCCTAGGGGCAGTCCCAGAGGGTATATCCTCTCTCTCTCTGCCTCAGCAAATCAGTTATTTTCTGTCTAGTTAGGAGTAAGGACCTAGATACCTTGCTGGGATCTTAGGTCCTGGCAAGAATTTTTTTCTTAAAGGATTTTTAGACAGCTTTTTTTCTCCAGTGTTCCTGTGAGATCTTCAAGCAAGAAAGCTGAACTGGGCGACGGGCTGGATGTTGAGATCCGGTGGTCACCCCAGTTCAGCCTACGAGCGCGTGCAGGCCATAGCTCCGCGCTGGGTCGGCCGCGACAAAGTCCCATTAAAAGGACTGAACCCGCGAGTTAAACGTCTCGCTGAAACGCCAAAGACCATGAGTCACGGCGTCCGTATCGGTCGACAGCCCTCTCGCCCCGGTGGAGAGGGGTACTGTCAGGAGTTGGTGCCCGCCTGGTTCCGGTATGGTGAGTAGTATGTTCCCCCTTTTTCCCTGACGGGTTTTGTGGTGAACGCGGGCCCCTCTCTGTATGGTAAGAAAGAGTCCTTTCTATCCTATAACATGTCACAAATCCTCCTACTTTGAGTGTGATTTTATGTGTGCAAAAGCCAGGAGGCTTGGTTTGGGAGCTAACAATCTATTGTATACATGTTTAAAAGATGTAATCTGTGGCATTCTGGGAATCTTATGGGTTAAGTATAAGCTACCTACCAGTCAGAAGCCACGGACATGTAGACTGCCTTCCAAATCAGATCTCCAGCTATTAGCAGGCCTCCCGAACGGCCATGCGGTCCGCCAGGGCCGGTACCGCCAACCACGCCATATCCCCATGCAGAGAGTATAGGCCGCCGCCATTTTTTTTTTTTTTGCTGGATCGCACGAGCCGCCATTTTGGCGTAGCCTCGTGTCTCCAGCATGGGGGCGGCCATGTTTGAGGTGATCCTACACCTCGTGGAGCTTGGGGGAGGCGCCGGAAGGCGTGCAGAGGGGCGGAGCCGCCTCCTTTCTTCCTGGGCAGCCAGCCAAAAGACTTCCTGTTTGTCAAGACAGCGCTGTAAGCTGTTGCAGTTTAACTCTGAGCATCAAGTGGTGAGCCTGGGGGTCTATCTCTCTCTCTCTCGATCGATAGGGATCCCTAGCAGGTAACACTAAGGGGCTTTTGTGGCGCTGGGGGTCAGAAAAAAAAAAAAAAGTTTTTTTCTTTACTTTTGAATTATATTATCCAGGAAGTAACTGGAGTTATTATGGACCCTGCCACACATATTCCCCCCACCTGTTTCCCTCGAGGGGGCCTCGGGACCCGCCGGTGCACAGAGTATAGAGTCATTTACAGCAATTTTGGAGTCTATGGTGGCTCGGGTGGAGGCGGCCTGTCAGGGACGGGGGTCAAGGAAGCGACCCCCGCCTACCCCTATACTATCTGACACCTCTGACTCAGATTCAGAGATGGTCACGGCAGTTGCAGGTTCCTCTGCAAGGGCTGTTATCCCAGGTAAAGCCCCCTCAGACAGTGAGGAGGACGCTTCTTCTCTTGCTATAATTCAGGAAGAAGCATTGGTGGACGCACTAGTTGTGGCAGTGCAAGAAACCTTAAAACTTGAGGCTTTACCGGCAGAGGCAACTGAAACAGAGAGGCCTTTTGGGACTAATAAGCCCATCAAGACGGCGAAGGCTTTTCCTGTACCTAAATGTTTTGGTAATCAGATTAAAGGAGAATGGGAGCATTCTAAACGTACCTTTACTATTTCCAAGCGTATTGCTAGACGCTATCCGTTTGAGGAATCCATCATTAAGAAATGGACGGTACCACCAGTCGTGGATCCGCCTATTTCCAGGCTGAATAAAGCCACGGTTATTCCAGTGGAGGACACTTCGTCCTTTAAGGATCCGGTGGATCGAAACATAGAAGCAGAGTCCCGCACTATCTTTTCTCTGATAGGGTCAGCATTTAGACCAGTAATTGTTATTGGTCTAGTTTCCCAGACACTTACGGAATGGGCGAAAATGGTACGCCAAGATCTTAGGGGAAAAGATATTCCCCAGGAGAGCCTACGGCCACATCACCCTGAACACGCCCGATCTCGTCTGATCTCGGAAGCTAAGCAGGGTCGGGCCTGGTTAGTACCTGGATGGGAGACCGCCTGGGAATACCAGGTGCTGCAGAAGGTGGTCTTCTTGGTGGCTATTACTTCTGCTCGCAGGGTGTCAGAACTGGCTGCATTATCATGCCAGTCCCCATACCTAGTGATTCATAGGGATAAGGTAGTACTTCATCCTAAGCCATCTTTTCTTCCTAAGGTGGTTTCAGATTTTCATCTGAATGAAGATATTGTACTACCTTCCTTGTGTCCTCAGCCCAAGCATCATCGGGAACATGCGTTGCATTCCTTAGATGTGGTTCGGGCAATCAGGGTATACCTGAAAGCTACGGAATCATTCCGTAAGACGGATTCACTTTTTGTGATCACGGATGGCCCCAGAAAGGGTTTGCCTGCATCTGCCGCGACCATTGCCAAATGGATTAGACAAACGGTGGTACAGGCTTATTCTATTAAGGGTCAGAGTCCTCCGTTCCCTGTTAGGGCGCACTCCACTCGAGCGCTCAGTACTTCCTGGGCCTTTCGCCATCAGGCGTCAGTGGTCCAGGTATGTAAGGCGGCCACTTGGTCGTCGGTACATACCTTTACAAAATTCTATAAAATTGATGTGACGGCATCGGCGGATGCCTCATTTGGCCGCAAGGTTTTGCAGGCCGCAATTTGAGGAGACCGGTGGTCTACCTCGAGGGTTTTTTTCTGTTTGAAAAAAAAAAAAAAAAGAAAAATTTTTTTCTCTTTTGTTGAGTCTCATCATTAAGGATGAGCATTGTAAACTTCTAGTTGGCACCGGTTGGGCCTTCTAGATTGGGATTTGATTTCATTTTCCCACCCCTCAGTTGTGATACTGCTCTGGGACGTCCCGAAGGTGGTGTATCACCGAGGACTACGTCTGTCAATGAGCGCTAGAGAAAAATGGATTTTTGTAAAATCTTACCGTAAAATCCTTTTCTCTTAGCTCATTGACAGACGTAGTCCCCGCCCCTCTGTTTTTTTGAGTTGGGTTGGGTTAAAATCTCTAAAGACTGCTTTTTCACATAACTGATTTGCTGAGGCAGAGAGAGAGAGGATATACCCTCTGGGACTGCCCCTAGAGTGTGGCCAGAGCTTTTTAATTTCCTGTCTAGTCCTGCTCCTGTGGAGGCAACATAACCCGAAGGTGGTGTATCACCGAGGACTACGTCTGTCAATGAGCTAAGAGAAAAGGATTTTACGGTAAGATTTTACAAAAATCCATTTTTTTTTGGAAAAAATCACTTTTTTGAATTAAAAAATAAGAAACCAGTAAAGTTAGCCCAATTGTTTTCCATAATGTGAAAGATAATGTTACGCCGAGTAAATAGATACCCAACATGTCATGCTTCAAAATTGCGCACGCTCACAGAATGGTGACAAACTTTGGTACTTAAAAATCCCCATAGGCGACACTTTAAAAATGTCTACAGGTTGCTATCTTAGAGTTACAGAGGAGGTCTAGGGCTCAAATTATTGCCCTTGCTCCAACGATCGCGAGGATACCTCACATGTGTAGTTTGAACACTGTTTACATATGTGGGCAGGGTTTCCGTATGCGTTCGCTTCTGCGCACGAGCTCACGGGGACAGGGCGCTTTAATTTTTTTTTTTTTTTTTTTTTTACTATTTATTTTATTTATTATTTATTTTTACACTGTTTTTTTAAAAAAAAATAAAATTGATCATTTTTATTTCGATTACAAGAAATGTAAACATTACTTGTAATAGAAAAGGCACGACAGGACCTCTTTTTTGTGAGATCTGGGGTCAAAAAGTCTTCAGATCTCACAAGTACACTAAAAGATAGAAAAAAAAAAATAAAAAAATTAAATAAAATGGAAAAAAAAGCGACCTTTAAACTGGTTGCTAGGCAACGACTTTTGCCGTAGCTCCAGTCCTCCAAGACCATAGAGTTGAGTGAGGGCAAG
Organism: Pelophylax lessonae; assembly: GCF_965119305.1. Lineage (NCBI taxonomy): Eukaryota > Metazoa > Chordata > Amphibia > Anura > Ranidae > Pelophylax > Pelophylax lessonae. Next base: position 287,138,640 of record NC_138771.1, on the reverse strand, counting down.
CTTGCCCTCACTCGACATCCTGTCTGTGAGGATCCGGGACCGGATAGTTTTCCCCGCTGCCGGCGGGTCCGGTAAGCAGGGAAAAGGACCAGAATGCGGCGGGAGGGGGGGGCACCTCTTCCGCCACCCCGGAAGGGTGATCCCACGGCGAATCCGCCGCTGGGACCACCCTTATCGGAAAGCCAACCGTCCACCGTTTAAAAAAATACCAGGGTTATGGCAGCTATCTGCTGCCATAACACCGGTATTTAGGTTTAAACGGAGGACGTATATAAACCTTTTTGGACTTAGACATGGTGGCTGTATGAAGGGTGACAGGTACTCGGGTACTTTGCTGGGCAGGTGACAGGTACTCTGGTACTGATGAGCAAGTGGCAGGTACTCGAGTACTCCGATAGGCAGGTGACAGGTACTCGGGTACTCTTATGGGCAGGTGACAGGCAGGTGATAGGTACTGATGAATAGTACTGATAGGTGATACTGATACTGTACTGATGGGTACGGATGATCAGTACTGATACTGATAGGTGATAGGTACTGATGGGTACTGATGAGTAGTGATGGGTACTGATGAGCAGGTGGCAAGTACTCAGGTACTTCAGGTGTGAGGTACTCTGATGAGCAGGTGGAAGATACTCGGGTACTCTGATGGGTAGGTGACAGATACACGGGTACTCTGTTGGGTAAGTGACAGGTACTCGGGTACTCCGGTGACAGGTACTCAAAGTACCCGAGTACCCGTCATCAGAGTACCCGAGTACCCGTCATCAGAGTACCCGAGTACCCGTCATCAAGAGTACCCGAGTACCCGTCATCAGAGTACCCGAGTACCCGTCATCAGAGTACCCGAGTACCCGTCATCAGAGTACCCGAGTACCCGTCATCAGAGTACCCGAGTACCCGTCATCAGAGTACCCGAGTACCCGTCATCAGAGTACCCGAGTACCCGTCATCAGAGTACCCGAGTACCTGTCATCAGAGTACCCGAGTACCCGTCACCAGCCCATCAGAGTACCCGAGTACCTCTCTGTATCCCATCAGAGTACCCGAGTACCTGTCACCTACCCATCAGAGTACCCGAGTACCTGTCACCAGCCCATCAGAGTACCCGAGTACCTGTCACCAGCCCATCAGAGTACCCGAGTACCTGTCATCAGAGTACCTGATGGGCTAGTGACAGGTACTCGGGTACTTTGATGGGCTAGTGACAGGTACTCGGGTACTTTGATGGGCTAGTGACAGGTACTCGGGTACTTTGATGGGCTAGTGACAGGTACTCGGGTACTTTGATGGGCTAGTGACAGGTACTCGGGTACTTTGATGGGCTAGTGACAGGTACTCGGGTACTTTGATGGGCTAGTGACAGGTACTCGGGTACTTTGATGGGCTAGTGACAGGTGCTTTGATGGGCTAGTGACAGGTGCTTTGATGGGCTAGTGACAGGTACTCTTTATTGGGGGGGGGGCAATCAGTGTGGTTGGGTGCACTGTATTTGGTAACTAGCTGTTACCACAATCTCCTCCTCACACAGGATCAGTGTGTGAGGAGGAGAACACGGTGACAGCTAGTTACCGTGTTCTCTGTTGACATTTGTGACCGGCTGTGATTGGACACAGCCGGTCACGTGGTAAAGAGCCAATTTCATTGGCTCTTTACCTAGATCGGGGATGGGCTCTGTCCGAGGGACGAGCCTCGTCCCCGATCGGCGCGCTGCGCGCCCCCGGGGGGCGTGCATTGAGAAGGGAACGAGCGGCTCGCGCTGGAGCCGCTCATGTGATCGGCTGTGATTGACACAGCCGATCACGTGGTAAACAGCCAATTTCATTGGCTGTTTACCGTGATCGGGGTTGGGCTCAGTCCAAGGGACGAGCCTCACCCCTGATCGCTGCGCTGCGCGCCCCCGGGGGCGTGCAGTAGCGGGGAGATCCGGGCGCCGTCATATGACGTCCTCCCGGATCGAGAAAGGATTCCTGCCGCCGTCATTTTACTATGGCGCGGTATGGAAGGGGTTAATCACGGGGTTTTAACATCCCCCCCCCATTAGAAATGTAAATGAGCCCTACTTTTTCCTTAAACGCCATCTATTTGAGCTATTTTCTGTTTTCCTTGCTTCCTGCGTGTTTATCTGAATTGGACCTATAGGACTACACTTGTCTGTGGATGCACAAGTGTATTATACATGCAATTGTATATTATATTGTTGTACATCATTTTTTAATTTTCATTTATTTTCATTTTAAGATCAGGTTGGATCACAGTTCAGGAGAAATTTGGAAAAGACTGTGTTTGAAGTTTAACTAGGGATTCCATTAGGCTCCATTCACACCTGGGCGTTTTTGAGTGTTTCAGCTCCAAAAACGCTCAAAAAAAACGTTCCAAAATGCCCAACAAGTAAAACCCCATTCATTTAAATGGTCCCTGTTCACATCTGAGCATTTTGCAAAACGCCTGTAGCTGAAAAAAGTACATGAGCTTCTTTTTGGGCTGATTACTAGCGTTTTTGATAGATGTCAATGCCTGCCTCCAAAAACGCATGAAAAAAATGCCTGAAAATCGCGGTAAAAATCGCGGTAAAAACGCGGTAAAACGCTACGCTCAAGTGTGAATGCAGCCTTAGATGGTGACTGGCTCTCTAGCAGGGATCCTCAAACTACGGCCCTCCAGCTGTTGCGGAACTACACATCCCATGAGGCATTGTAAAACTCTGACATGCACAGACATGGCCAGGCATGATGGGAATTGTAGTTCCTGAACAACTGGAGGGCCATAGTTTGAAGACCCCTGCGTCTAGAGGAATAAACTGAGGTTTCAGTATTTGGTAGTTACTGACAGGATATATTTCCTGCCAGTTTATTATATTTATTACAAGAGAGAAAAGAGAGCAGCGCCATCTAACTGCAGCATAAAAGATGCGTTTAATAGACAAATGCAAACTCACAAGATGGGCTCACACGATGGGCATGATAAACTGGCATGTAAAGGGTTCATCCACTCCACTGGGAGGACGAGCGGCACGGATCTGGGGAATCTTCGCTGGTTCCGGTTGTGCTGGTGGTTCCGGTTACGCGGTGTCCCTCAGAGAAGAGCCGCTAACTTCCCTTCCGGGTAGAAGGTGGAGTGGGAGGTGCGCTTGTTCGAAGCATGCATGCTTCTTCCTCAGGCCTGCTTCTTTGAGTTTGCATTTGTCTGTTGTTATTAAATGCATATTTTATACTGCATTTAGATGGTGCTGCTATCTTTTCTCTCTTGTTGTACAGAGTTCCTTCTAGATCCCATCAGAGCCTGCAGCCTTCTACAGCCAGTATTTCTCCATTGTCCAGCAATCAGCCCATGCTTGAACTTTATGGACGTTTTAACCAGAACTTACTCCTGCATGTGCCCTTCTCTTCTCAGCCTATAGAGCACTTATGTTTTTGTTTGTGTTTATTATATGTATTGACTACCTTGGACCCCGTTCACACTGGGGCGACCTGTCAGGCGACCTGGTCGCCTGACAGGTCGCCGTAGGTCGCCTGCCATAGAGAAGCTGTGGACCCGTTCTAATAGGAGCGACACAAGTCGCTCCGACTTAGAAAAAGGGTCCGGAGCTTCTTTGGGGCGACCCGGAGCGACCTGCATTGACTTCAATGTTATGAAGTCCGTGCCGGCCGCTCCGAGGTCGCGGTGCAAGCTGCGCACCGCAACCTGTGAGGTCGCCCCGGCAAGTAGCGTGTGAACGGGGTCTTATTGGTGAAATATCTGAAGGTGAATTCCTGGGTCTGCACTCCTGCTGTGGCCAATTATAAGAGATTACAACCCTTCCTATTGGATATGTATCATTATTTATATAGAAGAGATTGTGTAAATTTGACTATAAACATTAACAGTCTGCTGCACTCTCCTTTTAGATCTACCAGCTACTGTCTAGTGTGCAGGGCCTACCTAATTGGATATACATTACATTTTGGTGACTCTAAGTGCCGGTTCACACTAAGGCGATCCGACTTAGGGGGCGACCTGTGAAGTCGCGTGCAACGCGACTTCGGCGCGACTGGCACAGACTTCATAAAATGAATATCTTTGCAGGTCGCCCCGAAGTAGTACAGGACCCTCTTTCTAAGTCGGAGCGACTTGTGTCGCTCCTATTAGAACCGGTGCTGTACTACTCAATGGACTGCGACGGTGCGCGACTTGCCAGGCTGACCAAGTCGCCTGACAAGTCGTATTAGTGTGACACCGCACTAAGGGAAACTGCACACAGATTGTTTGTTTTGTTTTTTTACTGACTGCAATTTGTATGCTCAATTAAATCAGTTAAGGACCACCCTATAGCAGATTTACTGCTACAGGGCGGCCCTCCTGTGCAGAATGAGATCTATGTGTCATTCTGCACTTCCGCCTAGGGAGGCGCACTGCATAAGCCAATCTAAGGGCGCAGGGCACTGGATGTCCACCGGCACCCACCGATCATCAGGCAGGGGAAGGGATAGATTTTGTGTCCCTGCAAAGGGAATAAAAATAAAGGGAATAACATCCATCACTTCTCTAAGTAAAAGTGCACACAGTACAGTAAAACACTGGCTAGGCACACCTTTAACCCTTTGATCGCCCTAGATGTTTAGCCCCTTCCCAGTGTGATTAGTACAGTGACAGTGCATATTTTTAGCACTGATCACTGTATTAGTGTCACTGGTTCCCACAAAGTGTCAAGTAGTGACCTACTGTCTGCTGCAATATAACAGTCCTGCTATAAGTTGCTGATCACCGCCATTACTGGTAAAAAAGAAAATAATTATATATACACCATAGTTTGCTATACCTTTTGCACAGACTGTTTCATTTATGCTTATTGTTTTTTTTTTTTTTTACCAAAAATATGTTGCAGAATACACATTGGTCTAAGATTTATGAAGAAATGTATTTATTTTTTTCTATATATTTTTTTTTTTTTTTTGTGTGATTTGATGTATAGAAGTAAAAAACACTTTATTTTTTTTATTTTTTAAGTTCGTTTTTTATTTATAGTGCAAAAAAAAAAAAAAAAAGCGGTGATCAAATGCCACTAAAAGAAAGCTCTATTTGTGGGAAAAACATAATGGAATATGCTGGAACATGTAAAAGGGGAAGGAAACCCTCAAAACTCCCTGGTGGGCAGGTATTAGAGCATCATTAATGCATTCAAAGTGTATAAAATGCAAAGAACGTCTGAACACTAGGCTCCAATTGTGTAACTAAAATAAGACATTTTAGTGGACCTATATCATTCTTTAGATAAGATCTTTATCCATCCCAAGAATCTTAGTGAATGCATTTGTTCACTGCCTCCTGAATCCTACTTAAGCGTTACTGTGGACAACGAGGTTGATCTCCATCTGCTTAAGGTTTGTCCCACAGTGAAGACATTTGCTTGTAAAGAAAATTTGGTAGCAGTGATGCATATTACCTGGAGGTTTGTCCTCTTGAGATTGCCAGTGGTGCAGATGTTTACCAGATATGTTGGTCACTCTTTCCATTATGAAGCAAAAAATAAAGACTGAGTTTGGTAAATATGTTTGTAACAAATTGGGTAAGATCCTTGTGCCCATAGAAAGACACAAATTGGGTAAGATCCTTGTGCCTGTAGAAAGCCACAAATGGTTTTGGATGCTCTTTCGTAAAATACATGTGTCCAAAGAAAACATCTACCTGCTAAGTGTAACCAATGCTTTTGGATGTTCTAATGTAAAATATGTGTGCCTGTAGAAAGCATGTACCTGCTAAGTGCCACCAATATTTTTGGATGTTCTAATGTAAAATACATGTGTCCAAAAAAAATTATCTACTTGCTAAGTGCCACCAATGCTTTTGGATGTTCTTATGTAAAATACACGTGCTTGTAGAAAGCATGTACCTGCTAAGTGCCACCAATGCTTTTGCATGTTCTAATGTAAAACACATGTGCTTCCATGTGCCTGTAGAAAGTCCCTACCTGCTAAGTGCCACCAATGCTTTTGCATGTTCTAATGTAAAACACATATGCTTCCATGTGCCTGTAGAAAATCCCTACCTGCTAAGTGCCACCAATGCTTTTGCATGTTCTAATGTAAAACACATATGCTTCCATGTGCCTGTAGAAAATCCCTACCTGCTAAGTGCCACCAATGCTTTTGCATGTTCTAATGTAAAACACATATGCTTCCATGTGCCTGTAGAAAATCCCTACCTGCTAAGTGCCACCAATGCTTTTGCATGTTCTAACATTCATATAAGATTGTAAGCATCTCTATAGTGGAAATGGCTCCAATGCTTATGGCGTATGGGTCACAACACATAGACATGTGCCCTTGCACTTGATGGAATGCAATATGTAGTTACCCCATGCAAAAAGCCGGCTGTATAATTGTGGAGTACATCTGTTTTACTTATGAATAAGTAAGCACACTAAATATTTCACTTGTGGCGGTGTGGAGAGAGCTGCAAAGTGTTGTGATAGTGCTCCCAAAGGAGTGAATTACAGAGACGCATGTCTGTGCAGAGAGATTTCCTACTGGAGGTGAATTTGTTATGATGGAAATATGGCATTCACTGCTAGGATTTTTTTATTTTTCTAATGTCTTCGTTTCTTTGCTTCCATAACCTTCATGTGGTGTCAATTAGGGATATGCGCAGCCAGAAAATTTATTTTCATTTCAAGATTTGTTTAAGCAGTAATTTCGTTTAGTCATGTTTGTTATGTTGGAATGATTCGTTGTCAGAATTTGTTTTGTATATTTCTTGTTCCTAAACGAGTCGTATTTTCGGAAGTTATTTCGGAAGATTTAAATGAATTCATTTATGTCATTTTAGATGCTTGCAACTTCCAGTGCGGCTTTGCATTGCAACTTGTTTGAGACTTTCATGGGATTTTAAAGTTTTGCGACTTTGGCTTTGGGCAATTTATAACATACGACACATATAGTATCAAACGTACTAAACCCTCTGAAGTAGCGAATGAATGACACAAATGAATACAGATTATTTTTGTTTTCATTGTAATTTATTTTGGGTTAGTTGAAATTCGTTACTATTGTGATTTGGAGATTGATACATTCATATCTTTAACCTCTTGGTGCTGGCCGCACATAAATATGCGGCTTCCTGGTGTGTGGGCCTTGGTGCCGAGCTGCCACATATTTGCATGCATTCGTGTAATTGCAGCTGTGCCGAGAGCATGCAGCGTGCCCTGCACAGTTACCGGCGGCTAATGGAAAGCCGCAATTGGGAGCTCTTGATCACCTGACAGCCAATCATGGCAGTCATATGATCATAATCCCTGCCCCGCCTCTTGGCATCCTAAACCCCTTTAAGGACGGGGAAGCTCCAGCTCCAAGGGGGTTAAAGAGGAACTCCAGGCACCTATTAAAAATAAAAAATTAAAGTCAGAAGCTACAAAAAGTGTAGCTGCTGACTTTTAAAAACAGCAACTCGCCTGTCCCACGGTCCAGCCGCAGCCGTCTTCTTCCTCTGTCCTCCTACGGCAGCCCTGGCATCTTCACTATGGGCACCTGGCTGTGACAGCTTGCGGCTTTGCAGTCGGGCATCCACTGCGCATGCGGAGTCGCATCCTGTATTGGTGGATGCAGACTTCTGAGACCTGTCAGTGTCTCAGAAGACTGCAAGGGAGAGGGGGAAGAAGAACTTCTGTTCCCAGTTCTGCGGCGCTGGGAACAGATAGTGGGAGTAGATACCTGTCAAAATCGGATACCTGACCGCCCCCCCCCCCCCCCCCGCTCCTCAAAAGTGGCAACTGTGCAAGACCAGCGGGGAACGAGTCCTTAAAGCGGAACTTCCCCTTTTGTGAGACGTTCCGCTTTAAATGATAAAAAATTCATCCAAATTTGGATTCCTAACAAATCGCACATGTCTAGTGCCAATACATTTTCAGGTAACTGGGCACAAAACAAGCAGGGTAGGCACTACAGTGGCTGTAATAGTTTTGAATCACAGACTATGCAATAAAGCCAGGAATCTAAAAATGACAAGATACCAGCAATGGCAGCCCTTGTGTTTTTATATATTGGTTTTTGTGTTTAGGATAAAGTCAGTGCTTGTTTAGTGCATGCTATACATTTCTTGGAAGAAAGTGCAGTCTGTGTGTGTGTAGGAATCCATGGTGTCTGCTCTTTCTCTATCACGCAATTGTCAATTTTTACTTTTGTTAGCGGAGTGAAAAAAGAAGGGATTTTTCTGACTTTTTTGAGTTTTTCACTTCCTTCCTCTTGTGTCTCCCAGAATAGGAAATCGCCTTGGTGGGACTACAGACTGACATCGGCTTTAACCAGTCTAAACTAAAAATAAAGCTTTGGTTTTTTTATTCTTTTTTTTTGCTTATTTAATTCTATCTTGTAAAGCTTGGAGACCAATTTTATAACTCCGAAGTGTTCCTTTCTGTAAGTACTAATGATGACTTTAAATGTTTATCTGACCGTATAGATTATTTGGTCTGTTGAACATCTTTTATTTTCTTTCTTTGCTGTCTGCTAGCTGTACAGATACTGATGGATGTTTAAAACAATACAATACAACTGCTAGTGTTTTTGCCTCTGGGCCAGATGAGAATGAAATTCACAGGGTAGTAGTGGAAAATGGCATATACTGAGAGAGATCAAAAGCCATACCATTTTTTACCATTATTGATTCCATGACTTCTGTTCTTTTTACTTTTATGCTTAATTGAATCCAGTGATGTAAATAGGAGCTCCTCAACCTACTTTGGGAGTATCAAAAGTGGCCTGGTAAAAATATATGCAGACTATTAGGGTCCATACACACTAGACAGAAAAAAAATACTAGCGCTCCTGGCAGAAAAAGCGGCATAAATGCTCCTATGGGTCTTGTACAAGTATTTAGGTGTGTTTACGAGCATTTGCATTTTTAAGCATTTTCCCCCCAAAAATTAGAAAAATGTACACTGTGTTTAGGCGCATCAAGCATTTTTTTTTTCTGCCTGAAAAACTCCTCTCAAAAACGTATGTGTGATTTTTTTTTTTTTTTTTTTCCAGCCTGTGTAAATGTGCATGGCCTATGTAACAGAGTTGCTTCTGCAGGTTGAAAGAAAAAATCTCCAAATGCCTGTGTAAGCATCATTTTTTTATGCCCAGTGTGCATGAGGCCTTACCGTGCAAAAGATGCATGGGGGCTTTCATTTTAGGCTTCATTCACACTTTTTACTGAATTTTGGAGGCAACTTTGGCTTTGACCAGTGATAATGTATAACATTCAGGTACGACTTTTATGCAACTTTTAAGGGTTAACATTGAAGTCTATGGCCCTCAAGTTGCATGACCGTCTGACCAAAGTAGTGCATGAACTACTTTGAAGTTGCTACTACTTTTTAAGTTGCACATATATGATTGGTTATCATTGGAAAACATGGGGAATGACTTGTCATGCGACTTTGATGTTCAACGTTGCATGACAAGTCGCACAAGTGTGAATGGAGCCTAAGTGTTTGTTTTATTATGGATGACTGATTTGCATATACATGATGCCTCTATATAGAAAAAAAGTCACCAATTTTAGAAAATCTACATTGGCTGCAGATTTCCTAGTAAGAAAAGGCAAAGCACATTTTTATTAATATTAAAGAGCAAGAAGCCTTGTGCCAAAATAATGTATTTTATCAACTAAACATTGTTTTAGAAACACAATAGCTTTTTAAAGTGTTACTAAACCAAAAACCGTAAAATCAGTCTGTATATGCAGTAAAGCATGCTTGTTATACTCCCTATGGAACCCAAGGGGTTAATCCTCTGCTTTGTTTAAAAAAGGCTGCTTTAAACTTGTATGCACAGATCCTCCTCTTCCACTGACTCTAGAACATGTCCGGATAGGACCGAGACTCCAGCCTGGAGTCAGGCTGCACATGCTCAGTTTTTTTTTTTCTTGGGAGAGTGCATGTGATCAGCACAGGACCAATCAGTACTGTCCAGACAGAGGGTCAGGGGTCCTGCATCCTGATAGGACAGCTTAGTGCAGTATGAAAACCCCCTCCTACAAGCTTTACCAGGAACTGATTGAAGCCACACGAAAGCTGTATACTGCTAATGAGAAAAGGTATTTAGCAGTTTATAATTTACTAAATCAAATGCATTTCCATGTTCTGTGTACTGTGGGAGACCAGATATAGTGAATGCAGGGTCCTGTGATTAGTAACACTTTAACCTATGCAAAAAAAGGTTCTGGAAGGGCAGTGAAAAAGGGCTCAGAATATACAGGCATACCCTGCTTTAAGTACACTCACTTTAAGTAGACTCGCGAGTAAGGACACAGCTTGTTCAGCTTGGCATGACACTACTCCCGGTTTTTTAAATTGGCATCTATAGGAAATCTTGGTCAGCTTGACATGGCACTGCTCCCAAACCATAAGTGACAGGAATACCAAACTGGCCAGCTTGCCTAGGTAATCCACTATGTCATAGCCCTGGATCCCCTTAACATGCTCCCCAAGCTTGGTGTCCTTGTCACATGGTTTGGGAGCAGTGCCATGTCATGCTGACCAAGATTTCCTATGGAGCTAGTGTATCTACATGCATTGAGAAATGAAAAAAGGTATTGCTTCACTTTAAGTACATTTTCGTTTTACATACATGCTCTGATCCCATTGTGTACTTAAAAGTTGGGTATGCCTGTATTAGAATTTTGCAGAGATGGTGGAACAATACAGTTTGCTTTATTTTTTATCTTGGTTTTGTCACCTAAGTATTTTTAGCATTCACATTACAAAAATTGAGGTTATTTCATAGCTGAAGACTCTGATGAGGGTTTATGAATGAAGCACCCTCCCAGGTAGGTGGTAGAGAGAGTATAGTTTTTGGGGTCTTTCTACTTACCAGCGAGATTGCTAGGTACATTTCTATTGCTCTCTGCCTACCAGGGAGCAGGATCCATTATTGAGGTCTGCTCATGGTGCTCAGGTGCAGCTCAGCTTGTCTGAAATTTTTCACACTGGTCCAGTAGGGAGGCAGATATTGGACAGTGGGAGGAAACCTAACATGTGAGTGCACAGGCATTTGTTACAGCCTGGTGAATGGCAGAGGAAAGTGCATTGGTGCATGCTGGGTGACTGTAAAAACGCCAAGGGCACATGTTCTTGGGGTCTGGCTGGCGAGGGGGGTCCCGAAGGGAGGGGGCAGCTGACCCTCTGTAGAAGCTGCCATGCGGCCTCAGAAGGTTGGCCTACGAGTCAGAGAAAACTGAACCCAGATGGCCTGCAGAACTGACTGGAAGGGTGATACTGGAGAGGATCTGATTCTGCATACAGTGAATACAGATCTGTGTCATGGGGTCTGTCCTGAGAGGGGCCACCCCCTTCTGCTAGAAGAGTCAGTGGACAGGTGTGCTAGAGAGTGTCCTAAAGATAATGTATTTGCATCAAGTCTACTGCTATAGAGAGCAAGAGGACCTACTTCTTCCATACAAGTGTCAGTATGGTCAAAGCAGTGTGTCTGCTTCCACAAATAACCTGGTAAGGCCAAGTGAGAGATGTCCTTATCTACTGTGAATAGTTCAAGTTGGAGTATCCCACTATTCCTTTCTCCCATCCATGTTCCACAATAAATATAAAACTAAATACCCTGGACTGTTTATCGAGTAACAAGCAACTGGGAGTAAGGATGGATGTGTGAACTGTCCCTTAGTGACTGTCTGCAGGTAATCAGAGGAGGCCCAAGAAGTCATCACACAGCGAGCCTTATGGGGAGAGTGCTACATGAGTAATATTAGAAAGAGCTTTAAGCCACATGTGGGTTTCAGGCCACTAACTGAAGATCAGGGGTGAAATATGAATTATTCCTTGGTATTGTGAATAGAGACACCTTTCTTGAGCAGAAGTTTTTAATAAAGGTTTGGAAAGGTTAAATATGGCTCATTTAGGGCTTATGCACAATGCAGCTGAAAGAAGTTGCTCCTACAGGCTCCTAAACTGTTTTGAACTCTCATTTTTTTCTGCCTGGAAGCTCCCCTCCATTTTAGCCAATGTGTCCATGCACACTATGGCTTTTTCAGAAGTTTACAGGCAGAAAAAAATCCCACCAAGCTCATATTTTTGAGAAGAGCTTTCGAGCAGAAAAGACGCCTAAGTGCCCAAAAACACGCGATAAGGCGCAAAAAGGCTCAAAAGAACTCAAACGCACAAAAAATAGGAAAAATAAGCTGAGGGAAGGGTTTGTGAAAAAAAAAAATGCTTATGCTCAAAGCTCAGAGAAGCCCAATAAAAATGTGCCAAAGAGCACAAAAAAAATCACAAGCTTTCTAAAGCTTTTAGGCAGAGAAATAAAAGCTCAAATGCCTTTTTAAAAGCAGCTTTATTTATTTATTTTTAAAACTGCTGTGTGCATGAGCCCTTAGAGCCGGGTTCACATTAGCGCGACTTGTCTGGCGATTTGTCAGCCTGACAAGTCGCGCTCCCTCGCGGTCCATTGACCGCTACAGGACCCGTTCTAATAGGAGCGACACAAGTCGCTCCGACTTAGAAAAAGGGTCCTGTACTATTTCGGGGCGACCTCTGAGCGTCTTGCATAGACTTCCATTATGTGAAGTCCCTGCAAGTCGCTCCGAAGTCGTGGTGCAATGTAATGCACAAGTCGCCCCCGAAGTAGTAAGGAGTCGTGTCGCCTTAGTGTGAACCGACTCTAAAAATACCTTCCTGTCTGTCCATTTTTTAATTTTTTATATTGCATTACTGTTACCAATGATATTTTTGCAATATAGACTGAGCCACTATGTCTACCCAACTGTTATTCTAGATTTTATCCTGCCAAGTGAGTGGCTGGCTAAGTTGATCACCAATTTTACTGTCTCTAGTAGTGTTTGACTGACTGTACACGTACAGATGTATGTTTTGTTGAATATTTAAAATGTACGCAGCCTAAGTACCTGAATATGATCTGGTATCCTCTTCTTGCACTTGCTGTATAGCAGAGCTGATGTTTGAGAGGTAGACGCAGCACAAGGAGCCAAACCGTATATTTGGTGACCAGATGCATGCTGATAAGAAGAGAAAGCAGAGTGATGTAGAAATGAGCTCATCGGTGTGCTACTTCTCTTTTTACTGTCCAGTCAAAGGGCCATGGTGGGTCCAGAATGACATGGGCTCAGAGGAAGTGAGTTTAATGCTGCCAGCCATCAAAATGGGAACATCTAGTGGTAGAAAAGCAATACTCTGGGTGATATCTCTTGGTTGAGTATTGCAGTAAAAGATGGTTTTGTTATCTTTTTATTTGTTTTTTTTATTTTTATCTGGTAATTTCTGGCTGGTGTTCTACTGTAAAGTATATTCTGAGAAGTCTTTAGGACTTTTAGTCCTCATTCCCTAGGCTCCTGAGCTGCTTTTTTAAACTACCCCTCCCCATCTTTTAATATATCTTTTTTTTTTTTTTTTAATTTTTCATGGTGTTTGGGGAACACGTCTAAGTTTCGGAAATGCAGTGGTGCTTGATCTGGACATAGACCTGTCACTGACATTAACATAGGATATAAAAGTTTAATGACAAGGCACAAGGTAATAGTATTGCTTCTCACAGCATGCCACACTGCTCTGTGACTTGCTCATTATCTTGCTCAATAATTACCAAGCTGTTTGATGAACTGCAGCCAGCTTAAATTTATTTATCAGGCATCATCACTTTTGTGCCTTCAAAAATGTAAGAATGGAACAAGTGAAGCTCAGAACTGCTTTTCTGCCGAATCAGCAGTTGGCATGGACGTGTGAAAACTATTCACCGTGGCATCTATTTCCATTCAGTCACCTATTTCATTAAGATGTTGGAAATGTTGTGTTTCCCCCAGCCTGATAAATGTAGACATGCAATCTATTCTATTGATCTATATAAAGGTGGAAATATTGCCTTTTTTCGGATTTAAGTGGTTTCTACTTCACATTAGTTTTGTTTATTAGGAAAGAGAAATTCACTTTTTCTATTAAATCTAACAGGGACAACATGGCCTTAGTTACATTGTGAGTTTCCTATTGAGAGCAAAGTAACAGGTTTACTTAAGGTGTCACTACACCCACATCATAAAAACTATCAATAAACCCTGTATTACATGCTGTTCATATTAATCAGTCATTATGAGATCCATTTTCTGTATTCTGCAAAAAAGCTGGTTGATCCTGCTGTTCTCTTCCTCCCCCATCTGTCCATGTCCCCAATTCTGAGCACTTCCTCCCTATTAAATCTCAGCAACCCATGTGACTATAGAGTCACATGGGTGTATACATAGCGGTAAATGACAGCCCACTTCTTCCCTCCTCATCCATGCCCACTAACCACCTAACCACAATGGGGGCTGAATATTGCATCTTGATTGATGGAGTCTTCACCTCCCTCTTATTCTAAGACAATGGCTGGAATGACCTCACAGCCTGTGACTGGCAGAAATCCACACACACCATGTTATTGCCAAAAAAAAAAAAAATATTTGATTACGACAATATAACACTGTGTGTGTGTATGTATGTGTGTGTGTGTGTGTGTGTGTGTGTGTGTGTGTGTGTGTGTGTGTATATATATATATAATTTCCATTGACACTTTTCAGCACAGCTATCCATTACCACACCCACTTCCCTGAAGCTCAACCCACTCTGCATAATTAATCCCGCCTACTTATCAGATTATAGAGTCTACTTAATATAGAGAGAATTACAGGAAATTAAAAAAGGGAATTTCAAACTTAAGGCCACAGTAGCAGCGTTGGAATAAGTCTCCCATCTAGCTGCACTACTTCTGCGTAACATTTATGGGCAGCCCGATTAACAGGCGCTTCCAGGGACAATATAAATTACCTGGGACTGGCTCCTATTTGCAGGGACTGTCCCAGGAAAAAAGGGACAGTTGGCAAGTATGTATGTATGTGTGTGTGTGTGTGTGTGTGTGTATATATATATATATATATTGTGTGTGTGTGTGTGTGTATGTGTGTGTGTGTGTATGTATATATATATATATATATATATATACTGTGTGTGTATGTGTGTGTGTGTGTGTGTATGTATATATATATATATATATATATATATATATATATATATATATATATATATATATATTTTTTTTTTTTTTTTTATTTTTTTTATTTTTTATTTTTTTTGAAGGGTGGGCAGAGATGTCACAATCTCTACCTCGCCCAATCAGAGAAAAACTTGTATTTCACCATGCTAAACACATCTACTAAATAAAAGGCATACTGTGAATGGCAGTAGAGCCATGTGATTGAATCCTTGTAGTAAGCAAGCAGGAAAGAAACCAACACAGGACCCAGAAGATTGTGGCTATCACTGCAGTAACACTGACTACTACTACTTCTACAATGATTGTCCTCTTCCACAGTAGTCCCTTGGGTATGAGCTAAACCTACTTACATTAGTCTTGTAATCGGTCTATACAACAAGCAAGCTTTCCTATTCGTCAACTGGAGTTAAGTGAAATACTTGCTGCTTTCCTGTATGATGGAGCATGAGCATCTCTTACTGTTCTCATGATGCAGTGTCTGAGAAGTCATTTGCTAGGCCCAGATTAGTCATTTGGTGGTGGGGAGCTGGCTTGGGAAAGAGCCTGCATGAGCACCCCCATAGCAAGCGGATTGCTATGGTGGGGATTTTGGAGGGGAGGGGAGGGGAGGAGAGGAGAGGAGGAGGAGGAGGAGGGGGGGGGGGACTAGAGGAAAAAAGGATGGGGGTTTACTGTCACTTTTAAAATGATTTTTCTGTAGTAAGGAGTGGATAGCACATCTGGGCCTTGTTTGGCTAAGGAAACAGACTCATTTGCAGCTTTTATTATAACAAAGTATTTGCAATTGATACATTCATTTGTATTCTTGAATTACATTCTGCATTTCCTATCACAGTATGATAAAAATGATCTATTCTACAAGTGAAAGTGAACATGGCATTATGCATTTGATGTGTTGGTTACACTCATGGTGGTGCGTTGAATGTTGTATAGTAACAGTGAGATTTTCCTAATTTGGTATTCCTACAGGCTGCATTTGCAGTCCGGGAAAGCATCCGGTTTTGCTGCAAAGCGTTGTCATCAGCCATTTATTATAATCTAGGTTCTGTTACAGCTCATGAATGTTGAAAGCCTGTAGGTTTTCAGTTGTGTATAGTTTTGGCTTATTCTTTCAGATACCTAGTGGGAGTTGGTATTGTGGTGTCCATAACTGCTGATGTATTTAGAAAAATAAATAAATCTATGTATGTGTGTTTGTATGTGTATATATATATATATATATATATATATATATATATATATATATATATATATATATATATATATATATATATATATATATATAATTGTACATTTGTAACATAGTAATCTTCTTGTTTATTGTAAATTGTCTGATCAGCATGTTGCCACGTGGAATTTCATTTAATTTGACATCTCATCTAACAAATCCATGCGCATTTAATAAATATCTTTAAACATCCCATTCCTACACTGGTTTATTGGTTTGAACTGAACATGCTGCAACCGCATCATTCTAAAATGGCTTTAGAAATGACAAGGCAAATGTGAAAGCACATTTACCTTATACCTTACTTTATCCAGAAGTCTTTGGTGATTACATATCAGGATAAATAGTAGAGCTGCACGATTATGGATAAAATGAGAATCAAGATTTTTTTTTTTTTGCTTAAAATAAAGATCACGAACATAGTCTTCCACATTGTACGAAAAAATATGGCTAACTTTACTGTTTTTTTTTTTTTTTTTATTCAATGAAGTATGTTTTTTTTCCAAAAAATTGCGTTTGAAAGACCGCTGTGTAAATACAGTGTGACATAAAATATTGCAATGACCTCCATTTCATTCTCTAGGGTCTCTGCTAAAAAAAATACTGTATGCATAATGTTTGGGGGTTCAAAGTAATTTTCTAGCAAAAAATACTGATTTTAACTTGTAAGCAACAAGTGTCAGAAATAGGCTTAGTCTTTGTGTAAACTGACCTCATTTACTCATCCCTTTGATCTAAAAGAACAAAATGACACAATGTTTCTCCTTGTATCCCAGCACTTTGAAGGCTGTTTTTTCTTGTTTTTTTTTACACCTGTCGGCTGTCAGCAGAGAACGGCTCTGCACTGAATCGTGGAAATGCCGACTTAAGATTGTGAGGGGGTTGAATCAATATTGTGAATAATTGTGCAGCTCTAAACAAGCATGGGGGCGGGAAGGGGGGGGGGGTAGGCAGGGTGTTTTTAAAGCACATGAAAGGATTCTCAGAGCAATGTGGGTAAGCTAAGGGAAAAGTTCAGCAGTAAGTATTTCCATTAAAGCCAGCTGCTTGAAAGCCTGGCTTGAGCATTTTAATAGGTGGCGAGGTATTGTTAAAAGGATTTATCCAGTTGTCTCATTCAATAATGTTTATATGCCCTTTTTTTTTTTTTTCAATCCTTTTTGATTAATTTTTTTTTTTTTTTACATTTTTTTTTTTTTTTAAATAGACAGTCTATTAAAGAAATACAGACATTTTTATTTTTTGGGTGAGTTTATAGGAATGTTTTTATAACAGACTTAAATGGTATTGCTGTGCCTCAAAGGACAACTTACTCGGTTGGGTAAATCAAGAAAATTGGAAATGTCTTTGTAAAGCTTAATTAAAATGCACTGGGAAAAACATGTTCTCTGTGTATGGTGGAGATTATCACGGATAAGAGTTAGCATGAAGTTTCATTCATAGCCACTACATCCTGATTCTCATTCATTGCCACATATTCTTCCCTGTTTCCCTGTTCCACATGAACAAAACTCTGTGTATTAAGGAAATGCAATGCATATATATATATATATATATATGTATTTTTTTTGGCACCCCTGCATTTCTGCGAGATAATGCAGAAATTTCAATTACAAAGCTTTAGGCATTCTCCCATTTATTTCTTTGGTTTGTATTGGTATGACACAGAAAAGTGGAAAAATAAAAGCCAAATCAGACACATTCCATGCAAACCTCCAAAAATTGACTGGTCAAAATTTTATTGCCACCTTCTCAAAATTGTAAGAAATAAATGCATTCCAAGTTTGTGATGCTCCTATAATTTGTAATTAAAATCACCTGTATCAATTAACAGGTGCTGACAATATAGAAACCACACCGGAATTTCACCAGTTAAAATGGAGAGAAATTGACTCAACCTTTCTGTTTTGTGTCTTTGTGTGCCACATGGAGCATGGAGAAGAGAAAGAGCAGCAAAGAATTATCTGACTGAGGATTTGAGAACAAAAATTGTGGAAAAGCACAGACAATCTTAAGGTTACATGTCCATCTCAAGAAATCTTTATGTTCCTGTGTCCACAGTGCACAACATTGTCAAGAGGTTTACAACCCATGGCACTGTAGAAAATCTCCCTGGACATGGACGAAAGAGGAAAAAAAATATCAAACAGTTTGCCAAAACTTACCTGAGGAAGCCAAAATCCTTTTGAGACAGTGTGCTGTGGGCAGATAACACAAACTTACAGCTTTTTGGTAAAGCCCATCTTTCTACTCTTTTCAGAAAAAGAAATGAGGCCTTTAAAGAAAAGAATACAGTCCCACAGTAAAACATGGTGTATGTCCACTGATGTTTTGGGGTTGCTTTGCTGCCTCAGGCACTGGATGTCTTGACTGTGTGCATGGCATTATGAAATCTGAAGACTAAGGGCTCTTTCACACGGTCCGCCTCCGTAGGCGGATCCGTGCTGCTCAGCGGGGATCGATCCGCGATCCCCCGCTGAGCCGGCGGATGACAGCTCCGTCTCCGCTTGCAGTGCGGAGAGGGAAGTGTCACAGCCCCCGCTGCTCTCCATGGGGAATCGGATGAGAGCGGACCGCCTACCCGCTCTCATCCGATCCCATACAATCCGATCCCCAAGACGGATGGAAAATACAGAAATACAGCGGTGCCAATATTCATTTTCTCTCTCTCTCTCTCTCTCTCTCTCTCTCTCTCTCTCTCTCTCCCCCTCTCCACTGTGTATGTATATATAGATATATATATATATATATATATATATATATATATATATGTGTGTGTGTATGTAGATCTAGATATACGTTTTTTATGTTTTCCATTTCTTTCAAAATTGGAATTCAGAATTAAAAAAAATATATTTTTAACAAACTATTCACAAGTTAATAAATCATTTGACTTATAACATCTGAATATTTTTATTTTTACCTCAGCGCTTTTTTCACTTGTCTACCTGTCTTTTACAGAGTAGCTTATTCCCTTTCACTTTTCTATCTGCCAGTTCAGCTGGATTCTGTGTTATTTTTTTAATCCAAGAGCAAATCAGAAGGTAAACGGCTTCTGTCGTGCTTTTTGATACCAGTGCTATGCGTGCATCTTAGGCCTCATGCACACAGGCCGTTAGAAAAAACGAGCTTCAGAGCCACTTCTAACGCCAGGAAAAAGCATCTGTAAAAAGGGTTTTTAGTAGCTTTTTCCATTGGCGTTATTGCACGTTTGGCCACGTTAGCTTTTAGCAGCGTTTTTCTGCCTCCATTCAAAAATCAATGGTTGCCTATGAGCCGTCTTAGATACGGCTTTCAGCCCATTGATTTGAATGGAAGTCGCATCAAAGATAGATCAGGATCATCCGAATTGTGGTGCGACTTGCGCTCTGAGGATCTTGAGGGGAAACTCCATGCCAAAATGGGGAAAAAAATGGTGTGTTCCCCCCCAACCCCCCCCCCCCCCCAGGTTCCAAACCAGGCCCTTCGGGTCTAGTATGGATTTTGAGGAAAGCCCCACGCCTTCAAAAAACGGCGCGGGGTACCCCCCAAAATCTATACCAGACCCTTATCCGAGCATGCAGCCCGGTAGGTCAGGGGAGGGGACGAGCGAGCAGCACCATACCAGGCCACACACCCTCAACATGGGGGGTGGGTGCTTTGGGGCAGAGGGGGCTCTGCGCCCCCCACCCCAAAGCACCTTGTCCCCATGTTGATGACAAGAGCTTCTTCCCGACAACCCTGGGCGGTGGTTGTTGAGGTCTGCAGGCAGGAGGCTTATCAGAATCTGGACGCCCCCTTTACCAAGGGGGCCTCCCAGATCCCGGACCCCCTCCACATTGGTACCCCCACCCATTCACCCCAAAAAAGGCAGTCTATGTAGATAATAACAAGAGACGGTTTTGAGTGACAAGTCCGTTTTTAAAATTCTTCCTCAGATCTCCTCCCCTCTGGTCTTCTCCCTCTGGTCTTCTCCCTCCGGTCCTCCTCCATGATGTCTCCCGAGATTATGCCGAGCTTCTTATATAGCTATGGGGGCGTGGCCTCCTGGTGATGTCACACATAGACCCCACCCCCTTTGTCTTCACGCATTGTCACTTTTTTGTCTTCCATAGGGAACCATTGATTTTCACATTAATAAAAAAACGTATAACATGGCTTAACGCTGTATAAGCAACGTTTAGCAGCATCAGACATTTTTACAGCTCTGAGACTGGTCATCAGAATGCACAGGCCCTGGGTTTTTTCATTTGGCAGTTTAAAAAATGCCTATGCCACTTGGAGCTCCTAAAAGCCTGTGTGTGCATGAGGCCATAGAAAAACATGGAGGGGCATTTTTAGGCTGCAAAAAAAATCATCTGACGCTCCTAAAAGCAGCTGCAAAAACGCCCTGTGTGCATAAGGCCTGAAAATAAAATGTTATTTATAAAAAAAATAACAATAGGAAAAATCATTTTAAAAATTGATAAAAAAAATAAATACAAATAACTTAAGACCATAGTTTCCCTATAAGATTCCCATAAAGATTATCTCCAAGGGCCATTTTTTTTTACACCCATCATTAACTGACAAGTGCTTGGTGGTTTTAACTTTTTCCCCCAGCCTGTGAAAATGAGCAACAGATGCTGGAGTCCTGTGTAGTTTGTGTGTGTCTTGCAGGAATTAGGCAGGGGGGAGTCATGATGGAATATTGAAAAAAAAGGCAGACATTCTGTGCATTCATCTATTTGTACAGCTAGTTGAGCTTAATCTCCCACTGACCGCCTTGACAAGTAAAGTTGTGTATTTCACACTTGCAGACACCTAGTGCAGCTCCTGCAGTCTGTGCTCCCTAAGACCTATAATTAACTTTTATACCATTAAGAGTTCCTAGACTTTTTCATTATATTGATTCAACCTACATGCAGTCTTTGTAATTTCTAAATATGTTGCTAGATGGAGAAAAAAAAAAAAAAAAACCCTATAATTTGCTCACCCTTGGATTTTCTGATTAAAATGGCGTGTACATATGCTGTAGGTAGGATAGAATGGGCATCAGTGAACAGATGCCAGTATTCTGCGGGCCATAAAAAAAAAAAAAAAAAAAAAAAGTTTTTTTTTTTTTTTAGCCTTCTCTCCACTTATCATTTTAAGTATGTTTGGGCTGGTTTACTAATTCATACATTTCTCCATTGCTATTTTCAAAAGCATTGAATTGTAAATTGCAAGGCTTATTAAAGTGGTTGTATACTCACCAAAAAATAAAAAATAAACCCTGCAGGAGAAAGGCATAATGAGCTAGTATGCATTGCATACTAGCTCATTATGAAATACTTACCTTAAAACAAAGCCCTGACATGGTCACCCGATCACCGCTGAGGAAGCCGTCATGTTCCCTCGGCGTCTTTTCCTGGTTTGGCGGCTCCGGCGCTGTGAGTAGCCGGAGCCGCGATGACGTCACTCCCGCGCATGAGTGACTTTCCGGCAAGGATCCGGCAAAGAGCTCTGAAGGTCTGCCGGACCTTCAGACAAAGTATTAACTTAAGGGGGCTGAATAATTTTGCACGCCCAATTTTTCAGTTTTTCATTTGTTAAGTTTGAAATATCCAATAAATTTCGTTCCACTTCATGATTGTGTCCCACTTGTTGTTGATCCTTCACAAAAAATTACAGTTTTATATCTTTATGTTTGAAGCCTGAAATGTGGCAAAAGGTCGCAAAGTTCAAGGGGGCCGAATACTTTCGCAAGGCACTGTATACTGCGTCAGGTTGGCTCTGTTCTGCGAAACGACGTACCTGTACATCGCTTCGCGGGGCCGCTAGCGGGAGGCATGCGCCTGCCAATTCGCCACAGGGGTAGCTGATCTGCGGGGCCGGCGGCCGTGATTGCCGCCGGTTACCCATGATCGCTCCTAATTTTTGGTCAAATATAAAAGATGATGTTACGCCATGTAAATGGATACCTAAAATGTCATGCTTTAAAATTGAGTACGCCCATGTAATGGCAAAAAACTACACTACCTAAAAACCTCCCTAGGCGACATTTAAAAAGCCTTTAGAGGTTACCAGTTTAGAGTTTCTGGTGCTAGAATTATTGCTCTCACTCACTCACAGGGGCACTTTAATATTTTTTGTTTCGTTATTTATTTTATTCAAACTTTTTTTACACTGTAGCTTTTA
Organism: Pelophylax lessonae; assembly: GCF_965119305.1. Taxonomy (NCBI): domain Eukaryota; kingdom Metazoa; phylum Chordata; class Amphibia; order Anura; family Ranidae; genus Pelophylax; species Pelophylax lessonae. The sequence goes on along the minus strand of NC_138771.1, from coordinate 287,116,265 downwards.
TTTTTTTATCAACTTTATTGCTATCACAAGGGATGAAAAATATCCCTTCTTCCAGTGTGAGCTGATAAGTGGGTTGAATTACACCGAGCTGTGATGTCATCCGCCAGCTTTCCTGTTCTACCCGTTGGCAGGGGAAGGAGTTCCGTCCCACCAGCCACAGCAGCTACTGCAGCTTTGTGGTCAGGAGAAGGAGTTCCGTCCCACCAGCCACAGCAGCTGCAGCTTTGTGTTCAGGGGAAGGAGTTCCATCCCACCAGCCACAGCAGCTGCAGCTTTGTGTTCAGGGGAAGGAGTTCCGTCCCACCAGCCACAGCAGCTTTGTGTTCAGAGGAAGGAGTTCCGTCCCACCAGCCACAGCAGCTGCAGCTTTGTGTTCAGGGGAAGGAGTTCCAACCCACCAGCCACAGCAGCTGCCGCAGCTTTGGTCAGGAGAAAGGGTTCCATCCCATCAGCCACAGCAGCTGCTGCAGCTTTGTGGTCAGGGGAAGGAGTTCCATCCCACCAGCCACAGCAGCTGCTGCAGCTTTGGTCAGGAGAAGGAGTTCCATCCCACCAGCCATAGCAGCCTCTTCAGCTTTGTGGTCAGGGGAAGGAGTTCTGTCCCACCAGCCACAGCAGCTGCTGCAGCTTTGTGGTCAGGAGAAAAAGTTCCGTCCCACCAGCCACAGCAGCTGCTGCTGCAGCTTTGTGGTCAGAGGAAGGAGTTCTGTCCCACCAGCCACAGCAACTGCTGCTGCAGCTATGTGTTCAGACTAAGGAGTTCCGTCCCACCAGCCACAGCAGCTGCTGCAGCTTTGTGGTCAGCTGGATTAAAGTCCTTGAAAGATATTTGCACTTAGGCCCCTTTCACACATACGGACTGCTCATTTCATCAGTTCAGTCATGTTTTTTGTCATCAGTTTTTTTTTTTTTTTTTCAGTCAACATCAGTTTCACATCAGTCGTTCATCCGCTGTTCATCCGTTTTTCTTCCTATCTGTTTTTTTTTTAACAAGGTGAAAAATAAGGCTTTCATCCAATAAAAAAAAAAAAAAAACGAATGTTGATGGAAGCGGATGAAAACCGATGTAAATGAATAATCATCCATTAACATCCGTTTTACCATGGGAATGTATTGATGTCCGTTTTTTTCATTCGTCAACATATGCATGAAAAATGGACAAAAGGGTGAAAAGGAGGCTAAGAATTCTTACAAAATGCATGCAGTAATAGAAGAGCAGTGGGTTGACTGCTTTTTAAACAGGGGTTATTTTAGACTTTTCTTTAAATTCCAGCTTTAGACTGTTACTCTTCAAATCTAACCACTGAGATCGCTACTCTTAAAATATGATGGTATTTTTACATATTCATGTAATTTTGGATTATATATGTTTATATATCACTAAAATCCTTATCCAAGCAGCCTTTGGTATTAAATGACACTGTTTCCAATCGTTTTAAGTGTGGAGCCATCTATTGGATGTGGTTTGCGTCACGGATAAGTTGGCTTGATGGCAGTTGATCACAGATGAAGCAATAGATGTTTTGCTCATATACATAATCCGTTTGTGGCATATTGACTGACAGAGGTTTGTTTTAATGCTATGCTATTTGGGTATACCACCCAGGCTGCAGTCTCCATTTTTTTTATTTTAAACAGTTGGAATAACTGTCGTCTTGCAGCTCTAATCTGCTTGGGTTTCAAGTCAAGCAGCAGACTCGAAAAGCACTAGCCATGCCTCTTTTTTTTTTTTTTTCCATTTAATTTTATTATAGATACAGAAGAGAATAAAGTTTCAGATGTTTCTTTGAACTTGTGGTAGGCTCTTTTGCTTACTCTTCATTCTTCAGAACATTTTGCAGTAGTCTGCAGTAATTAATTGCTGAGACAAAAAAAGATGAAGGTTCTTAGAGGGCAAGATGTCTGTGTACAACGGCCGAAGTCCTATTATCAACAACTTCAATTAACAACCTGCACTTGCTTGTTTCACATTCAGAATTTGTCCCTTGAAAATGGGACTAGTTTGGCTGCTATTTTAGAATTTTTTAAAAGCAATAAATGTGTTTGTAATCTTTGAATGTGTTTCGTAATTCCACTTACAAGGGGGAAAAAAAGCTCAAACAATACAAATGCCAGTTCTTTTTATAAAACTTTAGAATTTTGTCTTCTGTTCCATTATCCTTTAAATTCCCTGCTTTTAAAACAAAAGAGACTATGTATACTCTACTAGGATAAAACCTATCTTCTGTAAATACAAGTAAGTTTGTTCAGCAAATTAAAGGGCGCTGAACCAAGTTTTTTTTTTTTTTTTTTAGGGATATATATATATATATATATATATATATATATATATATATATATATATATATATATATATATAATATAATAAATTAATATAATATAAATTAATTATAAATTAATATAATAAATTAAATATTATTATATATTATTATTATTATTATTATATATATATATATATATATTTAGGTATATATATATTTATTTATTTGTTTTAACAAAATATAACCTGTTGCAATCTGGTCAGTTGCCAGAAACCCAACCCTAGTAATGGAAGTTGAATCATGTATGTGTACATAAATGGAAGTCATGCTCAGAGTACCATGAGACATTTTTTTTAAATGTAGTGGTTAAACATAGGCAAAATGTATACCCCCAGCCATAATAACCACTAATTTGTAAAAGCACATTTTTATACAGTATATTCTCATTCATTCAAAATGTACACTTCAAGTGGGGGAACACCCGCATTGCAAGGTCTATATGCTCAGTTAGTCTAGGACAGGGATCCCCAAACTACGGCCCTCCAGCTGTTGCGGAAGTACACATCCCATGGGGCATTGTAAAACTCTGACATTCACAGACATGACCAGGCATGATGGGAATTATAGTTCCTGAACAACTGGAGGGCCATAGTTTGAAGCAGTGCTGTATCCTGGCCTAGGCCAACAAGGCCCAGGCCTAGGGCGGCACTTTGCAGGGGGGCAGCAAAAAAACAGCCTCCTTCTGGCTCCCGCATGAAAAGGGTCCCCGCCGGCTTGCGCTACACTTTTAGTATAGGTCTTATAGGGCGAATTGGGCCGGAGGGCAGGGTCCAGGAGGCAAATCAGTCTGGCATCCCCATAAAGTGGTCACATTGCTACCTGCTGGTATGATAATACCAGCCAGTGAGGACATTCGGACAGACCGCAGGCCGCCGACCACACTTAATACAACTGGCCTACCAGCCGCCAATGCTGATAAGTGTGGCACTGCAGCCAAATGCTCCGCCTGCCCTCCTCCGCCCCCAGGTATGGCAGGCATCATGTCAATATATTTAATTTTTTTAAACATCCTTGTCCTTGAGCGAGATTACTGAATTGCATCAATTAAGACTTTTATTGTATATGATTGCAATAATATTTTGGACCTGCTCACCTCATATGTCCCATCGCAATATGTCCCTGGGTTAGTAAGATTAATCCAATCTTATAAGATATTTGGACTTGTGTTTGCTGCCACTGATTTATTTCACTTATTTATATAATGACTCTGGACTTCCTATTTATTATACAAATAAGTGAAATAATCCTTTGATTACAATCAGTGGCAGCAAACACAAGTCCAAATATCGTAAAAGAAAGGAGTAATCTTACTAATCCTGTGACATAAGGATGTACTAATGGGCACTGATGAGGCAACACTGATATGCTGCACTGATGAGAACTGATGAGGCTATGCTGATGGGCACTGATAGACTGTGGTTTACAGATGACAGGGCTGGTCAAAAACAAGAAGGGGTGTGGCCTTCACAGGAAGGGGTGGTTCATATTTAAATTAGGGGGTGCACAAGTTTAGTCAGGCCTAGGGCAGCACAATACCTAAATACACCACTGGTTTGAAGACCCCTGGTCTAGGGGCACAGGGTAAACTGTATACCTACCTTATTCCTGGCTTCAGAAGGCTCCTGTGCTGTTCTCAAGCTGTGACTGTAGGTGTGATAAGGGGGGTGCTTTTGTGTCATTATGCACAGTGCAAGGCTATTACCCCTTTATTGTATTGGTACCTAATTAATTGATCTTTTTTGCACAAGTAAAGGATAGCAATTGCACTTTACCAATTATATACATTGGTTATATATGCACTATTTATGGTTTGTATTGGAATTTATATGAAAATAATTTTACACTTTACTTATATTTAGCACTATAAAAGATCACCAGCGCCTTTTTACCAATTATATATACCCCTTTATTGTACATGAGCCGGTCAGCCTGTGACCATGGCCCAAAGCTGGAGTATATAAAACTTATAAGACCCCAGTTGCTGAGACGGCCTATAGGCTCTGCCTATAGCTAAGATAACACTTTTAGATGGATTGACCATTTCGGTAAATTGAGTCAGTGGACGATATGTGAATGGGCTGTAGGTTTTCTGAAATAGCTGGGGTTTGGTTTGTTACCCAGACTGCTTAACTGATCATGGTAAAATCTTATTATTCTACCGTTTTATTTTTTTACATTCCTTTCTCTTGATGGATGAGTTACTTAGTTGTATATTACAGAAGTATTACCAGATTTCATCACAAGTTACGTTGTGATGAGACACATTAATCCAAGAAAATATACTCCTTCCCATTCCCCTGCATTTTATAGATAGTTAGCACAAAGTATGCTCTTAAAGGATCTATAGTGCTCAGGTTTCTGGAATATGTTTTCTTTAATCTACTGTGGCACGCTGGGTTCTCTTAGGCTGTACTGCTTTTTACATAGTTGTATTGATTGATTCATGCTTTTAATACCCGCTCTGCCATACCTGAAATATCAAAAAAAAAAAAGCTAAGATCTCATTTAGAAATCCCTACATAAGTTCAAATCCATAAAAATATATCATTATGAAAATTTAAGGACAGATTTATTTTGTATTTACGGAGTTTTGTTAAAAGTGTTAGACTGATTTTTTTTATTGAAAGCTTTTTTTTTTTTTTTTTAAACCATGTTTTAAGCACTGGAGTTCTTCTTTTTTTTTTTTTTTTTTTAGTATTCCTTTTGACAGGCGTTTTTAAGCCAATGTTTAGCTTTATCGTTTATTGTAGGTTAGTCTGTCAACACAGGGATTATTATGCCTGTCAAGTGTGTATGCGAGAATGTTGACCTGTTATTACAGTCCTGGCCAAATTCAGAGCTTGTCTCACTTCTTGCTGTTTCTGAATTAGGGAAACTTAAACACATAGCTGCCGCCTTAAATTAATTCTAAATGAACTGTCCCTGTTTTCTCCCTGTTAAACCACTCACTCTTGTGCTTCTGCCCTCCAGCACTGGAGCAAGATGTCTAAAACCTTTGCTGTAAATGTCACTATAAACTTCATACTGAAATGTCATTTAAAGCAAAAATCTTCTGCCTTGTAAAGATTGATAAAATAAACTGTACGATTAAAGAGCTGGCTATATGAATTATGTAATGGTTGGCAGTATATTTTTACTTACAGTAAAATAACATGTATCTGCGCAACAAAAATCAGTGTATATGGTTGAAGAGAAACAGAGCTAAGATTATGATCTTATATCTTTATATTATATTAAAGTACACTGCTCAAAAAAAGGAACAGTTATTAATCAGAGTATAACATCAAGTCAAACTCCTGGGATAGTGATCTGGTCAGTTAAGTAGCAGAGGGGGTTGTTAATCAATTTTAGCTGCTTTGGTATTAAATTAACGTGCACTAGATGGGCAACAATGAGGTGACCCCAAAACAGGAATGGTTTTACAGGTGGAGGCCAATGACATTTTCTTTTTTCCCTACTCATCTTCTCTGACTGTTTTTCATTAGTTTTGCATTTGGCTAAGGTCAGTTTCACTACTGGTAGCATGAGGCGATACCTGGACCCTATAAAGGTCGCACAGGCAGTCCAACTCCTCCAGGATGGCACATCAATCCGTGCCGTTGCCTGAAAGTTTGCTTTGTCTTCCAGCACAGTCTCAAAGCATGGAGGAGATTCCAGGAGAAAGGCAGTAAGGCTGGCCATACACTATACAATTTTCTTATTCAACTTTCCTTTAGATTTACCAAAACCATGTAATATAGGGTCAAACCTAAACACTTTCAATTTGTATTACCATCAGGCAGGCCCTTGCACTACATAGTTTAAGGTAAATCTAAAGGAAATTGAATAAGAAAATTGTATAGTGTATGGCCAGCCTTACTCTAGAAGGGCTGGACAGGGTGGTACAGGGTCCTTAACCCATCAGCAGGACCGGTATCTGCTCCTTTGTGCAAGGAGGAACAGGATGAGCACTGCCAGAGCCCTACAAAATGACCTCCAGCAGGCCACTGGTGTGAATGTCTCTGACCAAACAATCAAACAGACTTCATGAGGGTAGCCTGAGGGCCTGACATCCTCTAGTGGGCCCTGTGCTCATTGCCCACCACCGTGGAGGTTGTTTGGCATTTGTCGTTGAACAGAATTGGTAGGTTCGCCACTGGCGCCCTGTGCTTTTCACAGAGAGCAGGTTCACCATGAGCCCATGTGACAGATGTGATAGGGTCTGGAGAAGCCACACAGAATGTTATACTGCCTGTAACATCAATTAGCATGACCGGTTTGGTGGTGGGTCAGTGATGGTCTGGGGAGGCATATCCATGGAGGGATGCACAGACATCTACAGTCTAGACCATGGCACCCTGACTGCCATTAGGTATTGGGATGAAATCCTTAGACCCATTGTCAGACCCTATGCTGGTGTAGTATGTCCTGGGTTCCTCCTGGTGCATGGCAATGCCCAGCCTCATGTGGCAAGAGTATGCAGCCAGTTCCTGGAGGATGAAGGAATTTATACCATTGAATGACCCCCATTCTTGCCTGATCTAAATCCAATAGAACACTTCTGGGACATTATGTTTCGGTCCATCCGACACCACCAGGTTGCACCTCCAGTCTGTTCAGGAGCTCATTGATGCCCTGGTCCAGATCTGGGAGGAAAGTCCCCTGGGACACCATCCGTTTATTAGGAGCATGCCTCGACATTGTCAAAACTAAAGAATGCACAATCTGGCCACATTTACCATGTGCAGTAAAAGTGAGTTCTTATACCGTTTTATTAGAACGGTAATTAAGATGAAGCAAGAAAATCATGTGGGCATTATTCAGGATCACCTCTGTCAGTTTGTAACATATTGATTGGACAGCAGACCAAAAAGGTGCAAGTACCAGGTAGTCCCAGAATATGGAATATGTGCAGACAAGGGCAACACTTATGTGAGCTCTGAGGGTACATTTTATGCAAAGTGCCAGGGGTCCTGTACCACCTCGTAAGCAGCTTACTGTATAACCCACTTTCTGGATTTTTTTTTGGAAATGGAAGCCTTGTGTGCTAGAGTAAGATTATGGTCCAGCTGAGCTTTTGTAAATGTAGGGTCCTGTTCTTCTTCCCATGCTGCTAAATAAGATGAGGGTAAACTCACTCCCACCATTTGCAAATAGAAAATGCCAAGTAATAGTAGTAATAGTTTGTAATGAACCATACTGGGCCTGAAGTTTTTGAGGCAAGAAGAGGCAGAGCTGTTCCAAGAAGTGTATACCCTGGAATGGTCCCCATCTGGGCAAGATCAAGGAAACTTACATCATTGTAAAAAAAGCTGGGGAACCCAATATGGGAGCGAGAAGTGCACAAACTGAAGAAACATTTGAAGTGTGTGTACCCAGCTTAAGAATAGCTGATGAGCAGAAAAAGTCGGGCAGATCACAAATTAACAATTGGATGTCAGCTATGTGATGTGTGGGTGGGGGCTTCGGGAGGGGGGTGCAACTTAAATCTGGGGCGGTGGGCACAGCTCACTCCAGCACCCTTCTAGAATCCAGCCATTTGCCATTTACTTGACTAGAGCAAGGCAGGAGTCCCTGCATTCGGTGCTATTGTAAACAGGGTAGCCTTGGCATCCCTCTAGACATAAGTATGCCTGGCATGTTGTCAGTGCCTGCTGCTATTGCAAACACAGCATCCTCTGGCACCCCGTCATACATGAATGGGCCTGGCTTGTCCGTGCCGGGTGCGGCTGCTGCTATACTTGCACGGTTTCCTTCTAAGCGTTCCCTGGCCGTATGCTTGACACTCTTGAGCAGCATGTGGACCATAGGTTGGACATCCCTGTACCTGAAAAGGGGGCCAGCCTGAAGTGATCTAGCAGGACTTAATTCCCTTACTAAAGTTCTACCTTAAGTCTTTTGTATGGGCATGAAGAAACTTTGGCAGTGCTGGACGATTTCATGCCTGGATTTCCTTAGTGCTATCACTGCTGCATTGGTAACATTAGAACTGTTACAAGCGATAATTGCAGCCGGATTAGAATTTTGTGGCTAACCTTTATTAGGAAAAATGCCTGCTTTCAGCCATTATAGAAAGAATTAGTAGCTCTGCAATTACATGCTCGTGTGTGGTGCACAAGTGAAGGATTATTTTCAAGCTTGCTTTTTGTAACTGGAAATAGCCCTACAGGCAATGTTGATCTTTGTAGATTCCTGTTTGAAGGAAACCTATGCAGAGGGACGTGCACAGGCTGCCAGAGCTGACTTTTACTCCTGAAAATGCTGCTTGTCTGGTAGTCGTGCTGGACCAACGGCCTCAAAATTTCGTGAGCTGCTGACCAAGAACAGGTTTTCTAAATTTGTTAAATTAATTTGCCTAATCCATTTTTTCTGGTCATTGACTCAAAGTATTGAAATTGGACAAAAAAAGGTGCCAACCATGGCAGGTTTCTAGACTATATTTACACCACGTGTTTTGCATTTAGCACCCTTTAACCACTTTACCACCGGAGGATTTTGCTGTCTTACGTCCAGGCCACTTTTTGCGATTCGGCGCTGTGCGACTTTAACTGACAATTGCGCGGTCATGCGACGCCGTACCCAAACAAAATTTACGTCCTTTTTTTCCCACAAACAGAGCTTTTTTTTGGTGGTATTTGATCACCTGTGCGATTTTTACTTTTTGCGTTATAAACAAAAAAAGCTTTTATTTTGAAAAAATAACAATATTTTTAACATTTTTTTTTATATGAACTTCCCCCCAAAAAAATGTAAAAATCAAAATGTTTTTAAATTTTTGGCCAGTTTGTTTTCTGCTACCTATGTTTGGTAAAAAAAATCACAATAAGCGTATTTTGATTGGTTTGTGCAAAAGTTATTGCGTTTACTAACTAAGGGAAAGAGTTCTGTCATTTTTGGTGTTTTTTTTTTTAACGAGTAATGGCGGCGATCTGCGATTTATTTATTTATTTATTTTTTTGCGGGACTGCGACATTGCGGCGGACAGATCGGACCCTTGACTGACATTTTTGACACTTTTGGGGTTACCAGTGACATTTCTACAGTAATCAGTGCTATACATATGCACTGTTACTGTAAAATTACACTGGCAGTGAAGGGGTTAACTTTTTTGAGAGGGAGGGGTTATGTGTGTCCCTAGGGGCGTGATTCTAACTGTGATTGGCTGTGGCTTGAGGTGTAGGAACAGTGATCAACGGTCCTACATAGTAGAACCGTATGATCACTGTTTATACACAGGGGAGAATGACAGGCAGCTTGTTTACATCAGCCGCCTGCCTTTTTCCCTCTGCACAGACGATCGCCGAGTGACCGGCGGACATCGGGTCCGCTGGTCACATGCGCGGGGGGGGTCCGTGACCACGCCTCCGGAGGCGCGCGCTCGCTCCCTAGACCCTCACAGGCTAGCGACGTAGTACTACGTCACTCTGCCTGTGAGGGGCTGACTGCCGACGTAAATAGTCGTGCGGCAGTCGGCAAGTGGTTAAGCCCCCGTGCACACCAGTGCGACTTGACAGGTCCAAATCGCATGACAAGTTGCACCCTATTTTCAGCAATGGAACTGTTTAAATTTTGATTTGAAAAAAAGTTCCTGCACACACTGGGATTTCAAGTGAAGTCGCACAATTTTAAAGTTGGATTCCGTGTGAGCAGAATGCACTTGATTTGATGCACATTGATGATTTTTTTTTTTTTTTTAAGCATTCTTTTTCCCACAGCAGAAACCTTGGTGTGCAAGGGAACCTGGTTATTGGCTTCATTGGCTTTTCTCTTTCAAATGAATGAACATTCTTCTTCTTCTTCTTCTTCTTCTTCTTCTTCTTCTTCTTCTTCTTCTTCTTCTTCTTCTTCTTCTTCTTCTTCTTCTTCTTTCTTTCTTTCTTTCTTTCTTTCTTTCTTTCTTTCTTTCTTTCTTTCTTTCTTTCTTTCTTTCTTTCTTTCTTTCTTTCTTTCTTTCTTTCTTTCTTTCTTTCTTTCTTTCTTTCTTTCTTTCTTTCTTTCTTTCTTTCTTTCTTTCTTTCTTTCTTTCTTTCTTTCTTTCTTTCTTTCTTTCTTTCTTTCTTTCTTTCTTTCTTTTTTTCTTTTTTTCTTTCTTTCTTTTTTTCTTTCCTTTTTTCTTTCCTTTTTTCTTTTCTTTTTTCTTTTCTTTTTTCTTTTTTCTTTTTTCTTTTTTCTTTTTTCTTTTTTCTTTTTTCTTTTTTCTTTTTTCTTCTTTTTTTTCCCTTCAAATAATTATATTGCCTATGGCATAATAAGGTCCAGTTCAAAAACGTGTTAACTTCTAAACGCTGGTCTGTAGAGTATAATATAAAATAGGCATTTACCATGAATGTTATGTGTTTCTTTGACAACTTCAGTCCTGGTTCACACTGTATGATATAAGCTCCGACTTTGGAAGCACATGTCGCATGACGTGTATAAATCAATGGTTTCTAATGAGAGCCATCTTATCTTGTCAGACTTGTGTCGGTCCGACTTAGAAAAAGGTTACTGCACTACTTTGGTCCGAATTGGGTACAATTTCAGCCCATTGATTTGAATGTGAGTCGCATCCAAGTGGAATCATCATCTTAACTGAGCCTACTTGTGGCATGCGACTTGTGCTCCGAGGATCTTGAAGGGGAAGCCCATGCCAAAAAAAAAAAAAAACAGCTTGGGGTCCCCCCCCAAAATCCATACCAGACCCTTATCCAAGCATGCAGCCTGGTGGGTCAGGAAAAAGGGGGATGAGTGAGCACCAACCCGTTCTCCAGGACTGTACTAGGCCACATGCCCTCAACATGGGCGGTTGGTGCTTTGGGCCGGGGGGGGGGGGGGCTCTGCTCCCCCCACCTCAAAGCACCTTGTCTCCATGTTGATGGGGATAAGGGCCTCTTCCCGACAACTAGAGCTGCACGATTCTGGATAAAATGAGAATCGTGATTTTAATTTTTTTTTGCTTAGAATAATGATCACGATTCTCTGCGGAACCTTATCTTTTACATTATACAAAAAAATTGAGCTAACTTTACTGTTTCACTTTTTTTTTTTTTTTTATTCATTGAAGTGTATTTTTTCCCAAAAAACTGCCTTTGAAAGACTTCTGCTGAAATAGAGTGTGACATAAAAGACTGCAACGATCGCCATTAGGGTCTCTGTTAAAACAATATAATATATATAATGTTTGGGGTTCAAAGTAATTTTCTAGCAAAAAAATACAGATTTTAACTTGTAAGCAACAAGTGTCAGAAATAGGCTTAGGCTCCTTTCACACTTGTGCGACTTGTCCTTCGATTTGGGACTGCAAAATTGCATGACAAGTCGTTTTCCATTATTTCCAATGAGTACCGTTCATATCTGTGCGACTTAAAGTTGTCCCTGCACTACTTTGGCCTGATTTTAATGCGTTTTTGAGGCCCAGTCAAAATCGCGCGACTTTTAGGTCCCACAAATGTGAAAGGGGCCTTAGTCTTCAAGAGGTTAAAGTGCCCTCACTTACAGATGGAAATTCATTGCTTTGATCTAAAAGAACAAAATGATGCATTGCAAAACATTGTGATTATAGTTCTCTCGCAGCCTTAAGGCTACATGTACACGGGACGTTTTAAAAAGTCCCTTGAACGCTGGAATTTAAAGGACATTTAAAACGTCCATTGTGTCGCGTTAGCAGCCGCGTCTAGTGGGCGTTTAGCAGGCGTTTGTGCTCAGAACCGTTTCTAGAGGTCAAAAAATCATTCCCCTTTAAAATGGAAAAACGTGAGCGCTAAATGTGGGTGGTCGCGTTTTTGCATTTGAAACGCCGGTAAACACACGTTCTGAATATTCTGAACGCAAATAATTGCTTTCCAAAAAACGACTCTGAACTCAACTGCCTCTAAATGACTGTAAACGACTCAGTGTACATGGACAGATAAGATAACATAGAGGAGGGTTCAGGGGCTTCTGAAAAAACGCCCAACTGCTCAAAAACGTCCCTTTACAAGTTGCAGTGTACATGAGGCCTAACAATGTTGATAAACATTTGCCGGAGGCTCTTTTTTCTTTTTTTGACAGCTGTGAGTGAGCAGAGAACAGCTCTGTAAAAATCGAGGACATGCCGTTATTAGATCGTGGGGGGGAATCGAGATCGTGATTTTTTTTTTACACTAATAATCGTGCAGCTTTACCAGCAGCCCTTGGTAGTGGTTGTGGGGGTCTGCGGGCAGGGGGCTTATCGGAATCTGGAAGCCCCCTTTAACAAGAAGGTCCCCAGATCCTGGCCCCCCATGTGAATGAGTATGGGGTACATTGTACCCCTACTCATTCACCCAAAAAAGTGTCAAAAATAAAGAAAAACAGTACACAGTTTTTTGACAAAGTGTTTATTAAAAATTAAGAATGTCCCCCGTTGTAGCTCCAACATGTATTCTTTTCTGGTTCTTCTCCCTCCATTTCTTCTCCCTCAGCTAATGTCTTCTCCCGACGCTAGTTCCTGCTGTTGTGTCGGCTCCAGCGCCTGCCGCTTCATATATAGCAATAGGGTGTGGCCTTCTAGTGACATCACCTGGAACCCCCGCCCCTGGTCTGAGGTTGGCAACCTGAGGAGCTGGCATGGTCCAGGAGGGAGGGGGGGGGGCACGCTAGCTTGTCCCATTTCCCCCCCCCCCTTTTCCTGACCTGCCGGGCTGCATGCTCAGATAAAGGTGTGGTATGGATTTTAGGGAAGGGACCCCACGCCATTTTTTCTTTTTTTGGCACGGGGGTTCCCCTAAAACTCGTACCAGACTCAAAGGGCCTTGTATAATTCTGGGGGGGGGGGGGGCACACCATTTTTTTTATTTTTGTATTTTATTTTGGCATGTCTGATCCCGTTCATTAAAGTCGAATGGAAGTTGGACAAATTGCAGGGCATAATCGGATCAACACTCGTACCAATGCGAACCCGGCCTTTGGCTGGGTTCACACTTATGCAAATTGTATGCAGTTTTTCCCGCATCCAATTCTCATGAAAGGAGACACTGACTGGCTCTGAATAGAGCCTATTTACACAGCTTGGGGGTGGCCGTGGAATGCACTGGAAAAGGTGCATCTTTGGCTCTGTTTCAGCTCCCAATTCAGCCACGGCTGCAGCTAGTGTGAACCCAGCCTTAAACTTCAGTCAGAAACTATTAAATGCAGATTCTAATGAAAATGTTGGCTGTAGCTTTAAACAAGCTTCAGCTGGGATTGTTTAAAGCTATGGCCAATACTCCCATGAGGAGTGGGAGGGTGCTTCAAATTGTGGATACACAAAAAGGTGCCAAACCATAATATGAAAATGTTATCAATGTTTCAATGAAAGCCCCCAATGCAAACACAATAGCGCCATATAAAAAAAGAGTTAACTCACAGGTAATAACAACCATGTAAAGATCCTTCTTTTATGAACTGTAGAAACTGTGCTCTATATGGCATGTAACTGCACATGCCCTACAAATGATCACATTTAGAAGAACCAGTATAGGCATACCTTAAAATGGGCCATAAATTACAATTTTCATACACGTTACAATCATTTTCTAAAAGGCTAGGTTTCCGGCCACTTACACGAACTTGCATTACATTGAAGACACAATAGATATTTCACATTTAATAAAATGAATTTGATTGAATGAGCTGACAGACTTTGAGGTTTTAAAAAATTCCTCCTTCTGGGGGGCAACAAAGAACCCCATTTAAATAATCTGAACATTGATAGTTATGATCAAGCTGCGTAGAAGTCAACTTGACCGGGATAACAAGCGCTTTCTAAGCATTAGCAATGCCCTTTACCATTTTAAAAACATTTTCCAACGTGTGGAAAGACTGCACTGCAAGAATATTTTCTCTTTTCCGTAAAGAGTCTTTCAATTGATCCATACACACATTGGCCAGTGACTACAGCAGGCCCAGGTGGTCTGGTAGAGATCAACTATATGAACAAATGCCTTTAGCTATGGCAAACTCTAGTTTATACATTTTTAACTTGGAGTGCTCTAAAAGTACCCTTTGACAGGTCTGGTTTTTTTTCACTATTAAACACTATAAGGCTCCTTTCACATGGTCCGCTGTGCGGTGTGGACCATTCTGATCAGATCCGCCTAAAAAACTGACAGGCGGATCTGATCGGATCGTTCGTGTGAAAGGACCCTAAAAGAAACTCCGATTTTAATATTGACCAATGAAGCTAGTTCAGTTCCTATGGAAAAAAAAAGTGCACTAAAGGCAAATACCACTAAAGACACTTCTGCAATAAAATTAGGATACCTAAATGTATGTAAAAAGCCAAAACCTTTTTATTTCATATTTGGATAGAGTGGAAAAAAAACTTTTGTAAGGTTTTCATTGCTGCCTGTGTCCGAGCTGGAGCGACTTCTATTCACTGTCGATCCAGCTGACTGTTGTCTCTGGTACAGAAAGTAATGCAAGATCCAAAATGTTTTAGATGTCAAGGGAACAGGAGGTGAGGGAAAGCTTCCAATGGGTAAACCCGTTCCAGTGACAATTATCTTAGGCAATATCCCCTTGTTTTGGAGAGATCTCCACTCAATACCTGCAGTGGGAAATAAGTGATTGTAAACTATCACCTTGCAAAACCTCCCATTCAGGTTAAAATTTAAATGAAAGGCAAAACATCCCTGTATGGACATAAATAAACATTATAAATAACTTTTTCCCCCTTTCTTCTAAGTGATCACATTCCCTATGTTCCCTGGAGCTGGAGGAGGTGAAACAACAGAACACTAATCTTCACATTGAAAGGCTGTCCAGTTGGGGCATCTCAGGTTAAAAGTCTGATCATTGGAGGAGAGCAGGCTAAAGTCCTGTACACACGCGTCGATAATTGGCCGTGAATTTTCGGCCAACGTCCGATTGGCCGATTTTCGGCTTGTTAGTATGATGCTTTCGACAACCGACTCCGACTTTTCGGCCGAAAAAAATCTGGTGTGCAGGCTATAAAATTTATAAAGACGGCCGATTTTCCGTCAGTCAGTACAGATTTCGGCAGACAAAAATCTGATGAGCAAGACTGGGCATGCTCAGAGAAGAAAAAACACACGGAAAGTAAACCAGCACATGACATCACTTCTGAAGTTGGTTTTTGTTGGCCGAGAAAATTTGTGTGCAGTCCAGAGCACATTTCAACCAACACAACAACACTGGACAAAAGACGGCCGATCGGTCGGCCGATAATCGTTGCGTGTGTACGAGGCATAAGTTCCTAGCACAGCTAGAGAACTGACCACAATGTGCTCTCATGCTTGGTGTGGTCAGTTTTTAATAGGAAAGCAGACAGAAACACCAGAGATGTCACACAAACAAAGCAAATTATTTTCATACAAAAACATGGTATAGCAGGCACATAGCAGGAATGTGAAATGCTAACAAACGCTTTAAGGGAAATCACCATGACAGAACAGACAAAAAAAACTTACCTGTCAGGGTAAACCTTTTCTAACCAGAAAGTAAAAAAAAAAAAAAAAAAAAAAGTTTGGCTTTAGCTACACTTTAATCCTGCTAAATTACTTTTATATATGAATTAGAGCTTTTTCATTAGTTTAGGACATTTGAGTTTTAAGAATTCCATAATATATGTTTAAGGGGAAAAAAAATCTGCTGAGAAAGTGCAGGACACCCAGTTTAAACGGGAATGAAAAAAAAAAACCAAAAAAGCAAATTAATGTAAATCTGTGCCCTGTAGAACACTGTATATAGAAATAAACAAATCATAAAATAAACTTGAATTTTTAGTATTTACGCCAGAATGCATTTTTTTGTTTTAACCTCTAAACAAATTGAAATAGGGTCCTATATCTTATCATGATCTGGACATTCCACACTCCAGACAGCTCACAGACTGAATGATCTCAGCACCAAAACTGACATTATAGTCGAATGTTGAAAGCATATCTTTGGGAAAAAAGGGAAAAATAGCTGATTGGAAACAGGCAGTATTTTGTATTTATTTTTCTCACTTAAAAGGAAGTTTATTTCCTGAGCTGGAAATTCTACCTTGTGAACACACATCAAGAAAAGGCTTCTTGAGGATTTTGTAAATTGTATGGTGGAAATACGAAGCCTTTTTTAAGAGCTGAAAACAATGTCAGGAAAAGGTTTTTGACACTTGTTTGGAATTTAGTAAAGAAAATAGAACTTTATTATATTTAACTGCCAAAAATACTTCCATGGGAAAAGTTAGAGCTTGGAGTCATTGCACTTTGGCAATTCTCATTATAGAGATACACAGACCATAATGGACTAGCCACTTACCCGACTACATGGTCCTTCTGAGATGCCTACAACGTGCTCAAAACATCGCAAAAAAATGTATTGGTTGGTCTGGTATTTTCCTGTCGAAAATCCTTAGATAATGGATAGGGTCCTCCCTAAAGCATTAATAATTTTGGTATTCTAACTGGGCTTTAGCATCTTTTTAACCACTTTACCACCGGAGGATTTTGCTGTCTTGCCACTTTTTGCGGCACTGTGCGACTTTAACTGACAATTGCGCGGTTGTGCGACTCTGTACCCAAACGAAATTTACGCCCTTTTTTTCCCCACAAACAGAGCTTTCTTTTGGTGGTATTTGATCACCTGTGCGATTTTTTTACTTTTTGCGCTATAAACAAGAAAAGAGCGTAAATTTGGAAAAAATAACTATTTTTCACATTTTTTTATATGAAATTCCCCCCCCCCCAAAGAAAATGTAAAAATCAAAATTTTTTTAAATTTTTGGCCAATTTGTTTTCTGCTACCTATGTTTGGTAAAAAAAAATCACAATAAGTGTATTTTGATTGGTTTGCGCAAAAGTTATTGCGTTTACTAACAAAGGGAAAGATTTCTGTCATTTTTGGTGGTTTTTTTTTTTAGCGAGTAATGGCGGCGATCTGCGATTTTTTTTTTTTTTTTTTTTTTTTGCGGGACTGCGACATTGCGGCGGACAGATCGGACCCTTGACTGACATTTTTGACACTTTTGGGGGTATCAGTGACATTACTGCAGTAATCAGTGCTATAAATATGCACTGTTACTGTAAAAATGACACTGGCAGTGAAGGGGTTAATTTTATTGGAGAGGGAGGGGTTAATGTATGCCTGGTGCTTTCTGACGTGTGTGGGGGGAGGTGACTGTGTGACACAAGGACAGATCCAGGGTTCAGCTATGCTGAACCCTGCAATCTGACCCTGCCTGTCACTTCGGAGATCCGCCCGCTTTGTTTACACAGGCGGGCGGATCTCCACACTCGATTCCCCGACGATCGGGGAAGAGCAGCGGCGATATATAATTAATTTAATTAAGTGAATTATTAAAATAATTATCATTATTTTAAAGCTTAACCTCTTGCCGCCGAGTGTATGCAAATATGCGGCCTCTCTGGACTGGTCTTTTTTTTCCATGGGGCTTGCATATTTGCTATCATAGTGATCAGTCACTGTGAAGCCCCCTCCCTGGTTTTCTCTCTGTATAAAAGGAGAAGAGAGATGCATCCTATCTCTCCCTCCTTGCAGAGAAAAAGGAAAAAAAAAAGTGTGTTTAAAAAAAAAAAATCCAAACTAAAATAATAAAAATTATAATAAATAAAATTTATAAAAGTACAAAAATAAAAATACCTAGATCAAGGTTTGATCCAGGTCAACGCCAGGGTTAGTGTTTAGGTCAAGGTCAGTATTTTTTTGGACGGGAGTATCAGTGTGTTTGAGGTAGGATATAAAAAAAACAAAATGTGCACTATTGTTTCTTGGCTGTACTAAGGGTACAGACAACAACTAAAAAACATATGTGGTATCACTGCGATTGTCAGGAGCAGAATTTATTTTGGGTTGTTCTTTGGTGGTAGGTTATAGTAGTAGGTTATAGTAGTAACAAAACATTTACAGCTAAATTAAAAAAAATAAATAAAAAACATTTAGTCCCGGTTCACACTAGGGCGACCTGTGAGGCGACCTGGTCGCCTCACAGGTCGCCGCAGGTCGGCTCCCATAGGGAAGCTGCGGACCCGTTCTAATAGGAGCGACACAAGTCGCTCCGACCTAGAAAAAGGGTCCGGAGCTTCTTTGGGGCGACCAGGAGGCGACCACCATAGACTTCAATGTTATGAAGTCCGTGGCGGCCGCTCCGAGGTCGCGGCGCGGTAGTGTGAATGGGGGCTTACTATCTTGGTCTAGTTTTTGTTTAATAATAGCAATAAAATTAAAACAAAACTGCAGATATCCATTGCCATTCACCAACAAAGGAAAGTGCAATTTGTCCTGAAAAAAAAAAAAAAAATGCGGTATAATCCACCTGGATGCACAAAGTATTTGTGATGATATGTACAGTTTTACGAACACATGTCAAAGTTGCAAAATTGTGCTTGGGCATTAAAATTTGTTTTAGCCTTAGGCGCAAAGGGGTTACGTTTAATCTGCTTACATTTTGCCTTCTCGGCTTCCTCCCCTCCCTCACATCAACATCCTAATGACATTTTTGTGTATGAAGAAAAGGTTCGCTGGTCTGTGTTAAGCTGCTACCAGAAAAAAAATTATTAAAAGTGTAAATGTGAATGGTGCGCTAAATACAATAAATAGGAACAATTCAATGTAAACAATTGAATGTGACCAAAACAAAAGCAATCATAAAGTCCCAAAATCCAAAGTAATGAAACTCCTCCGATTATAAATTATGGTGACACAAAAATAAAGATGACTAAAGGTGATGGTTCAAATGGTGATATTGAAATCCCTCCACCTGGTGAAATTCCTCCTTACCGGGCGGATATAAACGAAGGGAAAAATATATGATATTCCAAACAACCACTTCTTGTGACCACACAAAAGAAATAGTGCTCTTCACCGTGCGTGTAAAAACCAAGATGGCCTCTTACCAGAACGGTAATTATACAGCACTCTGCAGAATCATGGGGATTGTCTAGCTGCTCCTCTCCATATTAATAGATGTGGCAGATTCCCAGGGTTCAGCAGGGCTTATATCATCCTCTCCAACATGAGCATGTAAAGTAATAATGACAGTGCATTTTTATCTTTATTAAATGCTTTTAAATAGGGATGCACCGAATGTTCGGCAGCCGAACATTATTCGGACGAAAATAGAAAAAATAGCACTTTCGGTGTTCGGCCGAATAAGTCAAAAGGCCGAATAATTTTGTGCCGAACAATAGGGCTGAATGATAGTCGATATGATATTGACTATCGTTCTGTGGCCGTAGGCGATATTCATATCGCCGAGGTCACGATATTTACATAGGCAGGGGGAAGGGACTCTGAGGAGGACTCACAGACTTCCGTGAAGCCGGGACACTTCAGCGGTGAGCATACATACATTACTCACTCATGCCCTGCAGCCCGCCCCACACATTCAGTGAGTCTTACTCTCCTCCCTAGTTTTTTCAACGGCACATTCAGGGAGCCAATCACGCCGTGATTAGCTGCACAGCGAACCAATCACGCGTGCCTGCACACCTGATTGGTTCCGCTGTGCCGCTACTCACGGCGTGATTGGCTTCCTGAATGTGCCATTGAAAAAACTAGGGAGGAGAGTAAGACTCACTGAATGTGTGGGGCGGGCTGCAGTGCACGAGTGAGTAATGTATGTATGCGGCTGTGCTCCTTTCCAGGCTCCTACTAGTCCACCTCCAGCCTCCTACTACTACCACTATGAGAGACTGTCTGTCACTGTATAATCTGATCGAGTCCACACTGACACTGACTGACTGTCACTGAGTAATTGATGTTACCATATTAACCCTGACCTGCCCAGTGCCCTGTATCTGCAATTAAAATTTACAAGGCTGCCTGCATGCTTCCTGATTTCCATTCCCAGCATCCTTCCCAATCCCTACAGTGTCACTAACATTAACCCTATGGTACAAGGCTGCAGTGTGCACTGAACCCCATTCCCTACAGTAACATTTAGGGAGAGAGAGAGACATGAGAGGACAAGAGAGAGAGTGAGAGGACAAGAGAGAGAGAGAGAGACACGAGAGGACAAGAGAGAGGACAAAAAAATTGGCAAAATAAATGGAAAAAATGCGAAACACCACGTTCGGTATTCGGCCAAGCATTTCATTATTATTCGGCTTCGGCCAAGAATTTCATTTCGGTGCATCCCTACTTTTAAAAGGGTAATGCACTAACATGTAGGTGGTATGATATCGCTTGAAACAATATATTAGAGCAGTGAGGAAATTTTCTGTGATGCTCGTATCCAGCTGCAGCGGGGACTCCGAGCGACGTAGTGATGGCACGCCTCCTTTCTGGCGCGTTTCCTCCGATTGGATGTCTTCAGAGATAGGATAATGACATTTTTGGCCCTCAGACTTGATGCAAGCAGTGCACTGGCTCTTGGGAGGAATAATGCAAAAATGCCTTGATGGGTGGATATCAATCTGAGGAGTGGGTGTTCCTTGGCACACTGCATTTGCATGAAGGATGCCCTACAGTGGGTGCTGAACCTCTACAATAGGAAGAACTGAAATTCTATCAATGAAAGGGGCAGGCAATGGACAGAAAAGCAGGGGAGAAAAATAGCTAAATGTCTTCAGGGTGCAGTGAAATCACTATAAGCAATTTCATTACAGGAGAGGAACCTGTAAAACTGTAGGGTAAGACTGGATGTATGGTTGTATAGATTTATATACGTCTTGAACCAACATAATCAAGGTCATTTAAAAAATAAATTTAACTCACACACATACTGTACATCTCTATTTGTGAAGCCTGAAATGTGGCAAAAGGTCAAAGTTCAAGGGGGGCGAATACTTTTGCAAAGCTGTATGTATGTATGTATGTATGTATATATATATATTTTTTTTTTACATACTGTACATGAATATGCACGTGTACGTATCTACTTAGAGACATTATACATACAAAGTATAATACATCTCTACTTACACCTATTGATAAAACATATTTAAGTGGGAAAATGTTACAAAAATTAAAACTTTAGCTCCTTGTATGCAATATATTATTGCCATTTTAAGTCGTATTATTTTGATTTACTGCCATATAATTTAAATTGCACATAAAAAAAAACAAATGTACAGAAATGCATACATAGAAATAATTCTGTGTGCACTCCGTGTATTAAAGTGGGCCATACAATCCCATGTTACCCTCAAACACTTAAGCGATCAATATTATGGAATAATTATTTGAGCATGAATTTCTCACACTCTTTCCTGACCTCTATTTAGTGTGCCCGCTTCAACAAAGCCTGCCTGGCCTTGTGTGCTTTTTTTAAACACCTCCTTTCTGTACACTTCCATTACTGGACTAATATTAAACTTACACAACCCAAGATAGAACTCTATTTTTCTTTGCTGTCAAACACTATAATAACAGAACTTACATTTACAGAGAAGCATGCTTGAGATCCTCCTGAACTAAAGGCTGTGCAGCAGCTGACCACTATTCCGGTACTGCAGTAAGAACAAAGGACGCATTTCATTCAACTACAGAATCAAAAGTCAGTTCAGGGAAAAACCAGCTTCATAGAAATTATATAACATTGTCCGTATAATACTGGCTTACATAATATATATGTGAGCATATCACTTCCTTATGACATGTGTCTACTAAGATCACACACTTTAATGTCCTGTTTATCACCAGTTTTAAAATGAAGAATTCCATCATGCAAGCACCTTCAAAGTATTTCTGGGGAAAAGCGTAGACCACCAATGTTGTGATGGCCCTAACTGTGATTTCACATGCATTCACTTATAAACAACATGTGGCTTGCAGAACTAATTAGCATTAGACAAGTCACACTGACAATGGGGAGCCAGGAAAGGTCAACACACTGAAGAGTGGTTCAAGCATTCCCATCCCTAAAAAGACAAAATGACAGCAGCCCAACTCTTCCCAAGTCAAGCATGTAGATTCTGGTAAAGTAGCATTTTGTGATGGAAACAAGTGATATCCTCATTCTAATTGGGAGCACACAACAACAATACAGAGTTCTGGATAGCACAACACTACAATTCTATAGGTGCAATGGGTGGAATAAGATCCCCTTCAATAGAGCCCATGCTGTATAAGAGTTAGTTTGCCTTCATTTTGGCTAAGTGGTTATATATAAACATACTACTTTTTCTAAAGTATGTAATAGCAGAAATTTAATTTAGACAATCAATTTGAAAAAAAAAAAAAAAAACACCTTGAAAAGGATAAGTTCCCCTTTTGGAGCATTTTACACATTACACCCGTAGTAAGGGTGCAACGTGTAAATATACCCCCCACGTGACAATAGGGGAAGTTCCTCCATTGCACCCGCTGCCACATTTTAGAATGGTGCGGCTCTGCGGGACTCCACCGGGGCAGCTGCATCAGAGGAATCTGCCCATTAACAGAGCACCAGATAGGCAAAGTTGGTGCACTTCACTAGGAGCCTGGCTACCTAAACTCAGAAGAGACGGCCAAGCTCCCAATGGCTCAGTGCACCAAACTGGCAGCACAAGACCTGATCAGTGAATCAAAGCACGACAACGCTAGATCCACTGGGCAGGTAAGTATTCTTTCTGCGGAGAACCTAACGTCACAGGAAAGAGGGGATGGGTAGGGGAAAATACAGACGATGGGGAAGAGGGAAGTGAGGGCCTCTTTAAACTTCTACAATATAAAATCCATGGGTTATGTCTAAGTTTATTGGACAGAACAGCTTTACTATTCTTACGTATGCTGCAGAAATTACTATTATTATTACAGGTATTTATACAGCACCGACAAATTACGCATCACTTTACATGTACATTGTACATTCACATTCATTTCTTCCCTCAAGGAGTCTGCAATCTAGATCTTAACCACATGACGAACAGAAAATAAACCAATTTTTCTTCCAATGTTTCGGGTAACTCTTATGACATCAAAACATTTGTAACCTGTTACTCTAAAAATGTGGTCTATTTGATCACTTGCCCCTGTGGCCTGCATTATGTGGGCCGCACAGTGCGAACATTTCAGTTTAGGATGAGGGAACATATTGCCAACACCCGAAAAGGTTTCCCCAAACACAGCCTATCTAAACACTACGACCAATGTCATGGCAGAGAACCCAAAGGTACTTCATTCATGATTATTGAGGGTTTTAAACCACATTGAAGGGATAGCCACATTAGGAGGGAGATCTCTAGGCTAGAAACTACAGGTAGGTAGTGCCATGGAAGCAAAAAGTGCTAGATCAGCGCTACACCACAAAAATCAAAGCGGCTAGCAATAAAGGAAATACACAATCCAATTGCACAATAATTACTTAGTTTAAAACTAGTCTGGTATTATAGTCTGCAAAATCACAGACAGGCTAAATAGATTTTCATTTTACAGTCTCTCACATGCAGCCAATGTTTGAGTATACTGGTAGACGCGGGCTGGCTGGCGGAATACAATAGCCAATAATAAAGATTATTCTATCCACATTGCTTAGCACAGATGGGTAAACCTTACAGCATATGACCAGCTTAAAGTAGAACTAAAGGCAAAACTTTTTTTTAGTTTGGGATAGAGTGCAGAGGGAATAGAACACCTGTTAGTTTTTTTGCTGTTTGTGTCCCCCATTAGGAAGATTCGTTGTCTTGTTCACCATGATCATTGAAAATAAAGAAAATCCCAAATTTTCGATTGTCCATAGAAAAGTAATAGAGGGGAATCTTCAAATGGGGATATCGGTTCCGGTGACCTGGGGGTCCCCAAGGAATTCCTTTAAAAGAGATGTATGTGTTTTTTTTTTTTTTTATTCATACTTACCTAGGTGGATGCAGCATCTGTCCCCCGTCCCCTCTACACTGAGAGCCAATCGATCGAAACACAGCTAATCGCTGAGTTCTTACAATACTCTGAGCAGAGAGCTGCTGACTGTCAATCGGCAGCTCTCTGCTCTACCCCCTCCTCCCTCACTGAAGCACTGGGCTGTGGAGGGGGCAGAGCAGCCATCTAGGGCTTTCAGCGGCTTGCTGATAGGCTGAGCCGGGTGTCGGTCCAGGCATGTGGGCAGATCCCGACTCCGTGGTCGCGATGACACCTGAGCCTGGACCGTCTGTGACATCAGCAAAGAGCAGACTTCAGCCTGCTGTCTGCTAAAAACGGATCACAGGAGTGCAAAACAAACTGCACTTATGTGATCCATAGGAGATGTACAGCCAAATGAGCTTTGGCTGTACATCTCCTTTTAATTTGCAGGATTTCACCTGACTTCCTGTTTTGGCTATGGAACAGGAAGTGAAGGGAAATCTCCCCAATGGGACACAGATGGTGGAAAAAAAAATCTAACAGGGATTATAACCCTCTCTTGCTCTATCCAAAATGGAAAAAAAAAAAAAAAAGGTTTGCCCATAGTTCTAGTTTAAGGAGAGGCCACCAGCCAAAAATAAAGCTTTAGCTTCCTGGAAACTAAGATGAGCTATTTTTTTATATCTGTATATTTTAACTCTGCTCGGTTTATTAAGTTGACTTGAGAAAGCCAACTTACTGAAATCCTATTTATTCTTCTTCTTCTTCTTATTTTTCTGGCCGCAAAATTTTTGGACACTAACTAGACCGTTCAAGCTACATACTCCAAACTCGGGTCAGACCTTCATACTGTTCTGACTCGGTGTGCTATATCTTTTCAGACTCAGGTTTGAGTTACGGTTTTCTTAAAAATTAATATTAAAAATCATAAAAATTCCCATAGACTTTCATTGACAGGATGTTCAGATGACCCAAGCTCCAAATCCCATTAGACTCAATCAACATGCTAGTAACTTTGATAATCATGCTAGCGACATGGCTAGTCACTTGCTAATTATGCTAGCAACATGCTAATCATGCTAGAAACATGCTAGTCACATGCTAATCATGCTAGCAACATGTTAGCCGCATAATAATCATGTTAGAAACATGCTAGAGAAATGCTAGTAACTTGCTAATCATGCTAGCGACATGGCTAGTCACTTGCTAATTATGCTAGTGACATGCTAGATACCTTGCTAATCATGCCAAGTACATGCTAGTCACTTGCTAATCATGCTAGCAACATGCTAGCAACTTTGCTAATCATACTAATGATGGTAGTCACTTGCTTGTAATGCTAGCAATATGTTTTAAACTTCTTAAACTTTTAAATCTTTTTAAACTTTTTAAACTTTTCACATTTTTCAAACTTTTTAAACTTTCTGGTCAGGCTTTCTCAAGCCAACTTAAAGTTTGTCTCGACAAACTTTTTTTTCTAGTTATTATATAGTATTATTTTATAGTATTGTCATTTTTTTTTTTTTTTTAACCTTCATATGAAAGAAACCAGCTTCATATAAACATAAATGTGTTTCAAAACCTACAATCTTGTTTCTATGAATACATTTTCTATTTATACATGCACACAGAAGGCAGCCATATTTGATCATTCCATACACAGGTTCTACTTCCTTTCTGAAGGTTGTTCCCCCTAGTGGCTAACCTACATATGGTATCTCTATAATTACTACAACAAATATAGGGATGAGCAAGCATATAAATATGCCACCAGTAATTACTATAATCACCAAATACATTTGCACATTGAAACAACACTATTCTTTCCGTTTAATACGTGATAATAAGATTTGCTTAGTAAGTTAAAACTAGCACTCTGTAAATAAGTGTGTATAAAGATTTTGGAAAAATTCCCAATAGTTTTAAAACAGAAATAAACATAAATCCTGGACATTCAGTGGCCCCTGACAGCTACAGCTAGTTTAGATTCAAGGCATGAAACAGCCACAAGCAGTGTTTCTTCAACAACAATCACGAATGCATACTAACAGCCTCGTTTACAAGGGCATCCCTGTGTGCACATACAGTAAGTGATTTGAAACATTCTAATTAATGAGTTCACTTCTCCAAACAAGGCCTGCTAGCGGAATAAAACTAAAGGACGATTTGTTGCCCATGTACCTACAAGCTTTTCACTCCAATTTGTGTGTATACACCAGCATCAAGCAATTACTTTGCTCCTGCGTGACAAAAAAATGGTTACTTTTCAACAACAAAAGTACAATTCCCATGAAAGTAATGTGTGTCAGCAGTATTAGTTCATGACCATTCATCATTTCAGACTATGGCCATAAAGGGTCACAAAAGCGACAGCAGGCATGACAATATATCCATCAGAAATTTACAATATTTGAGGTTGAGGGCCAAGGTCATCTGATGACTGCACATTAGATTGATAAAAGCTGAAGAAACTGTTCTTTATAAAAAACGAGAACTTTCCCAAAATGGTATGGCCCCCTTTACTTTCTGGGAAGATAAAACGCGCAAATCTGATTTGTCACTTTAGGTGAGGAGCTGTGTACTGTGAAGAACATATTTTCCTTTATTTTTTTTTAATATGCTTTAAATACAGCAGATATCCTAGTACAGTTGAAGGAAAAAATTGAACTGCAGGCAAGCCCCCCTCAAACAACCTATATGCGCCTCATCAGTCTCATAATATCACATCCCTGTGGCAGGGTATTTTCAGAGTTTTTTTGTTCAGAGGCAGCATTGCTGGTAAGCAACCTGCACATGCAAGGTACCCCATTTCAGGGGCAGCATTGCTGGTAAGCAACCTGCATATGCAAGGTACCCCATTTCAGAGGCAGCATTGCTAGTAAGCAACCTGCACATGCAAGGTATCCCATTTCAGGGGCAGCATTGCTGGTAAGCAACCTGCATATGCAAGGTACCCCATTTCAGAGGCAGCATTGCTGGTAAGCAACCTGCACATGCAAGGTATCCCATTTCAGAGGCAGCATTGCTGGTAAGCAACCTGCACATGCAAGGTACCCCATTTCAGGGGCAGCATTGCTGGTAAGCAACCTGCACATGCAAGGTACCCCATTTCAAGGGCAGCATTGCTGGTAAGCAACCTGCACATGCAAGGTACCCCATTTCAAGGGTAGAATTTCTGGTAAGCAACCTGCACATGCAAGGTACCCCATTTCAAGGGTAGCATTTCTGGTAAGCAACCTGCACATGCAAGGTGCCCCATTTCAGGGGCAGCATCGCTGGTAAGCAACCTGCACATGCAAGGTACCCCATTTCAGGGACAGCATCGCTGGTAAGCAACCTGCACATGCAAGGTACCACATTTCAGGGGCAGCATCACTGGTAAGCCATCTGCAAAGTGCTTTCCTACTCATTAGGATTGCTTTTCTAAAGTCAAATAGGCTGTTCACTTTGCAAGAGAAGTTGCACTTTGCAAGGGGATTTCCACACAGTTTCGTTTCAGAGCTGAACAGCCTATTTGACTTCAGTAAACTGTGCTTTTTATTGGGTTCACATAAACCAACCCCTCTGTCTGATAGATGCAATATTGCAGAGCTACGCTTGGGAGCCACTGACAGACTGTTGACATAGCGGGGTAGGAGGGGCAGCCATGAGTGCCCACAAAAAATGTTACCCAGAAGTGTTGGATTATTCACATTTTTCTGATGCTTGTATCTATGCAGCTGTTAAATAAAATCATTACCCAAAGGGGGCAACTGTAACTATAAATACACATGCATTACCTTAGTTTTTAATGACCCTACAGGCGGTCCCCGGGTTACAAACAAGATTGGGACTGTAGGTTTGTTCTTAAGTCAAATTTGTTTGTAAGTCGGAACAGGTTCATTTTTTAAGCTTAGCTCAAGCCAAAAGAATAATTTTTAAGTTTTTTGGATAGCATAGGGAAGGGCTAAATCCCCCGTACCATGTGTTTTGCTGTCTATGCCCCTCTTCAGAAGTTTTTAACTCACTTTCTGTCCCTGCGACAATTGGATTTTGAAAATTGAGGGTTGTTGTGGAAAAAAGGATTGGTGATAAAGCTTCAGTTTTTCCCATGAGAACTCTTCCAGGAGTGAATTTCCCTTCCTAGGGGAGATTACTCCTCGCTTCCTGTTGTCTCTCAGTTTGTAGGTAGAAGCCGTTTGTAAGTTGTTTGTAATCCGGGGACTGCATGTATTCGCTATACTATTAAGACATGTTTCTTTATATGAAGTGAGATGAACCCCCTATGAACAGTATACAAGTTTTACAGTATGGATACTGAAGGGGCTCTCACATGATACAATACAGATTTGAGCAGCCCCTGCAGCAACCAAGATCGCTAGGATTAAATAAGAACACAATAAATTGTGTTTTAGAGAAAAAAAAAAACTAAATCAATAGGTTTTAAGACAATTTACAGAAATCTGTTGTGTAATAATAAATTGTTTAACCACATCCCGCCTGGCCTATAGCAAAATGACGGCCAGGCGGTGTCTCTCCCATTCTGATTGGATGTCATATGACGTTCAGGAGAAGTCGTCGTTCGTGTGCAGCCCCGGGGGCACGCAGCGTGGCAATCAGTAGTGCAGTGTGTTGCTCCGACATACCGCATCTCCGATGACGGTAAAATGCCTATGACATAGACCAGCCCTCAAATTTTCCACTCGCCTGCTCGCATTTTGCGAGTGGAAAATTATGTAGGGCGAGCGTGGGGCTGCTCCGGGGAGGAGAGAGAGAGGAAGAGGAAAGCTGACTGATAATGACAGTGCGCGGATCATCCTACTAACAGCTTTAATTGTAATTGCCGAGCGCTCGCCGACACACACAGTCCCGCCTCCTAGCCTGGCTTCTTTGATAGAACACCTGGCCAACCAGGACGTGTGATGTCTATCAGAAGAGCCGGGCTAGGAGGTGGGACTGTGTGTGTCGGCGAGCGCACGGCAATTACAATTAAAGCTGTTATAGTGGGATGATCCGCACTCTGTCATCTGGCCAGCAGTGGCATACCAATGGGGGGGTGTGTGGGGGGGTGTCAAGCCGGTACTCACGCCGATCATCTCCTCTCGGTCATCAGCTGCTCCCGGGGGCTGGAAGAAGTTGAGTGCCTGAGCATTGAGCAGCCTCCCTGTGTGACTGGATAGGAGGGGGGGTAGGGCGGCTGCATTTAGAGGAATTGATCTTTCCATATTCCTCCTGCAGCCGCTGGATGCCGGATTCTCCTCTCTGCAGGCATTCAGCGGTTGCAGGAGGACTATGGAAAGATCAATTCCTCTATATGCAGCCGCCCCAGCCCCCCCCTCTCCAGCCCCTTAGTGCTCTTCAGCCCCCCCGGTGCTTTCAGACCCCCCTCTCTAGCCCCCCAGTGCTCTTCAGCCTCCCCCTCCAGCCCCCCCCCGCCCTCTCCAGTCCTCCCAGTGCTCTTCAGCCCCCCTCCAGCCCCCCCAGTGCTCTTCAGCCCCTTAGTGCTCTTCAGCCCCCCCTCTCCAGCCCCCCAGTGCTCTTCAGCCCCCCCCCCTTCTCCAGCCCCCCAGAGCTCTTCAGCCTCCCCTCTCCAGCCCCTTAGTGCTCTTCAGCCCCCCGCCCTCCAGACTCTTGATGGGCACTGATGAGCCTGCACTGATGGGCACTGAAAACATTTATTAATATTTATTTTTGTAACTTCTGCATTAATGCAAAAACATTTAACAGTGTAATTTTATGAGATAATTATGAGAGGGCGTGTTTAGGGGCGGGGCAGGTTAGGAGTTGGGTGGGGCAACTGGTGGCGAGTAACCCTTAAGGCCTGGCTAGTAGCTCCAATCACAGCTGATCACAGCGTTACTAGGAAGTGGCGGTTATCAGCTTTCCTCTATTCACAATGACAAGGCATGAGTAGAGGAGAGCCGATAAGTGGCTCTACTGACATTAGGGGGACCTGCACTGACAATCAGTGCAGTGATTATCAGTGCAGCTCCATCAGCGATGTCCACCAGTGCCCATCAGGGATGCCTGTCAGTTCCTCGTCATCAGTGCTGCCTGTCAGTGCCACCTTATAGTGCCGCCTGTCAGTGCCCATCAGGGCTGCATTCTAGTGCCTCCTCAGTGCCACCTCATCAGTGCCCGCCAGTGAAGGAGAAAACTTACTTATTTAAAAAAAAATTTATAACAGAAAAGAAGAATTTTTTTTTTTTTTTTTCTTTTTCAAAATTTTCGGTGCTTTTTTTGTATATCAAAAAAAAAAAAACCCAGTGGTGGAAATAAAAATAATACAAATTTAATTTAGGTACAGCATTGCATGACCATGCAATTGTCATTTAAATTGTGACAGTGCTGAATGCTGAAAATTAGTCGGGGTGGGGGTGAAAGTGCCTGGTATTGAAGTGGTTAAATAAGTAGATGATGACATCTGCTAAAGAAAAATACTGCTGCTGGGTACTTTATCACAACATAGACAAAACGTACAATTATTGCAGGGGGAAGCTAAGAAATATGCATACCTTACAATTTCAAGGTCAAGATCCATGTTAGAAAAGTATTAATATCTGATGAAAGGTTTCAACAAACCACCATGAATTGGCTGCAACATGCTACTACTTACACTAACCGTGTACTCCACAGCAAATGATCCTCGTAAGGCAAGACTACATTTTGGCGCACTATCAATAAGGCTACAAGAAGGAGAATAATATGGTTGGCATTTGTATTTTTTGAAGAAAGTTGTCTGTTTGAATACTCACAAGCGAATGCAAGGGTGGTTTTCCTCTATATAAGGCAAAGGCCATTTCAGCACAACGTTTGTACTAATCAGCAACTGACAGTTTACAGCTGCACACAAATAGACACGCTAGTACATTTCATGGTAATCAATACAGATTATACAACAAACCGCTCAATTTCACAAAATCTCAGACGTATCAATTAAGGAAAATAAACAAACCATTAAAGTTTATCTAATCTCAAGAAGAAAATGTTTTAGATCACAGCATACTAGTCCCTAGATGTAAGGGGTCCCTTAGTTGTCTTCTTTACTGACCCTTTTTTCGAGCGATCTTCAAGTAACATATTTCCAATCCTAGCCGGACAACGCTCCCTCACTTCACTTGACCATGATTGTACTGTATTTAAGGACCTAGGTGGGCATGTATCATCTTGCAGTATAAGTGGATTATTAAATGCTGATATCAGTGTGTGGTAGTTGCACCTCTCACTTGATCCTTGTTTGAAAGTGGAGACTAGCTTGGAGTGGGACCATCACCAGTGACCATAGGTAAGAGTCAGGAGCTTAGGACAGTGTCAATTTGATTCTAGGTATTTTGCTGTACTAACATAACCACATTTTATAACCGCTAGACTTCACTATAATAACGTTTTTGTTCTTGGGTTTAGATATACTTAAGAATACATTTTATTTTTTGGCAAATACCAATTGTCATGGTCAACACATCCACTTCCACAGATCTCCCTTTATGTGGGTATTTGTAATAAACTTATGCAGTGGTGGGCAACCAACTCAGCTTGCAATACTTAAATTTTAAGCCCCAAAATAAATTAAGTGGTACTAAATGGAAGATAAAAAGGATATTACTAAAAAAAGAGAAATAAATGATATTACTATATATCACTAGCATTAATTAATCAGTCTTTGTTTTTCTAAATCTTTCCTGTTAGGCTCCTTTCATACGGGCGGTGCACCCGACGGACTCCGTTTTGCTCAGCGGGGAGCGATCCGCCAATCCCCGCTGAGCAGGCGGATGACAGCTTAGTCTCCGCTTACTTTGCAGAAACAGACCAGTCAGATTCCCGCTCTTCTCTATGGGAGATCGGATAGCAGCAGGTGTCAACGGAGATGTCTCCACTGACATCCGCTGCTCCATAAGGCTGCATGGAGCATCTGATCAGGTCCACCTGAAAAACTGACAGGCAGACTGGATCGGAAAGCCTGTGTGAAAGGGGCCTTATGCCTCGTACACACGCATCGATTATTGGCCGGGAATTTTCGGCCAACATCCGATCGGCCGATTTTCGGCTTGTTAGTATGATGCTTCTGACAACCGACTCCGACTTTTCGGCCGAAAAAAATCTGGTGTGCAGGCTATAAAATTTTTGTTGGCCGTCAACACAACGGCCGATTTTCTGTCAGTCAGTACAGATTTCGGCAGCCAAAAATCTGATGAGCAAGACTGGGCATGCTCAGAGAAGAAAAAACAAACGGAAAGTAAACCAGCACATGACATCACTTCTGAAAATTTGTGTGCAGTCTAGGCACATTCCAACCAACAAAACACCAAAAGTCGGGCGATCGGTCGGCCGATAATCGTTGCGCGTGTACGAGGCATTAGGCCTCATTCACACCATGGTGCAGAGATGTCGGGCTCAAAAAAAAAAAAGCATGAGTGTTCACGCCACAACGTGCAGATTTTTTTTGTGCAGGAATATGAAACGTGTATGCAGTTCTGCACAAAAACAAAAAAACTGACATGAAATGAACATCGGTGTGAATAGGGCACATAGCTGACGTGCATGAAAACTGATGTCAACATGCAAAAAAAAACTGTGCATCAGTTTTCATGCATGTATGGTGTGAATGAGCCCTAAGGCTGGATTCACATCAATGCATGTTGCTTTTGAGCATTTCAGCAGTGATTGTTGCTGTGTTTTCATAAACACGTTTTCTGACGCTTTTTTGCGTTTTTTTTTTTTTTTTTTTTTTTATTCTGGCCAATTTGTTGTTCAGCAAATGAAATAATGCAAAACGCAAAATGCATAAAAACGTGTCAAAAATGCAGGACTTGCTTTTAATGCATGCCAATTGAGAAAAAAACGCTGCATTTTGCGGGGGAAAAAAAGTCGCCGACCCTTCCAAAAAAAGCAGAGGCACAAAAATGCATTAATGTGAACGTTTTTCATAGGAACCCATGTTAAAAAAAAGATGAAATGCATTTCTGCAAAAAGCCTAAGGCTTCATGTACACAGGACGTTTTAAAACCTCTCCTGACCGCTAGTAACCGACGCTTAAAAATGTCAATTTTGCTACATTTACATGCTGCCTTTATGCATGTTTAGTGGCGTTTGTGTTTAGAAGCGTTTTTACATTGTAAAATGGTCAAAAGTGTATCCCCGTTTGAAAACACCTACTAACTAAAGGCTTCTAAACGCGAGTTACCACGTTTAGATGTGTTTACAGTCTGTTACAAGCACTTGGTGCTTCAAATGCCAATAAACTTCCGTCTGAATGTATTTTTTTGCGTTAAAAAAATACTACTAAACTCAACTGCCTCTAAACGACTACAAACATCTCAGTGTACATGGACAGATAAGATAACAGAGAAGAGTTCAGTTGCTGCTGAAAAAAAACGTCTGTTTATCAGCAGCAGTGTACATGAGGCCTAGCTTTTAAATTTTGATCCTGCTGTTATTTTTCATTTCTTTTAGCAACAAAAGTGGAATTTAGGGTTGAGAAAAATCATTTTACACTGACAGGTGCTTGAAAAGGTCAGCTTTTATGCATTTAACTTAAAAAGGAAACTGCTTATAAAAGTATTAGCTGAAGTTAGGCTTTCATTTTTTGGTCACCAATGCTCTCCAGACAGTGCTGCTGACCAAATGTTGCTCCATTGCTCCTCCTCAGATAGAGGAGTCAACATAGGACAGGAAATAAGTTACTGGCAGGACTTCCATTCCTCAATCTACTCTGCACAGGTGTTACATTTCTGCCACTAGAAGCTGGTGACAGACACCACCATGTCCCCAACCTACTTGGCCTCAAAGAGGAGAAGACATCAGGCAGCGCTTTAGCTTCCCAATGTCTCCAGAGAACCCGGCACATTCAATTTACAAACATAGCGGGGCCTTGTGATATAAATAAAGTTTAGAGAAAAATAAAATACAAACAAAATATGTAATAAAATATAAAAAAAAACAAACAAGAAAGCAGAACTAAAATATATTTTTAAAAAGAGGGGGTGTGGGAGTTGGATGGTTTTTTGTGGGTGCTGAGTCGTTTTAAACCCTCATCCCTTTAGCTAATGAAAAGCATACACATGGAAAAATCCCCCAATTTTGGGACTGTAACGGGTAACGACACAGGTAGTATAGTAAAGAAAATAATTTATTTTGTATAGATAAAGTGTACAGAAATTGGCAAAAGAGCAAATATTTTACACAGTTGCACAATTATAAAATGCATTAAAAGTTAGAGCGACTCTTATTCAATGTTAGATCAAATCATTTGATCTAACATTGAATAAGAGTCGCTCTAACTTTTAATGCATTTTATAATTGTGCAACTGTGTAAAATATTTGCTCTTTTGCCAATTTCTGTACACTTTATCTATACAAAATAAATTATTTTCTTTACTATACTACCTGTGCCGTTACCCGTTACAGTCCCAAAATTGGGGGATTTTTTCCATGTGTATGCTTTTCAAAATATATTTTTGTAATGCAAACAGTCTGAAATTGAAAGTTAAAACTGTACATAAGTACCTTTTGCATCATTCATATTTTTATATTATCCATATGCTATCTTGCCTAGTTTGTTCATAAGAATTATCGGGAGGTGATGGAATGGTACTGGGAGGAAATAATGACATTTTATTCTTAGCCAGAAACCAGTCATGTGATAGGGCAGTTCTATCCAAACCCAATCCTCCCTTGCTTTTTTTTTTTTTTTTGATCAATTTAGAATAATACAGCTGTCAACAAATGAGAAGGGAGAACATATGACAGGACTTAGGAGGAGCCACCCTGTTCTGTGCAGCAATGATTTGTCCCTAATGCAAATATAGGAACACAATGAAATACTGAGAGGGAGGCGTGGAAACCCTATGACCTTTAGGCTGTGAAACTTGCAAAACTGAAACCTGCGGGTCATAAATCCCAGATATCCAAGTAGAAGCTTGGAGATCTTCTGGAAAACCCTTAAGACACACAAGGGCATATTTATAAAGCAGAGAATCTGACATTCACCAAACATTCTTTGCAGGTGAATCTTCTAGGTCTGCGTTTTTAAATTACAGTGATGGATTATTCACTAGAGAGATAAAGTCACATTCACTGTCAGGTAACTCTAAATTGTCAATCAACTATTGACAATTTTGGGTATCCTAGTTTTGCACCTTTTTGCAGATATATTATATTTTAGAGTTTGATACATTTGGTATTTCTTTTAATATTTAATAAAAAATGGTGAATTGCACTGTTACAGTAGAATGAAAAATATTTCAATGTACTTTTAAATGAAAAATATACGAGATGTGTGTCTAAAAAGTTCAGTGAATGGTATCGGAAAACAAAACAGAAGCTACAAATTACCTTTATTGGCCTTCAAAATAATCACCATCCTTCACAACGCACTTTTGGCAACGTTCATAAAGCTTCTGGAAACTGCCAGCAGAGACCTCTGTCAAGACCTCTGTCATTCATTCTTGCATTGCCGCCATGTGCGCCTTTTTATGACGCTCTTCAGGCGGGGAAACAGACTTTTGCAGGGAACTCTTTTTGGGTTACGGGGAAGACGGTGAATGCCATTCCATCGATTGCCGCTTAGATTCTGGATTGAACTGGTAGCATTAGGTCTCATCCCGTGACGGTGGTCCGCAGAAAGGATGGATCCTGGTCACACGATAATGAAATCTCCAGAGGTTTCAATTCAGCTTGTGTAGAAAAAAACGAGAACAGATCTTCAGCTTACCCAAATATTTGCGGATGATGGTGCGCACCGTGTCCTTGCTAATGCCTAATTCCTCCGCCATCAATCGTAGAGTCAGTTGCCGATTGTATGCCAGCATTTGTTTCACTTGCTCAATCATATCTGGGGTTCTGCTTGTCAACAGCTGACCTGAACGTGGCTCAACCTCAGTTTTTTCCTATCTGTCACGGAAGTATTTGAACCAGTCAGAAATACTTCCGTCCCGTACACTTGCACCAACATTTAATGCGTCTCCATTGCTGGCTTCCTCAATTAGTATCAGAACTTGATGTTCACTCGTTGCCCCATTGCACTGTGACCCTACTTCTCACACTGACTAAGTTTGACTGCCCATAGCAGGCTTACCCTGACGGTCACGTGTACCCCACATTAGGTGACGCTTCTCGATGTGTCTCTGGATAGTCATGTGAATGCACGTGCACCTGTCCCATGATGCCGTTGAGATAATTAGACCATTCACTAAATTTTTAAGAAACACCTCGTAGACTTCATAAACATTTGAAAAAAAATGCAACTGCCTAAAGTGTATTCTACAGGTACCCTGCTTTTAAAAAAAATAAATAAATACACAGTTTTGGAGGTCTAGGTACATTTTCATGTAAAAATGCGCAAATTAGTAAGATGTGTTTTGGAAAAAAGTGTCCAGCAGTGAAAGGGTTTTAGAAGGATTTAGGGACTGGTTCAGAATTGTTTGAATGCCCGTTAAAGTTAACCATACTTCCCTAGCTGAGTTGATCTTACTTGCAAACCATATGCTTCTTTCACTGAAAATATTTGCCAGGGATTACTTAAAGTTTTATAATAACTTTACCCTGCAGTTGAGACACGTAATTGTTTGAAGAACAAATTTTCAACTATGTAGTACAATAAATGCCTTTGACAATATTTTAACATAATAAAAATTAGGCTGACAGCACAGTTCACTTACTGATCAAGTAGAATCTCAAATGAATGCAGCTATGAATTTATACTCAACTGTGCCTATTAAGAATTTATGACTTTTCATTCTTCGTTTCAACAGATAGACTTGCAGAGCTTATATAGGATTCTGTCTCTTTCACCTCCCTCTTGGTCCCACCTATGCACGGTTTTTTGTTATATTCCCTTCCAAATCACTCATCACAAGTGCCACACTTTCCACAAAGTCATGTCCAGATTAAACAGCTTGCCCTGGCCCGCGCCCCCAGGCTTAATGGAGCCTTAAAAGTGCAATCTTAATTTAAAAAAAAAATGCTAGAAAACAAAGGATGTTTTGTTAGACAATATTTTTAAAGTCTCTTATGCCCATATATATATATATACATACAGGACTTACAGGATAAGCCACTCTTGGCAGTGCATTGTTTTGTGAGTTTGTTAAAATTATACTTTCGAATACATTATTAATCAAAATAGAAATACCTATGCCAAAAGTGTACACTGTGCATGTGCGGCAGGTGGTGTTGGTGATTAAAAAATTAATTAAAAAAAAAAAATATATATATATATATACACACACACGTATATGTATGTATGTATGTATGTATGTGTATGTGTATATATATATATATATATATGTATGTATGTATGTATGTGTGTATGTATATGTGTGTGTGTGTGTGTGTGTGTGTGTTTTTTATATATATATATATATATATATATATATATATATATATATATATATATATATATAAAAATTTTTAATTAATTTTTTTAATCGCCAACACCTGCCGCACATGCACAGTGTACACTTTTGGCATAGGTATTTCTATTTTGATTATTAATGTATTTGAAAGTATAATTTTAACAAACTCACAAAACAATGCACTGCCAAGAGTGGCTTATCCTGTAAGTTTTTTTCTCCCAAAAGCCGCTTAGCAAAAATAAAAATTAACAATCAGTCAATAAAACTGTTTTTGTATATTGCTTTTGGCCTGCATAACATTTAAAGCTATTCTGTGGCACTGTATCCAACTGTTTGTCTTTTCAAACTCCACAATGGAGCCAAAGCATTGTAGGTGAAGCATACCAATGATTTATTAGTGAACCATGGAATTTGGCATACAGCTTGTAAAACATTAATACTGTATAAATACTGGCAACAACTGAATAAGTGCATAACGCACTGTTGAAATCTACACTACAACAATTGAGAAAAGTAGCGAATAATTTACATTATAATAAACATTGTGCCGGTTCTGACATAAACCAAAGAATTACATGTATCATCTGTCCAGCCAAGCATTAATCCAGGAGATAACTTGCTAGCACTGTATGAACTTTTTACTGTTTCAGATTATGTGAAATGTTATACTGAAGAGTACTACATTAAAACATTCTGAAGATAAATATCCAATGAAGAAAGCCTACAATTTCAGGAAAGTGGATTTTTATCTAGCCAACATGCTTCGATAATAAAAGCAGAAGTTATATAGAATATAGCCAAGTGGATATAAGGCCTGGGAGTAGTCATAAGGCTCTTGGTTGCTCAAGCATTATACAACCATCCTCTGCAAGCACACTCTTACCTGGAAGTCTACACAATCCAATTAAACCCTACTAATAGAAGGGGATTAAAAGGGGGGACCTCACTGAAGTGGTTTGGCAAATATTGTGTGTGCACAAGGCAGCATGATCTCTAAACAATGTATGTATGATGTATCTAGACAATCATAATTCATGTGGTGTAGGCCTACGGTAAAAAGGAGCCTAACTTGGTTTCGGGTAGCCTACTTAGTACTCGGCCTACCGAGCGATGCGAGCACACTACAGCGGAGACGCTGAGCTCAAAATTGTAAACCCTGCCATGGGATATGAAGGCTGGGAAGTGGAGAGAAAGCCAGGGCTGACAGGAGGTCGGTGAGCATTTACATCCTGTAGGCAGTGGGGAAAAGATTACTGGATTTAATGTTAAAGGTAAAGCTGTACATCTGGCACATCTTAAAGTGATTTGTAAGGTTTTCATTAAAATAATAAACATGCTATACTTACCTGCTCTGTGCAGTGGTTTTGCACAGTGGCCCGGATCCTCATCTTCTCGGGTCCCACGCCAGCACTCCTGGTACCTGCCTCCTGTCAGGTGCCCCCACAGCAAGCAGCTTGCTATGTGGTCAACCGAGTCACTGCTCTGTGTGACCATTCACACATGGAGCCGTCTTTTGGGCCCACCCGCTCCTTCTCCTGATTGGCTCACTGACTGTGAATGACAGAAGCAGGAGCCATTGCTGCCAATAGCCAATCAGGAGTGCGAGTCCCTGAAGAGGCAAGGTTTTCGGGGACATTGCTGGATCAAGAGGGGGCTCAGATAAGTATTAGGGGGGCTGCTGCACACAGTTTTTTTTACCTTAATGCATAGAATGTATGAAGGTAAAAAGTCTTGTGCCTTTACACCTCTAAAGCTGAAGGCCTTTCCCAGATACCTTTTTAGTGCCGGGTCGCACTTATGCGATGCGGGAAGGCTGCAAATTTGCAGCCTGTTCCGGCATCACAAACGCACCCTTGGCAGTTCACACTGCCATATGCAATATGCTGGGGATGTCAACTAAATGTTAACGACACCCCCAGTTTGATCGCATATCGCAGTGCGATCTTTACAGTTCGCACAGGATCGGATCGCACAAGTGTGAACCACTGTGCGATCCGATCCTGATGTGGCTGAAAAAAGGGTCATGTGCGACTTTGGTGCGGGTGCAGTGCGAATTCAGCCATACAAAGTGTATGGCTGAATTCGCACCGCACAGCCGATCGCTCGATGTAATGAAGGAGCAGTGCGCTCCGAATTACATGCGATCGCCGCAAGAGTGTGAACCGGCACTCAGTCTCCCACTGTCAGGATTGGATTTGTGACCAGGGAATGGACATTAAATTGTTTGAAGCCTAAGCGCAGCCAAAATCGCAAACAGAAAAATCAGCAAAAGGGACATAACTTATCAGAGTTATCAGAGTGCATCCTTTGTCCTGATTCTTCTTCTAATGAAAATATTCCACTGCCCTGTTACACCCCCCCCCCCCACCTCTGTCGCCGTCTTTGCTAGGCGGGGGTTAACTAAAAGGCTGTCACAAGCTCTCCCAAAGAAAGGCTGTCTATGCCTGCTCTTTATGCCCAGCTGCTCCATTCATAGAAGCAGCTTTGAATGAAACATGATCTAGGAATGGTGGAAGCATTGACAATCAATAGTTCCGCCCTTCCATTTATTGAAGCTGTAATACAACTTCTAGGACAGGCCGAGCTGGACAGAAACAGTGGGTATAGTCAGGCTCTCTTGATTAGAGCTTATGACAGCCCAATATTTGTATTAGTAATATTCCTACTAACATTATCTTGATTATGCAAATACAGATGAGTTAAT
The DNA here is from genome assembly GCF_965119305.1 of Pelophylax lessonae. NCBI lineage: Eukaryota > Metazoa > Chordata > Amphibia > Anura > Ranidae > Pelophylax > Pelophylax lessonae. Next base: position 287,076,228 of record NC_138771.1, on the reverse strand, counting down.
GAGGTGCTATAAGAAATGTAGTTTGGACAGGGCTTCCACTAAGGTGATCCACATTAAACATGAATACAACTTGCCTTTAGTTGTACAACGTACAACATACTTTAAATCTGTCTCCTCTTTCCACCTGCAGAACAGACAACGAAGTTGGAATTTGCTCTTCAACTACCAATCCAGAATCCATTAGCAGTAAAGTGCCCGCTGTGAGCAGGTTCAGAGCAATAACCTTTGCGATTTTAATTATTTTCTAAAAGCATTGTCGACCATAAAAGAGAATGTCAGAAAATAATTATGTGAACTATTCTCTTGAACACATACAGTGCCTTCTTTTGTTTGCTTCCTAGAACTGTGCAAGAAGAATAGGTAACCATGAAGAGATGCTAAAAGAACACTTTAGGAGATGAGCAGTTATCCAGATTTACCAAAACCATATAATATGAGAGCAAACCTAAACACTTTCAATTTGTATGCAATCAAGTAGGCCCTTGCACTATATAGATGAAGATAAATCTAAAGCAAATTTAGGCAGGCCATACCCGGTTCGAAGCTCGGGCGGTTCAGCAGGAACTGGGCGGAATTCGAACAGTGTATGGGCAGGCTGAATGTGCCAAATTGGTCAATCGATCAATGTGGGTACAATCAGCATGCCAGGTTTTACCTGCGATTATCAGTCTTCTTCCGGCTGGGACAGCTTCCCCCGCCCCTGCGACGTCAGAAGACAATTGCCCGGCAGGAGGGATTCCCATTATCAACACTGTATTAAGGGGGGAATCAAGCAAATTTTATTTCTACTCCGTGTATGGCCAAGCCCTAATAAGAAAATTATATAATGTATGGCCAGCTTTAATCAGATAGTTTAAAACAGAAATGAAGGAAACTAAGCACTTACATCTCCAAACACTTACATTTCCAAGCACACAATGAGTTGGCTTTCAATCTGTTCAGTATCAAGAATTACCATGTCTAGTGTAGTCAATGGCCTTATGACAATAAATGTATAGGAGATATAATTTAGCAATCAGGGAATAAAACAAGATTCATGCTTGTTGACCTTGTCAAGTATACACTTCAACTTCAATGGACTGAATAGACTTTCAATATGTAAACATGAAAAGAGATCATATGGATGTAAATAGCGCAAACAATGAGCATTCATGTTTTAGGGCCTGTTCACACTAGAATGCAGTGCAGGAAAGGTGCATTCTGTGCGCTTTTCCCAAACCATGCTCAAAACACGATCTGCTGTGGATGCCAAAGTAATGTTAATGCCACCCCAAACGCAGTGCATTTCCCAGCACCAAATCACATGGTACTGCAGTGCAGCCACATTTATACCTTGCTGTGTGTGTGTGTGTGGGGGGGGGGGGGGGTTGGGGGTTGGGGAGCTCCCTGCATGGGTAGATTTGGACAAATTTCCAGGGATGGGCTTTACTCTAAACCAGAGGTCATCAAACTTTCTAAAAGGAGGAATAGTGTTCCATCGCTGTTGTCAGTGGGCACCATAGTGACCCATCCCTGGTGTCAGTGGGCGCCATAGTGACCCATCCCTGGTGTCAGTGGGAGCCATAGTGACCCATCCCTGGTGTCAGTGGGAGCCATAGTGACCCATCCCTGGTGTCAGTGGGAGCCATAGTGACCCATCCCTGGTGTCAGTGGGAGCCATAGTGATCCACCACTTGTGTCAGTGGGAGCCATAGTGATCCACCACTTGTGTCAGTGGGAGCCATAGTGACCCATCCCTGGTGTCAGTGGGAGGAATAGTGATCCACCACTTGTGTCAGTGGGAGGAATAGTGATCCACCACTTGTGTCAGTGGGAGGAATAGTGATCCACCACTTGTGTCAGTGGGAGGAATAGTGATCCACCACTTGTGTCAGTGGGAGGAATAGTGACCCATTCCTGGTGTCAGTGGGAGCCATAGTGATCCACCACTTGTGTCAGTGGGAGGAATAGTGATCCACCACTTGTGTCAGTGGGAGGAATAGTGATCCACCACTTGTGTCAGTGGGAGGAATAGTGACCCATTCCTGGTGTCAGTTGGAGCAACAATGACCCACCACTAGTGTCAGTGGGAGGAATAATAGCCCACCAATGGTGTCAGTGGGAGCAATAGTGACCCATTCCTGGTGTCAGTGGGAGCATTAGTGACCCATAAATGGTGTCAGTAGGAGGAATAGAGTGGCAGGAATTAGGTCCCACTATTGTTGCTGATAGGGGGGGGGGGGAGGAGTAATGTCCCAAGAGCCAGATAAAAGTAAGCAAAGGACAGCATTCGGCCCCAGGGCTGCAGTTTGGAGGCCACTGCCCTAAACTCCTGACAAAATGACAAAAAAAAAAACAACTTTTAAATTGCATTTAAGTATATGGTCCTTCCTGCTAAGTGTTTTGCCTGCCAACCAGCTCACGAATTTCTGGTGCAGGAAACAGCAAGGCTTATTCAAGAACCCACCTTCAGTCTGGTGATTGGTCAAAGCAACAGCTACAATACAAAAAAGGTCACCCTGTAACCATGTTCAAATGAGAAGAGGGGCGACTCTGCATCATCACACACAATGCAAGCCTATTAACCCTGCATTGTACATGGAGGAGGCAAGCCTGTGTTAGACTGACAGCATTTTTAAAGCTACGACTTGCATGCAAAGGACTATCCTCACTGCTGCTGTACAAGGAATTACAGAAAACATATACAGTACAAAGACTATATCGGTTAGTTGCAACGCCTCAATTTGTGAAGCAAGTTTAATGCGTTTATAATGCTCAATTAGAGACTTTCTCTACCAGGATTTCTGCTTAATTTAAATTACTTCTTTCACACAGAATAGAACTATTTTGTTTAAAAAAATAATTAAATAGGATCTGATCAATGTTAATATAGATCTGTCAAAATCCTGCTGTCAGAAGTGATAGCCCCCTAAAGGATGTATTTTATCCTGAGAAAACATTGGAATCATGTAAGTTGTATTACTGCTGAGCTGTTAAGACTACAGAAGCTCTGGGTTAAAAGTCTGCCGTTCTACACTCCTATTTCTGATAGCTGAGCGGAAGCAAACATGATAGACTAAGCAAACAGACTTCCTGTGAAATTAGGAAACCTCAATTCCCATCACAGTCCTTTACAGCAGTTAAAAGTGGCTCCTTGGAAGTACTGATAAGAAATCATATTCAGCTTTAAAGTGATTTGTCTGCATCTCAGACCAAACTTGAAATAAGCCTAGGATCAGCGTCCAGCTATGCTCAAATAATATCAAAATCAGAAGCTTTCATATGCTGCTGACCTTCGACTATTCTCATGGTGTCCATGTACGAACAATTTATACTAGATTTTATATACTGTATACGCACACCTTAAACGAGAAGTAAAGAAAATGAAATATAAAAGATCACATACAGAAATTCAGCAGGGTCCAGGTACAAGTTCAAAAGGGCCTTTTTTCTTTTGCACCTTGGATCCCCTTCAGACATTTAAATAAAATATCCAGAACTCTGCCTGCTCCACCAAGTTGGCAGCAAAAAAAGGACCTTCCTAATCGCATAGCCTCACTGCAATATATATGCAAATTCTGCTTGCAAATAAAGATGGCCAGATAGGTTACTAAAACATCTGCCCATCATTGCAATAGCTGAAATCTGTAACCTTTTTACTTTCCAAACAGCGAACACTCGAGTGCAAGAAGGAGCATTTCTGACTAGTAATCCATCTTTTGGCCTCATGCACACAGGGTGTTTTTACATCTGCTTTTAGTAGCGTCGGGCGTTTTTTTTTTTTTTTTTCAGCTTAAAAACGCCCCTCCGTGTTAATTTATGGCCTCATTCACACACAGGCTTTTAGGAGCAACAAGTGGCATGGACGTTTTTAAGCTGTAAATAAAACCCAGGGCCTGTGCGTTCTGGAGCGGCAGCGTTGCGCTGTAAAAACGCCTGGTGCTGCTAAAGGCTGCTTAACCACTTAAGCCCCGGAGGATTTGGCTGCTAAAAGACCAGGGGGTATTTTGCGATTCGGCACTGCGTGACTTTAACGGACAATTGCGCGGTCGTGCGACGCTGTACCTAAACGAATTTGACATCCTTTTTTTCCCCACAAACAGAGCTTTCTTTTTGTGGTATTTGATCACCTGTGCGATTTTTTTGATCATGCGCTATAAACTTAAAAAGAGCGTAAATTTTGCAAAAATAACAATATTTTTCACATTTTTTTTATATGAAATTCCCCCCAAAAAAATGTAAAAATCAAAATTTTTTAACATTTTTGGCCAATTTGTTTTATGCTACATATGTTTGGTAAAAAAAACCTTCAAAAAGCATATTTTGATTGGTTTGCGCAAAAGTTATCGCGTTTACTAACAAAGGGAAAGATTTTTGTCATTTTTGTTGTTTTTTTTCTTAACGCGTAATGGCGGCGATCTGCGATTTTTTTTTCTTTTTTTTTTTTTTCCGGTACTGCGACATTGGGGTGGACAGATCGGACCCTTGACTGACATTTTTGACACTTTTGGGGTTACCAGTGACATTTCTACAGTAATCAGTGCTATACATATGCACTGTTACTGTAAAATTACACTGGCAGTGAAGGGGTTAACTTTATTTGAGAGGGAGGGGCTGTGTGTGTCTCTAGGGGCATGATTCTAACTGATTGGCTGTGGCTTGAGCTGTAGGAACAATGATCAACGGTCCTACATAGTAGAACCGTATGATCATTGTTTCTACACAGGGGAGAATGACGGGCGGCTTGTTTACACTAGCCGCCTGCCTTTCTCCCTCTCCCCCGACGATCGCTGAGTGACCGGCTGACATCGGGTCCGCCGGTCACACGCGTGGGGGGGGGTCCGTGACCGCGCGGGAGTGTGCGCTCGCTCACCAGAGCATTACAGGCTAGTGACGTACCGATACGTCACTCTGCCTGTGAGGGGCTGACCGCCACAGTATATGTACTTGTGGCAGTCGGCAAGTGGTTAAAAACACCCCTCCGTGTTGATTTATGGCCTCATTCACACACAGGCTTTTAGGAGCAACAAGTGGCATGGACGTTTTTAAGCTGTAAATAAAACCCAGGGCCTGGAGCGGCAGCGTTAAGCTGTAAAAACGCCACGTCAAACGTTTTTAAGCTGTAGTAGTTGGATTTGAGGGTGGAAAATAGAGGGCAGGGAAAGGCTGCTAAATGTTGCTAAAACGTGCAATAACGCCAATACAAAACGCTTCTAAAAGCACGTTTTTACACACATTAAATACACAGGTTCTGTGGCTGATTAAGGTGGTAATTATACTCACTAAGTGCCTTATCTGCTTTAGGTTAGCCACAGAACCTCTGTAATTAATCTGTGTCCTGGTGTAAAGGGATGAGGTGGCAACCCCATTCATCTTCAAATCAATTCAGTCAGACAGATGAGACACCCTTATGCCCAAATCACACATGCACTAGTGTAAAGAGCACATCATACAGTAGCCATTTGCAAAGCATTTCACAAGTTTTGAGCAGCTTTTTAAAGACCCTACAGGACCCTTTAGCTTCTTTCTGGCAGCCTTTCCCAGCCTCCCTCCCTCCCTTCCTCTCACCCTCCCTCCTACCCTCCCTCCCACCCTTCCTACCCTCCCTCCCACCCTTCCTACCCTCCCTCCTACCCTGCCTCCCACCCACCCTCCTAACCCTCCCTCCCACCCACCCTCCTACCCACCCTCCTAGCCTCCCTCCTACCCTCCCTCCCTCAGTCTAAAAATTGATGGAGCTAGGCAGAACATTGTCCAATGAATAGCGGTTGCATCCTATAGGTATTCTGACAGCCACGGGTGCAAACAGGGGAGATTGCTCCATTCATGCTATTAAGCAAGGATTGGAGAATTGTTAGATCTTACAGTGTATAGCCACCTTAGGTCACAACATTGTGCTTTCAAAACTATAATTGCTCATAGAACAGGCCAAAACTGATAGTGGTAATGATCATACTTACAACTATGGACCTTAGCACTTGCAAGAACTCTAAGTGAAAGGTGTACTGTGAAAGTTTGGAGGCTTTGTTTCCTGAATTTGCCTTCTTGTTCTGGAATAGTGACTGAAAAAGTAGTGAAGTCTAACAGAGCTATTGGAATTCTTATTAGGTAGTCTTCAGTTACAACCCTTGTATTTCTTCTCTCAATCGTTTTTTATTCAGATTTGTATTATTCAAATACAGGTAAGGTGGTGACAGCAACCAAATGTAACCTGACAATATAGCCATAATGGTTTCTAGGATGGATTGCTAGGGCAACTGAACTAGCCATAATCACGTTGATGGAAGCATGGTGAAACCATGGCAAGATGGGCAAGAGGCCAAAGAAGGGAAAAGATTTTAAGCAGGGAAGAAGGAACAGGAAGGTGAAAAAACATGCAGTGTCCTGTATTGAAGCCGGAAAGAAATTAGGCCCAAAATGAATTACTTCAACCCAAGGGTTCCATATCTTTTCAAAATGTATTTGGCTTTTAGTATACTGGCCAACTTTTTAGAAGGATATATAGGATTGACCATAGGATAGGTGGTCAACTCCTGTATTTTTTTTTTAGTACAGGTCTCTTTTTAAGTCTGTTTTTAGCTGTTGTCCAATAAAGACATAGCTATGATTATTTTCTTGGTATGGCATGCTACCATTCTTCTCCAATCTTTTTGATGGCAGGTCATTGAGCTAAGCCATCTGTATAACTTTGGCTCCTAGAATAAATATAATAAATACTCAAAAAGTAAGTGTGCCATTATTTTACAAATCAAAGGGTTGCATTTGGTAATGAAATTTTGTGGACACAGGAACATACTCTAAAAATCCTTTCAAGCTCTCTGCAAGCTGCTGTTGGGCCAGACTATTTTCATGTCTCCAGAGACAAAAACCTAAAGATGCAGATTGCTACATATTTTATGAATAAAAAGATCAGGAGGGAGTAGATCTCAGCCGGTATTTGTATTTCATTTGAAAGTTACTGGCACATTACAGCCAATACCATTTATCAGAGTTGTTTTACAACAATTTGTCCTTCGTTTTTCTTGTATACATGAGGTAGCAAATCATACTTTCGAAGCTTTTATATATTTTGTATAACCTAATATTTTACAAGGATTGTTGGTATGGCTTCATAAAATAATTTGTTAAGATCAAATCCGACTAGGTGAAATTTGGACATACAGTAAAACCTTGGTTTGAGAGCGCTTTGCAACACAAGCACATTTTTTAAATAAATTAAGACTTGATATACAAGCGATGTCTTGATATACAAGTAGCGTCATGTATAAAAAAGAAGAGAGGAGCCTCTAAAGTGTAGCAATATGGTTACATTTAATGAAGGTTCAATATTTAGCAACCCACATGGTTGATGATTAAACAGGCACATCTAAGAATGTAGGCATCTGGGGTAAAGCTGTCCACATAGACCATCTTCTCCACAGCCATCTTCATCATCCCATCCCCGCTGCACTCCACGAGTGATTCAAAGCCTCACTTTCAGATCACTCTACTGCAGGCTATTCTTCCCGGTCACAATTGCAGACTGACAGTGGTGAGAGCTGGTGGTTCAGAAGATGGTCTATGTGGACAGCTTTACCCCAGATGCCTGCATACTTAGATGTGCCTATTTTAATCATCAACCATGTGAGTTGCTAAATGTTGAACCTTCATTAAATGTAACCATATTGCTACACTTGGAGGCGCCTCTCATCTCTCTTATATTCTGTAGCTCTGCTAAATTTTTCTGCTAATCCCCTTGGGAAGGCTGCATATTGGGGATGGACATTTTATGGTTACACAACCACTATAATCTTTGTATATAGACTATAAACTGAAGGACTTGTGGAACGAATCATCTGAGTTTCCATTATTTCTTATGGGGAAATTTGCTTTGATATAAGAGTGCTTTGGATTAAAGGCATGTTTCCAGAACGAATTATGCTCGCAATCCAAGGTTTTACTGTATTTTGTATCCATATTCTCTCAGTAAAATTACCGGCAGGTATTGCATTTAGGTTTTCTTGCGGTAGAATAGTACATTATTTGGGCTTAAAAAGGCAGAAGTTTTTTTTGAAAGATCTAATTCCAGCCAGTGCCTACTAAAAGGCAAAGGGCATTTGCAACCTTTTTTCTTTTTTTTAATGCCTTTTAAAACTCTGAATGAAGATTTGCCTTTTCTTTTCTTTTTTGGTGTGAGTGTATTTTGTTGCTTTTAACCTTCAAAAGTTGATTGCAGCCTTTGCAGCGTTTATCCATTCTGCTGTTAGCATTGCGACAGTTGATGAGTGATAATTAAGCTCACGTGGCTTGTGCTTGGTGGTTTCCCATCAGAATGGGATGTTTAGTGTGGGACAGGGCACAGTTTCCTTGTTTGAACAGCCATTACCAGTTCTCGGTGTGCCACTAAACTCAGGCTTTTGTTCCTTCCTTTTCTTGTACTGTCACTTTGAAATTTAGCTTGTCTTTTGTTTGTCTGTTGGGTTACGAATGAGCCTTGTATTTTGTCCCTCCAACTTGCTGTGCAGTGAATTCTGCTCATTCAGCAAGGAAATGACAAGTATTCATGAGCTATCTGTGAGAAAGCAGTGACATCCTAAACAAGGAGTTATTACCTCCTGCTTGTGCAGTTATGGAAAAAGAATTTGTCCTGAGCTTCCCTGGTCTTCCTGAGATTCCTTGTCCCTATAGAAATTGGCCCTTGTATAACAAAAAAAAAAAAAAAAAACAATGCCGTGTTTCTATGGAGACTAGATACTGGATGTATTGGGGAACATTGCCGTATAAAAGGAAGTTTCTGTTTTGTCATGAGAAAGCAAACATTCATCTTCTACTAATTATAGGTCTTGGAAGTCATCAGTTTTTTTTTTTCGTCTCCATTGAAGTCACTTTTTGAAACATTTTAACCAGTTATATGCACAGAACATGTTTTACTTAAGTGATTTTATTTTCTAAATATTGTTTAGATTATGACTATTGTTTTTATTTAATATAAAGGTAAAAAAAAATAATTTAAGGAAAAAAAAAAGATGCAGATACATTGAATACGGAGCAGGAGTCATACTGTAGTAAGTTTTTTGTAATTGCACTCAAGTGCCAGTCCAAAATCCTCTGGCCCAACAGCAACTTGCAAAGAGGACTGGTGCCATCAAAAAACCTTTCAGCATTATTCCGAACTATCAACATTGAATGTGTGGATGAGGGAATCGAGGCATTTTCTTTTGTTCATTCCACTAGTTAAACCAAAAAGATCCATAATGTATGGGTTGTCTAAAGCAAGCCATAGAAGTTTCGAATCTCAGCTGATTTTGCAGGGACGGGCCGATTCGAACCATGTATGGACAGTAGAGCTGCAAAATTAATCGTTAAAAAATTGTGATCTCGATTCACCCCCCTTATGATCTTAAAACAGCATTTCCTTGACTCATACAGAGCAGAGTTGTTCTCTGCTCACTCACAGCTGTAAAAAAAAAAAAAAAAAACCTTCAAATGTTTATCAACATTTCTAAGGCTGGGAGATAACTATAAACAAAGTATCATTTTGTTCTTTTAGATCAGCCTTTTTCAACCAGGGTGCCTTGAGGCTTCTTTAGGAATGCCTTGGCAAAACGTCTAAAAATTGATCAAAAATTGTGTACAAACCAGCAGGTGGATAAAGCCTGCATTTTAGTTACACAAAGCCACAGGTTTTCATTATGCACCATTACAACTAGACACTGGCATCCTAACAACCAATGATGGTATCAGTTGATAAGGAGGATGTCTGTTGCCTCCACAGCATCCTTGTTTGACCCTCCTCTGCCCCTCGCCCTTAGCACTGAGGTGACATTGACTGATGGAAAGAAATTGAGGGAGAAGAGGAACATTGGAACACTAGTCATTACCAGAGTGCAAAAGCGCATTTGCTTTGAAAGAAAAAAAATTGCCTCTAACGTAGGGTGTCCTATGTTTTTGGATGTTGCTGCATTATATGAAACTATTAGAATAGTTTTTTACATTTTTAAAATGGGCTGCCTTGAGATGGTCTATCATTTTAAAGGGTGCCTTGACTGAAAAAAGGTTGAGAAACCTTGTTTTAGAAGGAAAGGAATGAACTTCCCTCTGTAAATGATGTCAGTTTAACCACTTAAAGTGATTGTAAAGTCTTGTTTTTTCCTATCAAAAAACAAACATGTCATACTTGCTCTGTTGCAGTAGTTTTGCACAGAGCAGCCTTGAGCCTCCTCTTCTCGGGTCCTTCTTAGGCTCTCCTGGCCCCTCCCTCCTGTTGGGTGCCCCCACAGCAAGCTGCTTGCTTTGGGGGCACCCAAGCCGAGTTACAGCTCCCTGTGTCCATTCAGACAAGGAGCTGGGGCCTGGCCCGCCCCCGTTCTATTCTTGTTTGGCTGACCTGACTTTGACAGCAGCAGGAGCCAATGGCACCACACTGCTGTCTCAGCTAATGGGGGGTGGGGAGGGGGGGGAGTCCCAGACGGCCAGGCCATTACCAAAACATCACTGGAGCTAGAGGGACCTCAGGTAAGTATTAGGGGGACTGAGGGTGGCTGCTGCATACAGAAGGCTTTTTATCTTAATGCATAGAATGTATTAGGATAAAAAAAACCTTCCTGCATTTACAACTCCTTTAAAGACTAAGCCTTTTTCTGACACGTGTTGCTTACAAGTTAAAATCAGTATTTTTTGCCAGAAAATTGCTTAGAACTCAAAAACATTATATATATATATTTTAGCAGAGACCCTAGAGCATAAAAAGGCAGTTGTTGCAATATTTTGTCACACTGTATTTGGCAGCGGTCTTTTTTTGGAAAAAAATACACGTTAATAATTTAAAAAACAAACCAAACAAAACCGTAAAGTCAGCACAATTTTTTTTGTATAATGTGAAAGATGATGTTACGCTGAGAATGGTGAGAGAATCATGGTCTTTATTCTAAGCAAAACAATTGTGATTCTCAATTTATACAGAGTCATTTGGCTCTAATGGACAGGCTAATTTTACCCAATTGTACGCCAACTTTTACATGCAATAATCACTGTGTTTTCCCGGCAAGGTTGGCTCCCTGCCCCCCCCCCCCCCCCAGCTGTGAGAACACAATCGCTCCCCAGTAGGGATTCTCGCATCAACACTGACTGACTGTGTTGATGGGGGAATTGAGCAATTTTCTTTTCTGCGACCTGTGGTTGCAGGACAGAAAATCGCATCAACTAGGGCCAGCTTAAGGTTACTAAATCCCATTCATACACACACATATACTAGGGGCTAATTAACCTACCAGCATGTCTTTGGAGTGTGGCAGGAAACCAGAGTACATGGAGGTGGGCACTCTACACCACTTTATCCAAAACTAAACTACTGTTTTGGCTCTAGATACATTTTAACATAATCCTGTAATATTCATGTAAATATTTTTTAATATTTTTAAAATATACAGATTACATTAAAATAGCTGTGGGTTTTTTCTATAAAGATCCCTGTGCAGACATATACTGTAATGGGATAGCAACTAATTGAGACTTCAAGTGGCCATGCCAGCACACTTTTCAGTCACTGTGCATTTTTTTTTACCATAATCAAACCAGTCCTTTGCAATGATTTGGCATTTGATTTTTAGAGCGAGTACATGTTGAAATGAAGTGGCTGAAAGATGCCGGAGATCAGCAGTACTGAGATCTAAAAAGTAAAAAATTTGTATAAAAAAAACACCACACATTTATAAAACGCAGCATTAAACACTATTTCAGCCCATTCAGACTGGCGTGACAGGATTTTGTGGGGCTCCCTGTGAAGTCAGGGTGCAGCGTGCACCGCGACCTCGGCGCGACTTGCACGGACTTCATATAATTGAAGTCAATGCAAGTCGCCTCCAGGTCGCCCCAAAGTAGTACAGAACCCTTTTTCTAAGTCGGAGCGACTTGTGTCGCTCCTATTAGAACGGGTCCTGTACTATTCAATGGCGAACGACCGACCGCGACCAAGTCGCCTGACAAGTCGCGCTAGTGTGAATGGACCCTTAAAGGCAGTAAAAAAACAAAAAAAAACAAAAGCTGGTAGAAGAGCCTGGTGACGTGACCTGTCAGTCACATGACCATCTCCCCCTCCAAGCTTTTTTAAAGCAGAATTAAAGTCCTCAATATTTATCTCTGCTCCAACTGTCTGTCACAAGGCCCCTTGCTGGTGCCAGCATCTTCTCCCTGGCTTGTTCTGGGTGGTGGTATTTACCTGTCTTGATTGGCCAGTGAGGAATGACGTTGACTCTGAACGTTCAGGAGTTCAGTCATCCTGGCACACAGGCAGCATACAGGTACTGTCTTGGAATGTAAGCTGAGCTGCCTACACTCAGATTGTACATTTTAAAGAAGACTGCAAGCAGGCAGGTAGGTTTAATTTATTGCAGAAGCGGCGGTGCACGTCTCTTCTACAATAAAGATCCTGCCTAGTTGCAGGTTTTTTTAATTTTAGACTTTAGTTTTGCTTTAAAGTGGTTCTAAAGTACATTTTTTTTAATAGCAAACATCATACTTATCTGCTTTGTGCAAAGATTTTGCACAGAGCAGCCCTCATCCTCCTCTTCTGGGGTCCCCCACCATGCTGCCAACTCCTTCTCTTTTCCCTGTGCCATCATAGGAAGCCACTTCCTATGGTGGCACACATGGGGGCTCAATTCAGAGCCATGCTCTTTGTGTCCATTAATGCCCCATACACACGTGCAGATTATCTGCAGACTTTTGTCTGCAGACTTACCTTTTCTATGTAGTGCAAGGGCCTGCCGGATTGCATACAAATTGAAAGTGTTTAGGTTTGACCTCATATTATATGGTTTTGGTAAGTCTGCAGACAAAAGTCTGCAGATAATCTGCATGTGTGTATGGGGCATAACACACACAGTGCGGCTTGGCACTGCCTCCCTCTCCCGCCTCTCTGAATTTGATTTACAGCAGCAGGAGCCAATCGGGTCCAGTAAGGAGGGATAGTGAAACCAGTGCCACTGCTCTTGGGTGCAGCGCTAAATTGAGATCAAGCTCAGGTAAGTATTTTGGGGGGCTGACAAATAGGTTTATTTTATTTTTTTACCGTACTGTAGAAAATGCATTAAGGTAAAATATATAACGTTCAGCCTTCAGCCTGGGTTCACACTATTGCAAATTGAATGCAGATTCCCCTGCATCCAATTCGCATGTCAGGAGATTGTGACCAGCTCTCTATGAAGCCGGTTCACAAATCTCCTGAGCGGCTCACAGGAGTCCTCTGCGTCTTCTGGTATGTTTCTGGTCCGAATTCAGCCAAAAATTTGGACTGAAAATGGACCTGAAACTGTGAACAGGGATGCACCAGACCCCTGCTGTGAGCTGCTCTGTGAAGGTTCTGTCTAGAACCTTCAGCCTACAACCACTTTAAGTAGGACACCACAGGCTGTAATCCATCACCACCATTTTTATAAATGTGTGGGCCCCAATAGGCAGTAGTATTGGCAAGTATAAGGAAGATTTATATGGTATCTCTTGTTGAATAAGCCTACTAGTCACTAGCTCAGCACGTCTAAAATATATAGCCCTGCTAGAAAATATTACTGCCTTTTCTCACTTGGCTGCTGTTACTTTGGCATATGCCTTGCAGTTAGTCTGGAGAAGCAGAATGGAAGGGGAAATATAAATATATTAGTTTGCTTTCTAATATGTTCTGAAATGGCTCATTTATTTTAACATTCCATTACAATTAGAAGTTCTTTCTTTTTATGTCTTTATGCTGGGAAATGAGTTGGAGTTCTGGTTTAGGAGCATATGTTTGTTTTACGGCGCTTATAGGCCAGCCTTGCTTTTCAGAGCAGCAAGCGAACAAGAGTCGCTACATTATCTATTCTAACCCAAGTAACGGTGGGCTCCAGCCAACTCCTAGACAGGGTGATTTGCTTCTCATCAGTCATTGCAGTGACAGGCACGGAAGGCTTAATTCTAAGCAGACTCACAAATGCTGTTGTTTTTTTCTTCCATAATAAAGCGTGACCTTTGTAATGAAATGCAGGCATTGTAACACCTTGCATACATTTTGCTCCGGCACAAAGGCGATGCACTCTTACCAGTAGATATATGGGGATCAGCTCATGGATAAAATACAGGATTGTGCAAGGATCTCTTGCTCTGTAAGGCTAGCTGGCACAGGGTCTCTAGTAAAGAAAGTGCTGATGGGATAATAGATGGGCATTTGAGTTTTAAGGTTAGACAGAAAAGTGGAAAATTAAATGAATTGAAAAATGTGGATAAATATGAAAACATCCTTTATGTAGTGACCTGTGAGGAGAAATATTGCTTCAGTTTCTACTACAAGAATTATATTATAGAAAAAAAGCAAAGCAATAACTTGATCATATCTTTGTGCATGAGAATGACACGATAAACTGCATGTCTTAAAAGTGATATTAAAGCGGAGTTCCCGCCACCAAAAAACAATTTCAATGAAAATACCCCCGGGACAGTCAGGGCTAGTACATTCCACAATGGATAGCCTCTGATCTGTCCCGGTTCGCACTTACCTTTTAGAAGAAATACTTACTTTGAAAATTTCTTCTCCAGTGCTGCCATCTCAGGGCAGCTGAAGCCAGCACGATCCTCTTCCGTCCTCTTCGGTCCCACGATGCACTGCGCTGGCCCCGCCGTCACTTCCGGGGCTGCAGCGTCATCCCTGCACAGCTTCTGGGCATGCCCAGAAGCTGTTTAGCAAGGTATGACGCGCCTGCACCGGAACTGACGTCGGGGCCGGTGCAGGCGCATTGATTCCTGGGAGCGATGACGTTCAGCTCCCAGGAATCATTGCAAAGCGGAAGTGACGGCGCGGGCCATGGCCGCCGAGGGAGGAAGTGGAAGAAAGGTGGGTATATTTTTCTGCAATTACAAGGTAAGTAAGAAAAAAAAAAATCGTAATTATCAATTTTGGGGCCGGAACTCCGCTTTAAAAGTAATTCTTTTTTTTTTTGTTTAAAAAAAAAAAAAATAAACATCATACTTACCTGCTCTGTAGTTTTGCACAGAGCATCCCGGATCCTCTTCTTCTTGGGTTCCCCATTGGAGCTCCTGGCCTCTCCTTCCTGCTCAGACCCGCTCCTGCCCTTTCCTCATTGGCTCACTGGCTGTGATTGACAATAGAAGGAGCCAATGGCTCCTGCTGCTGCCTCAGCCAATGAGGAGGAAAAGACTCGGGAGAGCCGCTGCTTCTATGCACATCGCTGAGTGGCTAGGTAAGTGTTGGGGGGCTGCTGCACACACAAGGTTTTTTTTACCTTCATGCATAGGATAAATGCATGAAGGTAAAAAACCTTGAGACTTTACAACCACTTTAAGGCCAAAGTATAGCATTGTGATTAAACCCCACCTCCAGGATGGAGAAAATAAAATAGTGATCCCCTACTCCCGTTGCAAGGGTTAAATGTTTGTTCGGCCTGGGGAAAACTGAAGAGGGAATACTTACCTTAAAGGGACACTAAACTCTGTTTTTTTTTTTTATAAAAAAAAAAAGACCATTGTATTCAAGCGTGTATAACTCAAAAGTCCCTTCTGGTGCTCTCCGCCTTCTCCAAATCTCCATTTTTTTTTTTTTTTTGCCGATTTGATTTGACTTCCTGTTAGAGGATGGCTATGTTCATTCTCTATGGTCATACTGTATGTAGCAACCCTCTCTTGCTTACTCCGAAGATGTACTATGGACTATGAGTTTTTTAGTGTGCATACAGTTGTGCACATGAACTAAAGTGCACTGTTCGTTATAAACAAATGGAAGAGAAGGCATTACAAGCAGGCAGAAAAATACAGCAAGAAACCATTTCCGTGCCAATCACTTTTTTTTATAAATAAACCTGAAGAAACATTTTAAGAAAAGTGTCCTTTTTTTTTTTTTTCTCCCGATTCTTACAGAGGCACATTTTTGTAGAACATATGTACAGAAAACAGTGGATATGCAGATGTTGGAAGAATACAGGACTAGAAACTCTTTATCAGTTGCCGGTCACTAAAAACCCTTTCAAGGGACAACCATTTCCACTGACGGAACAGTGAGGGGAAACTGTCATATTCAGAGACTGTACAATTATGACCAGAAACAAAACCATCCAAAAGTAGAGATGAGAAATGGCATTATGAGGGGAGAAAAGGAAGACGCCATACCCATCTGTAAGGGTTGTAAGCGTATATCCACTGACCTAAAAGGAAAAGAAAGGTAGAAGGAGAGGCCATGAAGAAGGGTTGGTATAGAGCAACAGTGGGCCTCTACGAGCAGACCAGGCCTCAATTAGTTGACATCAAGAAGTTAGATTGCCCATATTGATTCAGTAGCATTTCTCCCTAAATAGTTATGTAAAGATTCCATATATTTTTTAACTTTTGGAGTTTGTCCTGTAAAACAACAGCTAGCTTTTCATTAAACAAGTTGTAAGAAACAATTTCATGAAAAATAGATTGCAGGTCCATTAAGGCAGTGGTCCTCAACTCCGGTCCTCGGGGCCCACTAACAGGCCAGATTTTAAGTATTACCTTGGGGAGATGCAGACTAGAATACTGAAATCACTGCGCAGCAAATGAGATCACCTGTGATGTAATTTAGTTATCTTGCAAACCTGGCCTGTTAGTGGGCCCCGAGGATCGGAGTTGAGGACCACTGCATTAAGGAGTAGATGTGTATGGATTGTTTTTGGCCTGCTCTGGCATCAACCTCTTTTTCCCTGATGCTCTGGTTGGTCCCTCAGCATCATCATGTCCAATGCATGGTTGTTAAATCTACACAGTATGTGGAAGTGGAATGCTCTTGACTAGTGTTGAGCGAACACGGACTGTATTATTCGTGTTCGTACCGAATAATTGGATTTTTTGTACCCGAACACGGACACGGACACTTTACTGTATGTTCGGGTAAAAATCCGTGTTCGGTCGTTTTATTTCCGGGTTTTGCATGCTTTGGCGCTCTTTTCATGGCGGGCTTTCAACAGCCAATCAACAATCGTTTAACTGGTGTGCCTTAAGCCATCCCAGCCATGCCTGCAAATGTCTCAGTAGCTGTGATTGGCCGTCTGAAGCATGTGACCAAGTCTTTATAAGTTCGAGGCAGCCGCAGCGGCGTCATTATGCTGCTTAGATTCAGGGACAGAGCACACATCAACGTGCTGGCTGCTGATTAGGGAAAGATAGGCAGGAAAAAACCATTTGTGTCCGGATAGAATTGAGGGACAGGTCGGAGTGTTTAGGCAGGGCGAGTTGTAGGCATTTTAGGGATAGAGTCTGCTGAATTATAGGGTCAGTGTCTTCTACAAACTACAATCGATATTGCTGTGTGGGGGGTGGGGTCTGCACTCAATCCTGATCTACGATCTCTTCTCAATCCTGTTAGGGACAGAGTCTGCTGAATTTTAGGGAAACTGTGTTCTACAAACTACAATCGATATTGCTGTGTGGTGTGGGATTGGAGATAGGCAGGTGTCAGTGATCCACATCCATTTTTCTGTGTGTGAGCTGCAGTGAACACAATCTTTTTGGGCTGCAGTGAACACAATCTTTTTGGGCTGCATTGAACACAATCTTTTTGGGCTGCAGTGAACACAATCTTTTTGGGCTGCAGTGAACACAATCTTTTTGGGCTGCAGTGAACACAATCTTTTTGGGCTGCAGTGAACACAATCTTTTTGGGGTGCAGTGAACAAAATCTTTTTGGGGTGCAGTGAACACAATCCTTTTTGGTGTGCAGTGAACACAATCTTTGTGGGGTGCAGTGAACAAAATCCTTTGTGGGGTGCAGTGAACACAATCTTTTTGGGGTGCAGTGAACAAAATCCTTTTTGGGGTGCAGTGAACAACATCCTTTTTGGGGTGCAGTGAACACAATCTTTTTGGGGTGCAGTGAACACAATCTTTTTGGGGTGGAGTGAACAACATCCTTTTTGGGGTGCAGTGAACAAAATCCTTTTTGGGGTGCAGTGAACAAAATCATTTTTGGGGTGCAGTGAACACAATCTTTTTGGGCTGCAGTGAACACAATCTTTGTGGGGTGCAGTGAACACAATCTTTTTGGGGTGGAGTGAACAACATCCTTTTTGGGGTGCAGTGAACAACATCCTTTTTGGGGTGCAGTGAACACAATCTTTTTGGGGTGCAGTGAACACAATCTTTGTGGGGTACAGTGAACAGAATCTTTGTGGGGTGCAGTGAACACAATCTTTGGGGGGTACAGTGAACACAATCTTTGTGAGGTGCAGTGAACACAATCTTTGTGGGGTGCAGTGAACACAATCATTGTGGGGTGCAGTGAACTCAATCTTTGTGGGGTACAGTGAACACAATCTCATACTTCTGAAGGTTTGAGGGTGCTGCCTGTTCCATACTCCCCCTACTCCTCATCTAGCCTTTTAGGGGTACAAACAATAGTAATTGGGGCCTAGTGTGGTTGTGTACGTGTGATATACATACACTTTTTTGGGATCATATTTTCTATTCCGCTATTTAATCAAAAACCTTTGGGGATCAGTTAAATTGGGGGATAGTCTGTGTTGGTACGTGTGAGAGAGATCCACCTTTCCAAGTTGTTGGGGTTCATCTCATACTTCTGAAGGTTTGAGGGTGCTGCCTGTTCCATACTCCCCCTACTCCTAGCCTTTTAGGGGTACAAACAATAGTAATTGGGGCCTAGTGTGGTTGTGTACGTGTGATATACATACACTTTTTTGGGATCATATTTTCTATTCCGCTATTTAATCAAAAACCTTTGGGGATCAGTTAAATTGGGGGATAGTCTGTGTTGGTACGTGTGAGAGAGATCCACCTTTCCAAGTTGTTGGGGTTCATCTCATACTTCTGAAGGTTTGAGGGTGCTGCCTGTTCCATACTCCCCCTACTCCTAGCCTTTTAGGGGTACAAACAATAGTAATTGGGGCCTAGTGTGGTTGTGTACGTGTGATATACATACACTTTTTTGGGATCATATTTTCTATTCCGCTATTTAATCAAAAACCTTTGGGGATCAGTTAAATTGGGGGATAGTCTGTGTTGGTACGTGTGAGAGAGATCCACCTTTCCAAGTTGTTGGGGTTCATCTCATACTTCTGAAGGTTTGAGGGTGCTGCCTGTTCCATACTCCCCCTACTCCTAGCCTTTTAGGGGTACAAACAATAGTAATTGGGGCCTAGTGTGGTTGTGTACGTGTGATATACATACACTTTTTTGGGATCATATTTTCTATTCCGCTATTTAATCAAAAACCTTTGGGGATCAGTTAAATTGGGGGATAGTCTGTGTTGGTACGTGTGAGAGAGATCCACCTTTCCAAGTTGTTGGGGTTCATCTCATACTTCTGAAGGTTTGAGGGTGCTGCCTGTTCCATACTCCCCCTACTCCTAGCCTTTTAGGGGTACAAACAATAGTAATTGGGGCCTAGTGTGGTTGTGTACGTGTGATATACATACACTTTTTTGGGATCATATTTTCTATTCCGCTATTTAATCAAAAACCTTTGGGGATCAGTTAAATTGGGGGATAGTCTGTGTTGGTACGTGTGAGAGAGATCCACCTTTCCAAGTTGTTGGGGTTCATCTCATACTTCTGAAGGTTTGAGGGTGCTGCCTGTTCCATACTCCCCCTACTCCTAGCCTTTTAGGGGTACAAACAATAGTAATTGGGGCCTAGTGTGGTTGTGTACGTGTGATATACATACACTTTTTTGGGATCATATTTTCTATTCCGCTATTTAATCAAAAACCTTTGGGGATCAGTTAAATTGGGGGATAGTCTGTGTTGGTACGTGTGAGAGAGATCCACCTTTCCAAGTTGTTGGGGTTCATCTCATACTTCTGAAGGTTTGAGGGTGCTGCCTGTTCCATACTCCCCCTACTCCTAGCCTTTTAGGGGTACAAACAATAGTAATTGGGGCCTAGTGTGGTTGTGTACGTGTGATATACATACACTTTTTTGGGATCATATTTTCTATTCCGCTATTTAATCAAAAACCTTTGGGGATCAGTTAAATTGGGGGATAGTCTGTGTTGGTACGTGTGAGAGAGATCCACCTTTCCAAGTTGTTGGGGTTCATCTCATACTTCTGAAGGTTTGAGGGTGCTGCCTGTTCCATACTCCCCCTACTCCTAGCCTTTTAGGGGTACAAACAATAGTAATTGGGGCCTAGTGTGGTTGTGTACGTGTGATATACATACACTTTTTTGGGATCATATTTTCTATTCCGCTATTTAATCAAAAACCTTTGGGGATCAGTTAAATTGGGGGATAGTCTGTGTTGGTACGTGTGAGAGAGATCCACCTTTCCAAGTTGTTGGGGTTCATCTCATACTTCTGAAGGTTTGAGGGTGCTGCCTGTTCCATACTCCCCCTACTCCTAGCCTTTTAGGGGTACAAACAATAGTAATTGGGGCCTAGTGTGGTTGTGTACGTGTGATATACATACACTTTTTTGGGATCATATTTTCTATTCCGCTATTTAATCAAAAACCTTTGGGGATCAGTTAAATTGGGGGATAGTCTGTGTTGGTACGTGTGAGAGAGATCCACCTTTCCAAGTTGTTGGGGTTCATCTCATACTTCTGAAGGTTTGAGGGTGCTGCCTGTTCCATACTCCCCCTACTCCTAGCCTTTTAGGGGTACAAACAATAGTAATTGGGGCCTAGTGTGGTTGTGTACGTGTGATATACATACACTTTTTTGGGATCATATTTTCTATTCCGCTATTTAATCAAAAACCTTTGGGGATCAGTTAAATTGGGGGATAGTCTGTGTTGGTACGTGTGAGAGAGATCCACCTTTCCAAGTTGTTGGGGTTCATCTCATACTTCTGAAGGTTTGAGGGTGCTGCCTGTTCCATACTCCCCCTACTCCTAGCCTTTTAGGGGTACAAACAATAGTAATTGGGGCCTAGTGTGGTTGTGTACGTGTGATATACATACACTTTTTTGGGATCATATTTTCTATTCCGCTATTTAATCAAAAACCTTTGGGGATCAGTTAAATTGGGGGATAGTCTGTGTTGGTACGTGTGAGAGAGATCCACCTTTCCAAGTTGTTGGGGTTCATCTCATACTTCTGAAGGTTTGAGGGTGCTGCCTGTTCCATACTCCCCCTACTCCTAGCCTTTTAGGGGTACAAACAATAGTAATTGGGGCCTAGTGTGGTTGTGTACGTGTGATATACATACACTTTTTTTGGATCATATTTTCTATTCCGCTATTTAATCAAAAACCTTTGGGGATCAGTTAAATTGGGGGATAGTCTGTGTTGGTACGTGTGAGAGAGATCCACCTTTCCAAGTTGTTGGGGTTCATCTCATACTTCTGAAGGTTTGAGGGTGCTGCCTGTTCCATACTCCCCCTAATCCTAGCCTTTTAGGGGTACAAACAATAGTAATTGGGGCCTAGTGTGGTTGTGTACGTGTGATATACATACACTTTTTTTGGATCATATTTTCTATTCCGCTATTTAATCAAAAACCTTTGGGGATCAGTTAAATTGGGGGATAGTCTGTGTTGGTACGTGTGAGAGAGATCCACCTTTCCAAGTTGTTGGGGTTCATCTCATACTTCTGAAGGTTTGAGGGTGCTGCCTGTTCCATACTCCCCCTACTCCTCATCTAGCCTTTTAGGGGTACAAACAATAGTAATTGGGGCCCAGTGTGGTTGTGTACGTGTGATATACATACACTTTTTTGGGATCATATTTTCTATTCCGCTATTTAATCAAAAACCTTTGGGGATCAGTTAAATTGGGGGATAGTCTGTGTCGGTACGTGTGAGAGAGATCCACCTTTCCAAGTTGTTGGGGTTCATCTCATACTTCTGAAGGTTTGAGGGTGCTGCCTGTTCCATACCCCCCCTACTCCTCATCTAGCCTTTTAGGGGTACAAACAATAGTAATTGGGGCCTAGTGTGGTTGTGTACGTGCGAGATACATACACTTTTTTTGATCATATTTCCTATTCCGCTATTCAATAAAAACCTTTGAGGATCAATTGAATTGCGGGATAGTCTGTGTCGGTACGTGTGAGAGAGATCCACCTTTCCAAGTTGTTGGGGTTCATCTCATACTTCTGAAGGTTTGAGGGTGCTGCCTGTTCCATACTCCCCCCTACTCCTCATCTAGCCTTTTAGGGGTACAAACAATAGTAATTGGGGCCCAGTGTGGTTGTGTACGTGTGATATACATACACTTTTTTTGGATCATATTTTCTATTCCGCTATTTAATTTAACTGGGCCTCCATGCGAGACCTGTGTGCCTTGTTGCGCTGTTTTGAGTACTCCACCAACATGGCCAGTGGCAATGACGCCGTTCTCAGCTTAACTATCCCACTTCTATGCCTCCTTGAAAAAACAATTCGGGCGATGATGGAAGAGGATGTGGCACAGGATGAGGAGGAGGAGGAGGATGAAGGGGTAACATTTCCAAGGCTTTCAGGGCAGTCATTCGCAAGGGGCTCCGAGGGTGGGTTCCTGCACACGCAAACGCCAGGGACGCAATTGTCCAGCAGGGGCACAGTTCTGGAGGATGAGGAGGATGAGGAGGAGGAGGAGCTGGAGGAGGAGATGGAACCATGTTCACAGCAGGGTGGCACCCAGGCCAGCTCATGGCCATCACTGGTGCGTGGCTGGGGGGATACAGAGGACACGGACGATACACCTCCCACAGAGGACAGCCTTTCGTTGCCTCTGGGCAGCCTGGCACACATGAGCGATTACATGCTGCAGTGTCTCCACAACGACCGCCGAGTTGCCCACATTCTAACTTGTGCTGATTACTGGGTGGCCACGCTGCTGGATCCCCGTTACAAGGACAACGTACCGTCCTTAATTCACTCACTGGAGCGCGATCGCAAGATGCGCGAGTACAAGCGCACGCTGGTAGACGCCATGCTGCTGGCATTCCCATCTGACAGCGGGGCCACAGTGGAAGCACAAGGCAGAGGAGGAGGAGGAGGAGGTCGCCAACGCAACCAGGGCACCGCCAGCACCTCAGAAGGCAGGGTTAGCATGGCTGAAATGTGGAAAAGCTTTGTCAGCACGCCACAACAAACAGCAGCACCAGCAGCTCAGATGGAACGTCTTAGCAGGAGGCAGCATTTTACCAACGTGGTGGAGCAGTATGTGTGCACACGCCTACATGTAGTGAATGACGGGTCTGCCCCCTTCAACTTCTGGGTCTCCAAATTGGGCACATGGCTTGAGCTTGCCCTTTACGCCTTGGAGGTGCTGGCGTGCCCTGCAGCCAGTGTATTATCTGAACGGGTATTTAGCACGGCTGGGGGCGTTATAACAGACAAGCGCAGCCGCCTGTCCAGAGACAATGTGGACAAGCTCACGTTCATTAAAATGAACCAGGCATGGATCCCACGGGACTTTTCCGTACCTTATGCAGAATAGCAATGGATACCGACCTTACCCACCCATTGTTCCATTTTTGCTCTTTCTCACTCTTTTGGGGTGTACCCTCATTTAAAATTTTTGAAAAGAAGCAGTGTTGGCTACCTCGTCCTCCTCCTCAGGGCCAGATTAATGTAGGGGCTATTGGAGCTGCAGCTCCAGGCCCCTACCTTTTATATAGGCCCCGGGTTGGCCATATTCACTGTTACCGCTCTTCTGTCACTTGTAAACACAGAAGTCTGGCTTCTATGCTCGCTTCCCCAGGCAGCACCCTCAGAACCTCCCCACACAGCGTGAAGGCCGGACAAGGAGGGACAGTTGGCGATGCATGGATGTGTTTATGGGCTTCAGAGACAGCATCCCATGTTGAATTAGGCATGCATGGCTGCACCCTTCCTCCTCTGGGTGCATGGCAAGGCACGGCCCTTAAGGCCCTTCAAAATCCTCAGCACCAAGCCCATGATGCTGTTAATCCGGCCCTGGTCCTCCTCCACCGCCGCTTCCACCTACACCGCCCATAGGTGTGCGCAGCCTATTGCATTAAGGTGTGCACCCCAAAGTTGAAATACACATGCATGTGTTTGCCAGCAGGGAGAGTAATGTATCGGGGCCATGTACCTGTAGGCAAGGAGAAATAGAGCAGAGCAGGTCCCAGGGAGATCTTTCCCATCTCCTCACTGGCAATGCTATGTGCCCTAGGTGATTAGGGTGTGCCCAGGCACACCCAGCACACCCTGTGCGCACGCCTATGTCACCGCCACATCCACCACCACCTCAACCTCCCTCCTACTCCATATGGGCCTCGTCCTTCAGAGATGAAGAAGAACATTGTTTTATTTTTCTGTTTTTTTTTTGTTGTTTTAAGTTATTTCCCTATCCACATTTGTTTGCAGAGCACTTGCCATGCTCTTAATTACGTTTTGCTGCCATTTGCAGCACTCTAGCCCTTTCCTTTGGTGTTTTAGAGCCATTTTAGTGCCTTAAAGTTCGGGTCCCCATTGACTTCAATGGGGTTCGGTGTCCGGGAAAAGTTCGGTAAAAGTCCGGGACACGGACCCGGACTTTTTTTTAAAGTTCGGCCGAACCCGTCGAACACGGACATCTAGGTGTTCGCTCAACCCTACTCTTGACCTTGGCCTGAAACACCTTAAAGGGGAGGCTTTCTGACAGCAGTAGAGTGGATGGAGGGAGCCTACAGGTATAAGGTGACTATTACACCTTATTCCTGTACCCTAGACTTAATAAGCAATTAACCCTTGCAATGCGTGGGGGTGATTTTTTTTATGGTGCTTGGAGTTTGGCTTTAAAGTGTATGTAAAGTCAACATTTTTTATATTTATTTAAGAGGGTGAGGAAGTGTTAAAACCTCAGTTTTTGTTTTTTTGCTGTCTGCATCCAGTCACTCCACTTCCTATGTCTGAAACACAACAGGAACACAGATGATATCTTCTTGAAAGTAACAAACCCCTGTAATTATTGTCATTGGAACTGATGTGCCCCTTGGAAAGTTTTCCCTCCCCGTTCATGTGACATTTGGATTTCCCATTACTTTAGCATAGAAAAGGTGAAGCTCTTCAGCAGAGACACAGACGACGGTTAGAACCACCTTAATGGGATACTAGATTCAAATTTTTCTGCTTAAAAATAACAAACCTATTATACTTGCTCTGTGGAGTGGTTTTGCACAAAGCAGCCCAGATCCTCCTCCTCTCGGGTGCCTCGCCGACACTTCTGGCCCCTCTTTTCTGCGAAGTGCCCCCACAGCAAGCAGCTTGCTATAGGGGCACCTGAGCCAAGCCGCTGCTCTGTATGTTCATTCAGACACGGAGCTGCGGTTAGCCCCCCTCCCTTCTCCTCATTGGCTCCCTAAATTTGACAGCAGCAAGAGCCAATGGCACCTGCTGCTGTTTCTCAGCCATTCAGGAGGGAGAGTCCCAGGCAGCCAAGTCTCATGTGACATCGCTGGATCAAAATGGGGTCAGGTGAGTATTAGGGGAGCTAAGGGGGGCTGCTGCACACATCAGGGTTTTTTTTTTTTTTTTCTGTATCCTAACCACTTCTGGATCAGAAGGATTTGCCCCCTTAATGACCAGGCCATTTTTTGCGATTCGGCACTGTTACTTTAACGGAACAATTGCGCGGTCCAAATAAAGTTGTACCCAAATAAAGTTGATGTCCTTTTTTCCCACAAATAGAGCTTTCTTTTGGTGGTATTTGATCACCTGTGCGATTTTATTTTTTTGCGCTATAAACAAAAATAGAGCGACAATTCTGAAAAAAAAAAAAATTTCACATTCTGCTATAAAATATTCCCCAAAAAAATAGTTAAAAATCAAAAATTTTAACATTTTCAGCCAATTTGTATTCTGCTACATATTTTTGGTAAAAAAAAAAAAAATCACAATAAGCGTATTTTGATTGGTTTGCGTAAAAGTTATCGCGTCTACTAACTACAGGAAAGATTTGTCATTTTTGTGTTTTTTTTTTTTTTTTTACTAGTAATGGCGGTGTTCGGCGATTTTTAGCAGGACTGCAACATTGCGGCAGACAGTTCGGACTTTTTGACACTTTTGGGGGACCAGTGACATTGCTACAGTAATCAGTGCTAAATAATATACACTGTTACTGTAATAATGCCATTGGCAGGGAAGGGGTTAACCTAGGGGTGATCAAAGGGTTAAATGTGTACCTAGGGGCATGTTTCTAACTGTATGGGGGATGGGCTTGTGAAATGACCATAGAGACCTGTAATCCTACATAGAAGGATCACAGGAGCTCTGTGATCATTCCAGAGAGAACGGTCAGCTGTGTTTTACAACAGCTGACCGTCCTTCTCTCTTAGTGGGGAGCAATTGTGGGTGGCAGGCGGCAATCGGAGCCGCCTACCCCGTGCATTGGAGTCCCTGCTACCGAGTGGGGGCAGGAGCGCGCCACCGCCGACATGCGCTCGCTCCCTTGCTGAAGGCACGCGACTGACGTATATCTATGACGGTTCACGCAGGAGGGCCAGTCTGCAGCAGTATTTCTGCGGCGGGCGATCCGAAAGCGGTTAATGCATAGATTGCATTAAGATAAAAAAGAAAACCTCCTGGCTTTACAACCACTTTAAAGCACTGTCTTTTAACATTAGTATTGTTTCCCTAGATGAGTGTGTGCAAAGTACTGGTTTAGGTCTCTGCCTGTCACACCAGTGGGCTAATTTCCACATGTCTGTCAGTGTTAGTGCTGCACTGCAAACAGTCATTCTGAGAATAAAGGTTCATTTGCTTGCTCTGTCAGAGCCTCACAACTTAGATTGCACATAAACTGATTTTTGATAGCCATGCTACCCATTTTTTTTCCTAAAGAACCAGACACAAAAGAATTGATGCAGAATTCTCAATATTTAGTGTGGAATTGTACTTGTGCAACTTTTCTTATGAATGATTTAGATTTCTTTACTAGTGTTGAGCGAACACGGACTGTATTATTCGTGTTCGTACCGAATAATTGGATTTTTTTTACCCGAACACGGACACGGACACTTTACTGTATGTTCGGGTAAAAATCCGTGTTCGGTCGTTTTATTTCCGGGTTTTGCATGCTTTGGCGCTCTTTTCATGGCGGGCTTTCAACAGCCAATCAACAATCGTTTAACTGGTGTGCCTTAAGCCATCCCAGCCATGCCTGCAAATGTCTTAGTAGCTGTGATTGGCCGTCTGAAGCATGTGACCAAGTCTTTATAAGTTCGAGGCAGCCGCCGCAGCAGCGTCATTCTGCTGCTTAGCTAAGGGACAGAGCACACATCAATGTGCTGGCTGCTGATTAGGGAAAGATAGGCAGGAAAAAACCATTTGTGTCCGGATAGAATTGAGGGACAGGTCGGAGTGTTTAGGCAGGGCGAGTTGTAGGCATTTTAGGGATAGAGTCTGCTGAATTATAGGGTCAGTGTCTTCTACAAACTACAATCGATATTGCTGTGTGGGGGGTGGGGTGAATCTGCACTCAATCCTGATCTACGATCTCTTCTCAATCCTGTTAGGGACAGAGTCTGCTGAATTTTAGGGAAACTGTGTTCTACAAACTACAATCGATATTGCTGTGTGGTGTGGGATTGGAGATAGGCAGGTGTCAGTGATCCACATCCATTTTTCTGTGTGTGAGCTGCAGTGAACACAATCTTTTTGGGCTGCAGTGAACACAATCTTTTTGGGCTGCAGTGAACACAATCTTTTTGGGCTGCAGTGAACACAATCTTTTTGGGCTGCAGTGAACACAATCTTTTTGGGGTGCAGTGAACAAAATCTTTTTGGGGTGCAGTGAACACAATCCTTTTTGGTGTGCAGTGAACACAATCTTTGTGGGGTGCAGTGAACAAAATCCTTTGTGGGGTGCAGTGAACACAATCTTTTTGGGGTGCAGTGAACAAAATCCTTTTTGGGGTGCAGTGAACAACATCCTTTTTGGGGTGCAGTGAACACAATCTTTTTGGGGTGCAGTGAACAAAATCCTTTGTGGGGTGCAGTGAACACAATCTTTTTGGGGTGCAGTGAACACAATCTTTTTGGGGTGGAGTGAACAACATCCTTTTTGGGGTGCAGTGAACAAAATCATTTTTGGGGTGCAGTGAACAAAATCATTTTTGGGGTGCAGTGAACACAATCTTTTTGGGGTGCAGTGAACACAATCTTTGTGGGGTGCAGTGAACACAATCTTTTTGGGGTGGAGTGAACAACATCCTTTTTGGGGTGCAGTGAACAACATCCTTTTTGGGGTGCAGTGAACACAATCTTTTTGGGGTGCAGTGAACACAATCTTTGTGGGGTACAGTGAACAGAATCTTTGTGGGGTGCAGTGAACACAATCTTTGGGGGGTACAGTGAACACAATCTTTTTGGGGTGCAGTGAACACAATCTTTGTGGGGTGCAGTGAACACAATCTTTTTGGGGTGGAGTGAACAAAATCATTTTTGGGGTGCAGTGAACAACATCCTTTTTGGGGTGCAGTGATCAAAATCCTTTTTGGGGTGCAGTGAACACAATCTTTTTGGGGTGCAGTGAACAAAATCCTTTGTGGGGTGCAGTGAACAGAATCTTTGTGGGGTGCAGTGAACACAATCTTTGGGGGGGTACAGTGAACACAATCTTTTTGGGGTGCAGTGAACACAATCTTTGTGGGGTACAGTGAACAGAATCTTTTTGGGGTGCAGTGAACACAATCTTTGGGGGGTACAGTGAACACAATCTTTTTGGGGTGCAGTGAACACAATCTTTGGGGGGTACAGTGAACACAATCTTTTTGGGGTGCAGTGAACACAATCTTTGTGGGGTGCAGTGAACACAATCTTTGGGGGGGTACAGTGAACACAATCTTTTTGGGGTGCAGTGAACAACATCCTTTTAGGGTGCAGTGAACACAATCTTTGTGGGGTGCAGTGAACAACATCCTTTTAGGGTGCAGTGAACACAATCTTTGTGGGGTACAGTGAACAGAATCTTTGTGGGGTGCAGTGAACACAATCTTTGGGGGGTACAGTGAACACAATCTTTGTGAGGTGCAGTGAACACAATCTTTGTGGGGTGCAGTGAACACAATCATTGTGGGGTGCAGTGAACTCAATCTTTGTGGGGTACAGTGAACACAATCTCATACTTCTGAAGATTTGAGGGTGCTGCCTGTTCCATACTCCCCCCTACTCCTCATCTAGCCTTTTAGGGGTACAAACAATAGTAATTGGGGCCTAGTGTGGTTGTGTACGTGTGATATACATACACTTTTTTTGGATCATATTTTCTATTCCGCTATTTAATCAAAAACCTTTGGGGATCAGTTAAATTGGGGGATAGTCTGTGTTGGTACGTGTGAGAGAGATCCACCTTTCCAAGTTGTTGGGGTTCATCTCATACTTCTGAAGGTTTGAGGGTGCTGCCTGTTCCATACTCCCCCTACTCCTAGCCTTTTAGGGGTACAAACAATAGTAATTGGGGCCTAGTGTGGTTGTGTACGTGTGATATACATACACTTTTTTTGGATCATATTTTCTATTCCGCTATTTAATCAAAAACCTTTGGGGATCAGTTAAATTGGGGGATAGTCTGTGTTGGTACGTGTGAGAGAGATCCACCTTTCCAAGTTGTTGGGGTTCATCTCATACTTCTGAAGGTTTGAGGGTGCTGCCTGTTCCATACTCCCCCTACTCCTAGCCTTTTAGGGGTACAAACAATAGTAATTGGGGCCTAGTGTGGTTGTGTACGTGTGATATACATACACTTTTTTTGGATCATATTTTCTATTCCGCTATTTAATCAAAAACCTTTGGGGATCAGTTAAATTGGGGGATAGTCTGTGTTGGTACGTGTGAGAGAGATCCACCTTTCCAAGTTGTTGGGGTTCATCTCATACTTCTGAAGGTTTGAGGGTGCTGCCTGTTCCATACCCCCCCTACTCCTCATCTAGCCTTTTAGGGGTACAAACAATAGTAATTGGGGCCTAGTGTGGTTGTGTACGTGTGATATACATACACTTTTTTTGGATCATATTTTCTATTCCGCTATTTAATCAAAAACCTTTGGGGATCAGTTAAATTGGGGGATAGTCTGTGTTGGTACGTGTGAGAGAGATCCACCTTTCCAAGTTGTTGGGGTTCATCTCATACTTCTGAAGGTTTGAGGGTGCTGCCTGTTCCATACTCCCCCTACTCCTCATCTAGCCTTTTAGGGGTACAAACAATAGTAATTGGGGCCCAGTGTGGTTGTGTACGTGTGATATACATACACTTTTTTTGGATCATATTTTCTATTCCGCTATTTAATTTAACTGGGCCTCCATGCGAGACCTGTGTGCCTTGTTGCGCTGTTTTGAGTACTCCACCAACATGGCCAGTGGCAATGACGCCGTTCTCAGCTTAACTATCCCACTTCTATGCCTCCTTGAAAAAACAATTCGGGCGATGATGGAAGAGGATGTGGCACAGGATGAGGAGGAGGAGGAGGATGAAGAGGTAACATTTCCAAGGCTTTCAGGGCAGTCATTCGCAAGGGGCTCCGAGGGTGGGTTCCTGCACACGCAAACGCCAGGGACGCAATTGTCCAGCAGGGGCACAGTTCTGGAGGATGAGGAGGATGAGGAGGAGGAGGAGCTGGAGGAGGAGATGGAACCATGTTCACAGCAGGGTGGCACCCAGGCCAGCTCATGGCCATCACTGGTGCGTGGCTGGGGGGATACAGAGGACACGGACGATACACCTCCCACAGAGGACAGCCTTTCGTTGCCTCTGGGCAGCCTGGCACACATGAGCGATTACATGCTGCAGTGTCTCCACAACGACCGCCGAGTTGCCCACATTCTAACTTGTGCTGATTACTGGGTGGCCACGCTGCTGGATCCCCGTTACAAGGACAACGTACCGTCCTTAATTCACTCACTGGAGCGCGATCGCAAGATGCGCGAGTACAAGCGCACGCTGGTAGACGCCATGCTGCTGGCATTCCCATCTGACAGCGGGGCCACAGTGGAAGCACAAGGCAGAGGAGGAGGAGGAGGAGGTCGCCAACGCAACCAGGGCACCGCCAGCACCTCAGAAGGCAGGGTTAGCATGGCCGAAATGTGGAAAAGCTTTGTCAGCACGCCACAGCAAACAGCAGCACCAGCAGCTCAGATGGAACGTCTTAGCAGGAGGCAGCATTTTACCAACATGGTGGAGCAGTATGTGTGCACACGCCTACATGTAGTGAATGACGGGTCTGCCCCCTTCAACTTCTGGGTCTCCAAATTGGGCACATGGCCTGAGCTTGCCCTTTACGCCTTGGAGGTGCTGGCGTGCCCTGCAGCCAGTGTATTATCTGAACGGGTATTTAGCACGGCTGGGGGCGTTATAACAGACAAGCGCAGCCGCCTGTCCAGAGACAATGTGGACAAGCTCACGTTCATTTAAAATGAACCAGGCATGGATCCCACGGGACTTTTCCGTACCTTATGCAGAATAGCAATGGATACCGACCTTACCCACCCATTGTTCCATTTTTGCTCTTTCTCACTCTTTTGGGGTGTACCCTCATTTAAAATTTTTGAAAAGAAGCAGTGTTGGCTACCTCGTCCTCCTCCTCAGGGCCAGATTAATGTAGGGGCTATTGGAGCTGCAGCTCCAGGCCCCTACCTTTTATATAGGCCCCGGGTTGGCCATATTCACTGTTACCGCTCTTCTGTCACTTGTAAACACAGAAGTCTGGCTTCTATGCTCGCTTCCCCAGGCAGCACCCTCAGAACCTCCCCACACAGCGTGAAGGCCGGACAAGGAGGGACAGTTGGCGATGCATGGATGTGTTTATGGGCTTCAGAGACAGCATCCCATGTTGAATTAGGCATGCATGGCTGCACCCTTCCTCCTCTGGGTGCATGGCAAGGCACGGCCCTTAAGGCCCTTCAAAATCCTCAGCACCAAGCCCATGATGCTGTTAATCCGGCCCTGGTCCTCCTCCACCGCCGCTTCCACCTACACCGCCCATAGGTGTGCGCAGCCTATTGCATTAAGGTGTGCACCCCAAAGTTGAAATACACATGCATGTGTTTGCCAGCAGGGAGAGTAATGTATCGGGGCCATGTACCTGTAGGCAAGGAGAAATAGAGCAGAGCAGGTCCCAGGGAGATCTTTCCCATCTCCTCACTGGCAATGCTATGTGCCCTAGGTGATTAGGGTGTGCCCAGGCACACCCAGCACACCCTGTGCGCACGCCTATGTCACCGCCACATCCACCACCACCTCAACCTCCCTCCTACTCCATATGGGCCTCGTCCTTCAGAGATGAAGAAGAACATTGTTTTATTTTTCTGTTTTTTTTTGTTGTTTTAAGTTATTTCCCTATCCACATTTGTTTGCAGAGCACTTGCCATGCTCTTAATTACGTTTTGCTGCCATTTGCAGCACTCTAGCCCTTTCCTTTGGTGTTTTAGAGCCATTTTAGTGCCTTAAAGTTCGGGTCCCCATTGACTTCAATGGGGTTCGGTGTCCGGGAAAAGTTCGGTAAAAGTCCGGGACACGGACCCGGACTTTTTTTTAAAGTTCGGCCGAACCCGTCGAACACGGACATCTAGGTGTCCGCTCAACCCTATTCTTTACCACTTTAAAACTATGTTTACTTATTCCACACTTGTGTGCATAACAGAATGAAATAGCCAGGCTTTTTTTTAGCTTAAAAACCCTGTCAGCAGAAAAAAAAATACAATTAAGCGACAGCTGAACAATGAACATCTTTTTTTTTTTTTTTACATTTTCGCATACGTTTTATATATCAAATGTGTCAGAAATTGTAGTAGACAGTAAAACACGAAGAAACTTAGGAACGTTTTTTTTTGTTTCAGTTTATACTGTTATTGCTCGTTATGTTAAGGATGCAGGCTAATAAATTATATATAATTGGTCCAGTTTAAAGGAGAATTTAAAAAAAAACAAACCTTTATACTTACCTCCATGCTGCAGCATCAGTATCGAGATTCAGCTGTCCTAAGCTAGCTCCAAGATGGAGAACGGAGCGATCAAATGACTGCTGATTCCTCTGTTCTTGGTCTGCCCATGAGTGGAGAGCAGTGGTCACTGGAGTACTGGGGCTGGAGAGGGCGAGGGAGATGTTGGCTCCAGCTCTCAGCCACATGCTGAAAGGCAGAGCCACCTGTCAGCCAGGCAGCTGGGTAAATCCCAACAATATTGTCCAGATCCTTCCAGAGTCTGACTCAGCTCTGCCCACTCAGCTGATAGTGGGCAAATAGCCTGCTATCAACTAACCCTGGGTCACAGTAGAATAAAAGTAAGCATACTCCTATGACCCTCAAGAGAAGTATGGCCAAGAAAGCTTTGGCCATACGTCTCTTTTATAAATTAAAGTTTTTAGTGAAATTCTCATAGTAATTGCCATTAAAGGAAAAAAGATTATAATGGCACATTTTTTTGCAGGTACCAGATCACTGGAGCCATGCAGGTCTCCTGCAGACCTGTCAGTATATCTGTATACCTGTACATCCAATATGGGCAGGCAGATACACTGACAGGAACAAATCAATGAAGTATAACGGTGCTCCACAGTGCCGTGGTAGTTCATTGAGAACTACAAGCAGACAACTGCAAAGGATGTTGAGGCTTGTGGTTCATTCATACTCAGAGCTGTGTAAATGAGTGACGGCTAGTACGGGAAGCTTTTTCTTGTACTGCTGCCACAGGAAGAGAGGGCAGCGGCTGCAGCATTGGGAACATGTTACATGTTCCACCATAAAAACAGGTGGAACATGTAACATGTTCCAAAAGGTGAACTTATCCTTTAAGCTCATCATACACATTTACCATCGTAAAATCTTTTAGATACAGTATTCCAGAAATATGTACGTTAATGTAATATAAGGACCTACCTAAACCATCCAATCAATTTGTACTCAGTCATCAGGCCCTTGCACTACATTGTTGTTGGTAGATCTAAAGGTGATTGTTCAACCAGATTCTAATGTCTGGGGTGAGCTTTAGTTTTTTTTCTAGTGCATATTTGAAATGGCGAGCAAACTGCAGACTGGTGGCTATGAGCAATTACAAGGTTTTCCTTTGCATGGGTTGTATTTAGCTCTATAGTAGCTTAGTATTTATGAGCTCCTTGGTGCTATTTACAGGTTTGGGTTCACCTAGCATACCTCAGTCCATGATTTGTAAAGGTGATGACACTGGTTACGATCTCTATGATCTCTATTAGGTTTATCAGTTATTATGTAGTGCAATGTAAGCAGCATTAGGGTTATCTTAGTAGGTAGGTATTTGGTGAATTTAAACTGTGCAGAGATTGTACAATCGAATGGTTGCACACCGGCAGCAGCGGCAGCATTTACACACAGTCACGTGCTATATGTATGTATATTTCGTTAGCGTATTGTCTGCTATCTTGTGGAAGTGATTTAGCGCCCGGTCACTTCCATTGGTACCAAAACATGACACCCCTTTTCCAACCACCTATCCACCCCCAATCTCCATCCCAGCTAAAGTGGAATTCTCTCCCTCAATCAACACTATTTTTAATCCATATGGTGCTAGCATTTTTAAATAGATAGGAAAGTATATCATATTTACTTGATTTTAACTTTTTTTTTTTTTACATTTCTTCACTTCTTGGTTTCCAGGCATAGGCAAATTATGTCATACACCCCAAGACTCTTGAAGAGGGGAGGAGGGGGTTAAGCACACCCTCCTGCATGCCTGGGCGAAGGGCAGGTAGATTCCAGGAAGTAAATACTAAATGAAACTAAATATGTAAAGCCCATTGCCCTCATGTATATCGTCAGACTTCTGTAAACATGCTCATTTGGTGTGCTGAAGTGCGAAAATGTGGATTGTGCTACACATATTCAGTATGGTCATGCACACTGAGGTGAGAGCATTAATTCTAGGGCCATCTGTTGCATCAAACGGATTACCTGTATTTACCGTATAACAATTTGCAACTACCATCATTTTTTTTCCTTAGGTCTGTGCTTTCAGAAAATAGATTTGGAGGGGGGGGGGGGGGGGTTTAAGTAAATTTCAGGCCAAAAATGTCAGTCAAAATGGCTCTGGCAGCGAAAGTCTTCCTCTGCAGTTGTCTTCTGCCTGTGTTGGGGTGTTTCTGGCACATTGCTTCTCACATGTATTTTCTATAAGTGTTGACAGAGAACATGTAAGTTTCCAGAAAACACCTGTTCCAAATCATTTCAATTCTCAAGTTCTCCGTTTTGTTAGCTTTGTGTTCCTTTATCTGCTAGATTAGTTTGTCAACATAGTCATTCATCATCATCGTGGCTGACGTGGTCACAGAGCTCAATGGGACGTCAAGGAAACCCGAATCAGTGTTTTATTTTCTTAACTCCACGGAAACTGGAATGAGGCGCATGACTGCAGGCCAAGATTGTGAAGTGACCGTTGTAGAGTCTGTCATATCACATCTACTGGGCGTTTCCTCCCGGAATGTTTAGATTCTGCAGACTGATCTACAGGCTGGCCAGGGGATTTTGGCTTCTGCCTAATCCTTTCAGTATACAAATCAACCAAAGGATGTGATGCTATACAACAGTTCTATTGTCTGCTTACACTGGCTGCTGCCTTGTGCTGCAATTATAAGTGCTTGGGTCACCACATAAATATGACACTTGATGGGTTATGTGATGTTTGCTATTTATTAGGGAAAGCCATTTTCTAATGAAAAGCAACCCGAGCAGAACACTTTTATAAATTATCATTTTGGACATACAAAGATTTAATTTGACATGTAAACTCAATAAAATGTACCCAGAGTTATTAATCAGATAAAATTTAAAAGGCAATCTGACGTTTTTTGTTTTTTTTTTAATAAAAAAAATGTTCTACTTGCCTGCTCTGTGCAGTGGTTTTGCACAGAGCAGCACTGATCCTCCTCTTCTCGAATCCCCCACTGACGCTCCTGGCTCCTCCCGTCACTTAGTGCTTGCTATGGGGGCATTAGTGCATGCTCGTAACCTAGCCCCACTTTGTGTGTTCATAAAACATACGGAAAGGGCTCAGCCTCCTCAATGGTTGTGATTGACAGCAGCAGGACCTGTGTCGCAGCCATTGAGGAGGCAGAGAGCTGGGACTGCTGCAGCTCTTGTGCAAATCGCTGGATCGAGATTGAGCTCAGGTTTGTATTTTGGGGACTAGGGGAAAGCTGCATACAGAAGGTGTTTTACCTTCATGCATAGAATGCATAAAGGTAAAAATCTTCAGACTTTACAACCAGTTTAAAGGGTTAGTTCAGCTGGTGTGCAGGTAAGGGGTGTCAGTAGAAAATACAAACACAGCAGCTTTGGCTAAAGTTAGATAATGTCCTTGCAATAAGTGTAGGCCATTTCCTTACCTCACCTCCGTAAATCTGGCCAAAAAACTCCTAAAGGTGGCATCATCCTGTCCTGCCCTGTTGCTAGGACACTCCCATCTGAGTCAAACCCCTTGGCATGCACTCTTTTTTCAAAGCTCAGCGGTGTTGCAATGGAGGAGAAAGTGAACCACACACATATGGAGATTTGAGGGCTCACACCTATGATGGTGGGGGTGAACAGTAATAGATGGGACTGGCTTGGCAAGGTCCAAGGAACAGGGCAAGATGGAATGATGCCATCTCTGGTAGTTTTTCAGCCAAACTTTGTGAGGTATGTATATGGTCTACACCTATAGCAAGGGCATTATCCAGCATTAACCAAAGCTGGACAGTTTGTCTCTTATCTACTTGAGCCCCTTGCTTGCACAGGCGCTTTTTTTTTTTGCTAAAGGTGTTCTAATACTTTAATGTGAACCTGTGTTTTGTTCAGGCAGGGTAAAGCAGCATGTTTACTTGGTTACCCTCCTTCCTCCCTATGTTGCCCTAATTGCCTCCCAGAGCAGCTTCAGGAAAGTCCTGTCAGAACTTACATAAAGCTGGTGCCTGTAAATTGTGTGCCTAGGCACCTCACATTGCATTTTGGGGGGGGGGGTGTGTGTGTAAGAGCGGTGTGTTCCTGTTACCCACAAATGTAGTGTATATTACATATAGGTGAATGGAGTGACAAAGGTGTAGGGGGAATTTAAAGTGGTTTCCTTCATGCATTCTATGCATGAAGGTAAAAAACCTTCAGTGTGCAGCTCCCCCCCCAGCCCCCCTAATACATAAGCCTGAATCCAATCCAACGATGTGCACAAGACCTGAGGCACTCCCGGGTTTCTACCTCTTGATTGGCTGAGATGTAGCAGCAAGAGTCATTGGCTTCCACTGCTGTCAATCACAGCCAGTGAGGCATGGGCAGAGCTGAGACGCTCTCTCTGTCTTATGGATGCAGAGAGCCAGCTCAGGAGTGAGCACGCATGACTGTGCTCACAGCAAGCGGCTTGCTATGGTAGCACTTGGCAAGGGGGAGGGGCTCAGAGTGTTTGCGGGGGACCCGAGAAGAGGAGGATTGGAGCTGCTCTGTGCAACACGTATGCACAGAGCAGGTAAGTATGACACAATGTTTTTTTTTTTTTTTATTAAAACATTTTCCTTTGCAAACCCTAAAGGAGAATTCCATGTTTTAACTCTTAATATTTTGTTTGGGCCAAGGTGGTGAAAATTAAACCTGGAATTCTACTTTAAGCAGTAGAGTATGAACATGAGCAAGACACGGGTCAACTTTAATGGAAGGAGAACTGGGTTCTAATTTTTACAGCCTCTCTGAGGATGTCAAAAGTTTGGAGAATGCTTCCTTGTGTCAGAATATTCCCTTTTTTTTTTTTTTTTACCTCTAAGCCAAATTTGTGCATTGATATTTTACAATATCTCAAAAAAGCCGCTCATGCATGGTCTTTCTCATATGCAATACAGCGTAAGCTAAAGAGTAGGAAAATTTACATTGGTTGCTTTAGGTAGTAAGAACCGCTCCTCTTTCAGTTTTTATATGGGAGACCCAATGGTACTAGCAATCACTTTTCATTTGCTTGAGTGTTAACCGCTACCGCCAGCACTGGTAATCTCTGGTACACATGCATGGGTGGGTGCATGGGACTTTTTTATTGTCAGTTCCACCTTACTGGGTTTTGCCATTTACTGTATAGTCCTGCGCAGTAAGGATATGTTGACCTGCCCTAATGGTGCTGCATTGTATGTGGAGAAAAGAAAAACCTGCATCAACATGGAACATTGGGGGACTTGGCTATTCCTGTTGACAGGAGATAGAAATGATACTTTATACTGTATACTTGTGGCAAAATCTTTACTAAGAAGTATGGACAGAAGGGAATGTGTTGTATATAAAGTTTGGGAAGTAAGAAAAGAGAAAAGGAACTTTGGCAAAATAGAGTGCGTAGTCCTACAAGTTGGGAAGTGTTCCACTGTGTTGCCAGTTTTCATGTTTTGTTTGCAAAGAAAATTAAAGGTGAAACCCAACTGGTTGCTATGGGCATTTCTGTTACAGTTTTCCCTGGTGTTTGTATATCGCCTCCAGCATGCCTTACTTTGAGACGTAAAAGTGTAGTTTGGGCTTTGAATCTAGTTATTTGCTCATAAATAATTCATAAGCTTATGGCAAGCAAGGGTAGGCTGATCATGTAATAGCAATAGGTTGTCTGTTTTCTGTTGTCAAATGTTCCAAAGACAGAATTGCATCTGCGGTTTAAAGCTGTACAGGAGCTGCAGTCAGAATAGACTCTGTGGTCACTGCTATGATTAGAATTACAATTTAGGCAACATGTATCATTTCCGAGCTCAAGGTTAGAAAGCCATTTACAGAGTTCCACTATTTCTACCACACAGACTATATTTATTGAAAACTTTTTCGGCTGCTCATATTTTGTCATCTTTAAATTAAAGAGATTTATGTTGATGGCATCATATCACATCCAACTTTATTAAACCCAGACATAGCACTCTGCAGCCCTGCCTAGGACTGCCCTTCTCTAACCTTTTTACCCAGTATAGGCTTGGCCACAGAATGATCAGCCCATGGAAATCCTGAGGTTTGACCAGGCTCCCTACATATATAACAGAAACTGACACAAATTTGGTAATTAAATGGCCGAGGCACCTTTATTGGCATAAATAAATAAATAATTCAAATAACTTTATTAAATCCAAAACAGAATAAATATTTAAAATTCAAAATCCAAATAAATATGCAAATAATTCTCGCTTAGTCATGAAAAACTCAAGCGAATAAATAAATAAATTCATCAGAAGGGTGAAATCAAGGTGGCATCAAGGGTGACAATGGGGGGTAAAAGAAGGTGCGTGGCGCTGCCAATAAATACTTAATAATCCATATACCTCCTCAAAGGTGCTAAACATATAAACTGTGACAAATCCGGTGTGTGTCTCTACAGTAGTTTGTAAACATAAATATTATATAAAAGAATATAAATTGGGTGACATGTGATTGGATAATAAAAGGTTCATAAAGTGCCAAGTGCAGCAGTGTTGTGTTCTGGGTGATGAATAAATAAAACTATAATATGTGACCCAACTCAGGGTAAATTCACTCAATAAATTGAACTAGATAATAAATGGTTCATAAAGTGCCAAGTGCAGCAATACTGTATTCTGAGTGACAGTAATTAAATAAAAAAATACGTGACCCTACTCAGGGTAAATTACGCAAAATTAATTGTGCCAAATCAAAATACAAATGTGAAACAAAAATGTGGATCCTAATTGGTAGTGACTGTGTGAGATATATGGTACTATCGCAACCTATAAGAAATAAATGAATATATTAACTAGCAACAGTGATAACATATACTGCTGAAAGGTGAACCACTGTGTATATCCTTGGGTGTGTCAAATGGATACAACAATTTTCATCATATGTTAGCAGGGAAATATATATGACTATATATGACACTTAAAACAGGTAAATGGGACGGTATATATCCACCATAATAAATATAAAAGATAGTAGCAACAATAATCAAGGTTCCAGAGAAATGAATAGTCCATAAATAGCCTAAAAAAACTAAAAACCTAAAAAAGGGGAGGATAATCCCACAATTAAAATTAGTCCATAGGATTATAGTGCAAAAAAAGTGACTTCAGTGCAGGTGCTTCTAAACAAGATTGTTGAGGGTGCCTGGACTTCGGTGATCACTCTGTGCTCCCCGCACCCCCAAGACCGCACTCACCAGAGTTGATCACCCCTGCAGGGGTATCAAGCTTTGGGTATATACTCTTTAAATCCCCCTCTCTGGTCTCTGTGGATAGGAGCATTGTCCAATGACCTGCCAGAGTCTTTCGTCACACTGTCCTTGGAAATGGGGTGTCCACGGGTATATATGGGAATAAAGGCTCACATAGGGCAGTACCGTTTTACAACACTTTATTAGGTTAAAAAATGGTACTCCCAAACGGATATATGTCAATCGGCAGGTAAAATCAATTGCGGTCGTGCACTTCCGGGACGCCGTGCGTTCCACAGACCGGATGTGCGTTCCAACCAGGCCTGGAGACATCCTGAAGACGTCACTCTGACGAAACGCGTAGAGCGTCATCGCGTCACATCCGGCTGGAGAAAGATTGCGACTATATGATTAGGATCCACCCTGGAACCTGGACTGGCACCTGGCTCAGCCACTCGGTCATGGGTCACTGCTCAGAGCGATTCGGAGTGCTGAGCAATCAGAGGTGTTTGATCACTGAGCTCTCACCCTTAAAGACTGAGGGGGACAGATGCAGCATCATGTCAGTGCTGCATCCACTTAGGTAAGTTTGATATTTAAAAAAAAAAATCAAACCCATACCTATCGTTTAATGGGTTTGAATGGGTTCACAGAATTCAAAGCATTCTGTGACTGGACAAGAGGAGAGGAGGAGCAGAGAAAAGACATGTGTAAGAGAATAGCAAGTCTCTTGTCTCAGCTCCTGAATTAAAGTGAAAGCTATATTATTGGTGCACAATAAAACCGTAAAGAAAAGGCAGAGATCCAGGAGGTGGCATGTAGCTCCTAGGATTTACGATCTGAGCCATGCATATATTTTTTTAATCTGTTTTTTTCCTGGAGTTTTATTTAAAAAAGAAACCATGAGATATATACAGAAGACATTATCCTGCTGGGTAGTTCCGTTTTTCATTTAGACATTGTTTTACTGCATCAGTCCACCCCACCAATCTCTTTAGTCTTTAATCTGGTGATTCTGAAACCTACTTGCTGGTGATGATGAAAGATTGATATGCATAAAAAAATAATGCCAGTACTAACGTTTATCACCAACAAAATGATTTACAAAGTGCCTTTGACGTTTGACCATTAAAGGCATCTTTTTTTTTTTTTTTTGTCTATTCTGCTATTGACCTATGCTAAAAAAAAAAAAAGACTGGCAATCAATTCAAATTGAATTTAACTTTACCCAACCTTTTTATAGAAAGTTTTGACTTTTCACAAGTGTTCATGTATAACTGTTTAAGTTTCCAATGCTGTCCTATTCTAATGCTAGTTTTTTTTTTCTCTAATGCTTGCTTTTTTTAAATCCAATTCTAATCCTCTTCAATTTATTCTTTTTTTTTTGTAGTCGGGCTATCAAGACAAATCAGGATCTTCTTCCAGAAACGCCATGGATCCATATTTTCTTCAATGATTTCTGGGGAACCTTGCTTACACACAGCGGCAGCCATAAGTCTTACCGCCCACTATGCACTCTTTCTTTTCGCCTTAATTATACCTTTGGAGGGCTGGAGCCCTGGAGCTACCACCTTGTGAATATCCTCTTACATTCAGTTGTCACAGGCCTCTTCACAAACT
Source organism: Pelophylax lessonae (assembly GCF_965119305.1). NCBI lineage: Eukaryota > Metazoa > Chordata > Amphibia > Anura > Ranidae > Pelophylax > Pelophylax lessonae. The sequence continues at coordinate 287,034,658 of NC_138771.1, read as the reverse complement.
TTTGTAAAGTCCTCTTTGGCAGTGGATGCTGGACACTCTTTGCCGGACTTCTATTTGCTTCTCATCCAATTCATACAGAAGCCGTTGCTGGGATTGTAGGCCGGGCTGATGTGGGAGCTGGGCTCTTCTTTCTACTTTCTTTATTGTGCTACACAAAGCATTGTTCAACAAGGGGCTATTCTATCAGCAGCTGGTGCTGGATATTCGGTGCTGGATTATGTGCAGCTTTCAGCATGCTTTGGAAGGAGCAAGGAGTTACTGTATTGGCAGTGTCTGCCGTTTATGACATTTTTGTGTTCCACAAATTAAAAATAAATGAGATTGTCCCTGCAGTCTGTAAGGTAAGTATATTTTAAAACAAATGTGGCAGAGTTTCTGTTTTTTTTCTGTTTTTGTTTTTGTTTTTTTTACACATTTCACTAAGTGCCGGTTCACACTGAAGCGGCACGACTTCAGGGGCGACCTGTGAAGTCGCGTGCACTGCGACTTCGGCACGACTTGCACGGACTTCATAAAATGTCTATGCAAGTTGCTCCAGGTCGCCCCGAAGTAGTATTGGACCCTTTTTCTAAGTCGGAGCGACTTATGTCGCTCCTATTAGAACCGTTCCTGTACTACACTATGGACCGTGACGGTGCACGACTTGTCAGGCTGACAAAGTTGTCTGACAAGTCGTACTAGTGTGAACCGGCACTTACAGTAAAACTTATGGCATGGGTTCCTGCCCCATGCTTGTAATTATGTAATTTAATATATTATAGCTATTTTCACTTATAAGGCCCCTTTTACACTTATGCGACCCAAAAGTCACGCAATTTTGCCTAGCCTTGAAGCAATGCCTATGTCTTTGGACCTCAAAATGCATTAAAATCGTCCCAAAATAGTGCAGGGACTACTTTGAAGTCGTACAGATATGAACAGTACCCATTGGAAATCATGGAGTATGACTTGACATGCAACTTTGCAGTCCCAAATCGCAGGACAAGTTGCACAAGTATGAAAGAGGCCTAAATGTGAATGTCTCAGTTTTTTCCCTGAAAGTACTACTGAAGTTCCCAGTTGAGGTAGGGCCAGGGCTTTTTTCTCAGAAAATAGGTACAGGTACTCCTCTTTTCCAAGTCACCCCTTGTCTCCGCCCCCCCCACCCATCTCCAATTTCCGAACTTGAGTCTCCACCCCTACTCACCTCCCAGTAACACCCCTTTTAAGGAAAACCGAAAAATAGATCCCCTTAGCAACAATAGACCCCCCTCAGCAACAAAAGATCCCCCAAGCAACAATAGACCCCTGCAACAAAATACCCCCTAGCAACAACAGACCAACCCAAGGAACAATAGACCTCTACAGGCCAGCATTGGCTGCTGGGAGACCTATTGTTGGCCAACGTCTACCAGCCAGCCAACTGCAGATCTCCCAGCAGCCAGCTACAATAGACCTCTCCCTCAACCATTGACACCCCAGCAACATGAGACAACCCAGCAAAAATAGACCCCTCGTTCAAAAATTGACCCACCACTCCCAGCAACAATAGATTCCCCAGCAGGCAGCATCAATGGACCCTCCAGCATACTGCAGCACCCCTTGCCATTACATACAATCAGTGCTGGAGGTGCCGGAACTGCGTTCCTGCCGAAAAAAAGCCCTGGTCACAGCATACACTTCACTTTTCCAACATCCGCATTTAAATAACAATGCAAACAATAGTTATTTTTGACAATCCCTTGAAAAATCTCCTTTCATAGGAGTTCTGCCTGTCTGCTGGCCATGGCCATCTCTTTCCACAACTTTCCTTATTCCCTGTATGCTTTTCAACTTCTCCTCTGTTGTTTACTTTCAATTCCTCCATATCCCATTGTACCTTATTGTCTACAAGCAGTGGTTCCTGGACTGACAGAAGGACCTCCTGAAACTCCTTCTCTCATCTCCTTTATGTTACAAAAAAAAAGAATAGGAGGTGGTCTGTAGTCCTAACCTCCTGTCCTAGGGTGGCACAATATCCCCTCTTTGATTCAGTACAGTAAGTGAACATTTTCACCCTAGGACAGGAAATGTTGATATGAGATAAAAGTGGAGGCTGCCCCTGCATACCTCTCATTCAGAAATGTTATTTGCTTGGCTTTCATGCTTCAGTATATTTAATCGCTGTCCTGTAATTATAGAGATAGGGACTTTTCCTTGGCTTTTGCTAACTTTTACCCAATTCACCATAATCTGAAAGGCTAACCAAGCCAAAATCGCAGGATACTGGGAGTAGCAATAAAATCTATAACAGTTTTTTTTTTTATGTGAGTGGGTCTGGAATATTGTTATACTGTAGACATACTTGTTCCAGGTTCTAGGCTAGTCTTTCTTAACCCTTTTAACATTAAGGAACCTTAAAATAAATGTCAGGCCTCAAGGAACCCCTGCTAATATAATTACTTGATTAGAAAAGTAATGCAGACAGTGTAAAGTGTGTTTGTCTCTTTGGTGGTCATTGGAGAAAAGGCATCTTTACATTGGTGGTCAGAAGGAAGAATGTTCATTAGGTTGGTAATCAATAGAAAGAATGTCCGTTAATATGTTCTCATTGGAAGGAATGGCACATTATTGTTAATAGCTACTTAGCTGATAGGCAGAAATTACACCTAGAAACCTCTGTAGGAACTTTATAGTTTCATGGAACCTTGGTTGAGAAAAGTGGTTGTAAGCACATACCATTCATGGGTACTGTAGGAGGCATGCAACTTAAGTAAATAAACCAAACCACTTATTTGGATAAATCATGGCCACGGCTTTATTATTGAATTTAACAAAATTACATTTAAACCATTTCAACATACTACTGAATACTTTAATCATTTCACATCAAATACCAAATACTTCAAACACGGCCCAGCCACTACGGCTCAAGCCTAAAATCCTTTACTTTAAACAGAGGTTATCAATTATCCCCCCTGTTCTTTACCTTCAGAGAAAAGGGGTCCCACCACATAACAAGCCACGACGAGGGTTGGGGGGCGGGGAGCTGTCCCAGTTGAATCCTTCTTTTGACGGACAATGACCTGAGCCCAGGAACCCCTTTTTATAGGGGACCCCAGGAATTCCAGAATCTTCCAAGGGTCAGGTGACCTTTAAAGACCAATCCTAAATGGACCCCCCCAAGATTCTGGAATATTCTTAGGATCACCTGACTCTGCTGACCTTTTAGGAACCCTGTACCTCACATAACCTCGGGGGAAGCTTGGAACTGTCACCTCCATAATCCCATGAGGAAAGGGGGGGGCTTCAAGACTGACTTTCCCCCCTTTTTTCCTTACATTCCTAAGAATTATTTGCACCATTTGATGCATGTGTGCTGAATTACACCACAATCCATGGTAACTTCCTGCCAGACATTGTAGTGCAATCCGATTTAAAAAAAAAAAAAAAAAAAAAGTGCCCTCACTTCTTTTTTGCTATTGTAACACACAGGATGGTTCATTAAACTGAATGGATTGCCCTAAAGGCGATGCACCCAAACTTGCAAAAAGTGCACAAACCGTGACATCTCCATAGCTGTGAACGGAGCCGTATGGAGACAACAAGAGCTAAAAAACAAGTTTTTGCAGAATTTATTACTAGAAGTGCAAAAAAAGATGAATAACAATACTTGTAAACATCTTGCAAGTCCCTGTATTATTCACAACCAGGGGAAAGCGAGACCAGAAGAGGGGTCAGGCTGAAGTTGTTTTAATGGTAGATGTCAATGTAGATGGATATTTGAAGAAAAAGCTTATAACAAAAAACAGACTGCACACTTTTTGACATTAGCACAGTGCACTAAAGATCCTTCCCAGAAGACGTCGTGCTAGCAGACTGTCCGCTTCTATTCACTTTTACAATGTTAGCCAAGTTGGGCAATTGACTATGTAATGTAGCATGTGTTGCCTGAGTTTTTCTAACCATTTATAAATATTTAGGAAGCAATGTAGTTGGTAGTGTGTTTGTATAGTATTTTGTGTAAAGCCATTTAAGGTATTTAAAGTGATTTGGAAACGATCACCTTATAAAACATCCCATTCGGTTTAAATTTGACATGAAAGTCAAACATTTGTGTGTATGTATGTATGTATGTGTGTGTGTGTATGTGATATATATATATATATATAATATATATAAATTTTAAATGCCCGGTTTCCCTTTTTTATTGATGATCACATTCCCTCTGTTCTCAGCCACATAAGAGCTGGGGGGAGGAGAAGCAACAGTACACCGACCGACCTTCCCAATTAAAGTCTGTGTGTGTGTGTGTGTGTGTGTGTGGGGGGGGGGGGGGGGGGGGGGGTCAGGACAAGTCTAATCATTGGAGAAGTGCAGCCTGAGTTCCCAGGTGAGATGGGGAACTGACCACGATGAGCTCTCCTGCTTAGTGTGATCAGCAGGGACTGGCAGGAGCACCAGGGATTTCAAATGAAGCAAGCAATACCAAGGGAACAGGATACTTTCTCATACAAATACATGGTACAGCAGGCACAAATCAGGAATTTGAAATACTGGGGTAACACTTGTTATTTTCATGAACAGAAAACTCTGCAAATGAATACATATTGGCCATGGTGCAGTTAAAAGTGAACCCTTAAAGTCTAAAGCCAACCATAGATGGATGGAATTTCGGCCGGTTAGCAGGGACCGGCTAAAAATTTGATCCATGTATGGGCAGGTTTTGTGTACCCAAGATGATCCATTGATCGACTTTAGTGTAACCAGCTAGATTTTCAGCATGTGATTATTGCCAATGGCTATAGCAGCTAGCAGGAATCATTGAGCTCTCCTTGCTGGGAAGGCCCTCTGCGCAACCCCCCCCCCCCCCCCCCACTAATAGATCACCATACAGCAGCCGGAGGGATTCCCTCATCAACACGGACTGTGCCGATGGGGGAATCAAGCAGTTTTCTTTCCTGCAACCCATATTTGCGGGAAAGCAAATCTATTTATCTAGGGCTTGTCTAAAGTTGGTAAAAAAAGGCTGTTAAAAAAATCGGCACAAGTTACTGGATGATTGTGTAGACATTGGAGTTTCACATGCATAGCTCTTATACTATTTTGTGGTAATACCCGGGTTGGATCTGGGTTCACCTATGTGACCTACCATACTGGTCTCTCTTGTGCATTCTAGCAGGAGACAAATATTACACTGTGTGAGCTAAGGCATGCAGGTGTCTTACTGCTAAGCGCTGTCTAATCGCATCTTACCTTACTAAGGAACACCAAAATGTGTTGGCGAACACTAAAAACAGAAGAGCAGAGAAGATGGCTGCTATTTCCCTGGAGGAACTTGTAGAATGAGTATGGGAGTTAAAGTGAGTCTACCATTAATCAAGAAAATCTTTAAGAGACACCAAAATAAAAGTTGCCCTTGCCACATTTTAGTACTGATGCAGTCCAGTGCTGCGGAACCTAATCACTGCGAGTATAATCGCTGGACTGAGGCTGGTTATAGCCTGGGATTCCGAGGATGTCAGCTTTCATCTGAGTCTTCTCACCCATGTACTTTTTCTTTGTGACAGATTCATTTTGTGTCTTTCAGTGATGTACTGTGCACTGTAATGCTACCATATGTGCTTTTCAATCATTTGTTAAACTGCAGGCTCAGTCTTCCCACAGCACAAAATTACAAATCAAGTCGGAGATTGTGAGTACCAGCACTATCCATCATTTTATAATCTATTGCCCCCTGTAATCAGTGTTTCAGGCTCCAAGTGGCATGCTGCTGTGTCCTTCAATCGATTCTTCAATTCTTATGGGCTTAGAAAAAAACACTTAGCGCCTCTCCCCTTCCTCCATCACTACCAGTGACAACTGCAATCCCCTTTGTTTTTTAGAAGGCTTTCTTGCAAATCCTTCTTTTGCAGAATGGGTTAATTATCTTCTTAATTCTCTTCTGGCCTCGATTCCCTTCTATCCTGGCTGTGTCCTTAGTAATCCCCCTTTCCTGCCGGCCCTTATCTTGGATCTTTCCCAATCATTTCTACACTATGCCCAAAGCCAAAATTCAATGCTAACATCTGGCTAAACATTTAGCCTGTTGTTTTCTCTATTGATTAATTTTAATTGTCATTGTGCTGCATGTAGCTCAGAGGGCAAAACATGGATTTAATGTTCCTTACATACATTTTACAATGACTTTATCTTACACGCAACATTTGTTCCATGTGGCAAAGGTGAGATAGACTAGCATGTTCATTAAGGTTAGATAGACTAGTATGTTTATTTCTTTTCCTTGATTTTTAAACCAATGCTTAATTATACTGCTATGTTCTAGAACCCAGAACAAATAATGAAAGCTCCATAACAGACGCAACAGCCCTTCTAACATACACCATCCCTGCTACCTCTTTAACCTGATTTGGTCATCCACAGTGACAGGGTGGATAAAAAATCAATCATTAAAAAAAAAAAAAATATATATATATGAATTTTATTTATTTCTTTTTTAAAATTAAATTTTTTAAAATGTATTAATTAAATAAATTTTAATCAAATGCTTTTGGAGTAAAAATCTATCAAAGATAGTTTTCTGTTTAAGATACATTTAAAGTGCCGGTTCACACTGTTCCGACTTGTCAGGCGACTTGGTCGCCTGACAAGTAGCGGACCGTGCTGTGCAATTGGAACCATTCTAATAGGAGCGACTCAAGTAAAAAGGTTCCTGCACTACTTCGAGGCGACATCGGAGCGACTTGCATTGACTTCCATTATGAGAAGTCGTTGCAAGCCGTCATGAAGTCGCGGTGCACGGGCGACGGCATAACTCGCCCGAAGTCGTGTCGCCCTAGTGTGAACCGACACTAATAATTTGGTTTATTCAGCATGAAATAGAGCTTAGTTATGTAGCATGAGGCTGTAATTTCTGCAATATTTCCATTTTTGGTAAACTCAATGAATCCAAACTCTGCAAGTTGATATAACATGCCCTGCATTGGTGCATTCACACAATTTTGCAGTAACCATGAGATAAAACAAAACTAATCGGTTCTGACGTTGCTTTTTTACTAAGCTGACAACTTGATGCATTCACACAATTTCACAGTAACCATGAAAAAAAAAAAAACAATCGGTTCTGATATCACTGTTTTACTAACCTGACAGATTTTTATTCTTAAAGAGGAAGTAAACCCTCCTCTACAACTTGTACCTATAGGTAAGCCTATGATAAGGCTTACCTATAGGTACTGTAAATATCTCCTAAACATGTACCGTTTAGGAGATATTTACCTTGCATGCAGCCAGTGACGTCACTGGCGCATGCGCTCTGAAGGAACGGCCGCTCGTGTCGTTCCTTCAGAGTCCTGTGCCGTGACTGTCGGCTCTCGCGCGCGTGCGCGGGAGTGACGTCACCGCGGCTCCGGCCAATCAGATTGGCCGGATGCCGCGATCCCGGAAGACTGGCGACTGGACATGTCGCCCGTCATAGAGGTGAGTGAGCGGCACGACGGGGGCTCGTTCTAAGGTAAGTATTGCATAATGAGCTAGTATGCGATGCATACTAGCTCATTATGGCTTTCTCTTGCAGGGTGAAAAAAAAAAAATATGCACGGGTTTACAACCTCTTTAATAGGAAAGCTTCATTTTGTTTGCAGATATTAAAGATTCTAACTACCAGCAAGAATAAGTCCTTGCATTTAACCACTTTACCACCGGAGGATTTTGCTGTCTTACGTCCAGGCCACTTTTTGCGATTCGGTGCTGTGCGACTTTAACTGACAATTGCGCAGTCGTGCGACGCCGTACCCAAACGAAGTTTACGTCCTTTTTTTTCCCACAAACAGAGATTTCTTTTGGTGGTATTTGATCACCTGTGCGATTTTTACTTTTTGCGCTATAAACAAAAAAAGAGTGTAAATTTTGAAAAAATAACAATATTTTTCAAATTTTTTTATATGAAATTCCCCCCCCCAAAAAAATGTAAAAATCTATTTTTTTTTACATTTTTTGCCAATTTGTTTTCTGCTACCTACGTTTGGTAAAAAAAAATCACAATAAGCGTATTTTGATTGGTTTGCTCAAAAGTTATTGCGTTTACTAACTAAGGGAAAGATTTCTGTCATTTTTGGTGTTTTTTTTTTTTTTTAACGAGTAATGGCGGTGATCTGCGATTTTTACTTTTATGGGACTGCGACATTGCGGTGGACAGATCGGACCCTTGACTGACATTTTTGACACTTTAAGGGGGTACCAGTGACATTTCTACAGTAATCAGTACTATAAATATGCACTGTTACTGTAAAAATTACACTGGCAGGGAAGGGGTTCATTTTATTGGAGAGGGAGGGGTTAATGTATGCCTGGTGCTTACTAACGTGTGTCGGGGGAGGTGACTGAGTGACACAGGGACAGATCGCATGTTCGGCTATGCTGAACCCTGCAATCTGTCACTGTTTGTCACTTAGGAGATCCGCCCGCTCTGTTTACACAAGCGGACGGATCTCCAGACTCGATTCCCCGACGATCGGGGAAAAGCGGCAGCGATCGCCGCTGCTCCTCCCCTGGCCCGACTCCCGCTGTGACTGAAAACAGTGGGAACGAGCCTCCGGCGGCGCGCGAGCGCCGCCCACAAGGGGAGGAGTCCAGCAACGTAGGTCTACGTCGCTGGACAGAATCGAGCCACTTTGCCGCAGTACAGTCAATGTGACTGGTCGGCAAGTGGTTAAAGAGCACCTGTCATTTCAGAACAATCATGGCAGTGCTTGTTAGCGGGCATCCACTCACCTGCTGCCACCACATCCCTCACCTTGTGTCACTGCCGCATCACCAACTGTCTCATTAAAGTGAATGGGACTGTCGGTGAGTCAACAGCGGGTCAGAGGAGGAGCCGCTGCGGCACAGAGATGACAGTTGCTCTTTAAATATTATGTCTTAAATCAAGCCTTTTTACTACTGATTTAAATTGACTTGATTTAAATCAAATCCATCCTGTGCATTGAAGCTTGAAAAATATAGGTGTTACCCTCGAAAGTTGACAGAGATGGTCTAAAATAAACTTTCTCTGCAGATGCGATGTGCAAACATCAGTAGTCCACAGAGCTTTGAACATTTGTACCCATAGCAGCTATCAAAAATGTTTATTTACTGATTTGTGTCTCCACTAACCATGTTGTGACCAGGAGGAAAACCTTTCAGCAGACCTACAGACAGCAACATTTTATTTTTAGAAGCGTAGAGAAATTCTGAAAAACTACTGTCAAGTTTTTATTCAAATACATGAACAAATGGGGCGCTGGATTCAGATTTTCTAAGGGTCACTGAAATTGTTACTGGGCCACTGGCTTTGGTTTGGCAGCACTTCACAAAATGGGTACCTTACTTTAGGAAAAAAGGAAAAGGTTTCAGAGTTGAGAATTCACACACATACAATCCAATAGAAGCGCTATACAAATATTCAAGGTTCAAGAGTTCAATGTAATTTAATGATAAAATTGATTCATAGCAGAATCGAGCAAACCCAATAACATTACCCCTTTAACAAGACTATAAAACAAGTACAAATACAAAGGTCTTAAATCTAAAGATAAAGTATAAAAAACAGTTACAGTAAAACCTTGGATTGCGAGCATAATTCGTTCCGGAAGCATGCTTGTAATCCAAAGCACTCTTATATCAAAGCGAATTTTCCCATAAGAAATAATGGAAACTCAGATGATTCGTTTCAAAACTATTTATTCATAAATCCTTCAATTTATAGTCCATATAAAAAGATTATAGCATTGCGATAGGTGGTGTAACCATAAAATGTCCATCCACAAATAGCCGCTTCCACAAGGGGATTGGAAGCAAAATCCAGCAGGAGCTACAGGGTATCAAAGAGAAGAGAGGCGCCTCTAAGTGTAGCAATATGGTTCCATTTAATGAAGGTACAACATTTAGCAACTCACATGGTTGATGAATAAAATAGGCACATCTAAGTATGCAGGCATCCGGGGTAAAGCTGTCCACATAGACCATCTTCTGCACTGCCGGCTGCCAGTCTGTAATCCTGACCGGGAAGACCACCCTGCAGTAAAGCGATCTGAAAGCGAGGGGTAGCATGGAAGGGATGACGGTGCGGAGGATGGTCTATGTGGACAGCTTTACCCCTGATGCCTGCATACTTAGATGTGCCTGTTCCCATCATCAGCCATGTGAGTTGCTAAATGTTGTACCTTCATTAAATTTAACCATAGTGCTACATTTAGAGGCGCCTCTCTTCTCTTTTATACTCAGCTGTGACTTGAGGCTACTTGTATATCAAGACATCGCTTGTATATCAAGTCAAAATTTATTTGAAATTTTTGCTTGTCTTGCAAAGCGCTCTTAAACCAAGTTACTCTCAAACCAAGGTTTTACTGTATAAATAAATAAAATAATGAATATAAAAGTCAATGGGTTTATAACTGTGATATCCAATCCCAGTATATATACTTTTGTATGTAAAACATAATTTTTTGAATCTGCTATTTAATGGAATTCTATATTACAGAGGTATATAACCTTTGACTTTTATATTCAGTATTTTTTATTTGTATCTTTTTTTTTATACGTATGGCCTTTTGGACGTTTAGCTTTGTGATCTTTGTATTTTGTACTTGTTTTGTAGTCCTGATATTTTGGCTCTTGAAATGGGCTGGCTCTATTCTGCTATAAATCCATTTTATCATTAAAGTGGAACTTTAGTCAAAACTGTCTGCTTAGCAGAGGGCTCTAATTGTTCAGCTAGGCTGTCATGTGTTCCAGGTGTGTCTGTTGAGCTTGGGGCGTCTCCCCACTGTGTCCAATGAGGGCTCTTATTGGACAGTGGAGGAAACCTGGCCAATAGAACACCAGAGCTTGTATTTATCCCAGAGGGCAGAATATGCTGCAATGCATCCTGGGAGGGGATAGAAGTCTGAGGGGAGCATGTGACAGTGTGTCTTTGGTGGGAGGCAGAGTCCCAGGAGGAGGGTGACGGCTGTCTCTCCTCCTGACAGCGCTAGTGAAGGTGTCCTCAGCGGTCGGCCTGAAGGACATAAGGTTGAGTGAGCTGAGTTGCAGAAAGGGATCCAGTGTGCTGTGGACGTGTGGAGCTGCTGGGCAGGAGTTTTCGGGAAAGCAGTGTCGTGAGTACTGGAAACTACCCACGGGTCTTCCTAGGATAGGGGAACACTCCAGGAGGTCTGAGGGATCCAGAGCTAGCTAACCTGTAGAGAAGGCTTAGAAAGGGGGTGCCAGTGTCTGGGCCTCGAAGATAAGTGTAAGAAAGGGGGCACCGGTGCGGGCCCTGAAGTGTTACAGCAGATAAACAAGTAGCTACCTCAGCCAGGAGGGCTAAAGGGAGCAGTACAGAGGACTTTGTGCCACAAAGGAGTGTCAGAAGTCAACTCAGAGTTAACCGACAGCAAGTCAGTGTTAACCAGCGCCAACCGGCTTTGACCGGCATCCAGCCAGCGTCAATAGGCATTTTTCAGTTGTCCCATTCAAATTGTGCATAGTTGAGCCAGAGGAGTATCTCACTCATCCCTTCTCCCATCCAAGTTCTTAATAAACCTAAAAAACCCAAAGATACTGTACTGTTTCTTGTCTCAGTACTGACGCTTGAAGAACATGCTTAAATGTGCTGTTGTTGTTAGCGGTAACCCTGGTGGACCCACATCCAGCAAAACGGCTGGGAATCCTGCTACAGAAAGATCAAAAAATGCTTGGGGACTAGGGGGTTAAGACAATACCTGCCTGCTGGCTAGAAACCCATTAGCGACTAATCATTATTTGTTGTTGCATTCCTATTGAATATGCTCAGTGGTGTTCACAATTTGTTTATTAAAACCTACAGTCTATTGCAAATTCTAAAAAGAAATCTAGCGGATCATGTCTTTGCTTACAATACTTGTATTAATCAGGAACAGAAAAAGTCAATGCGCAATGACAGGTCATGCTGTGCGTTACCAGCTTGTTGTCATAAATCCTGCTATCGGTAAGAGAAAGGGTTAACGTACCCTTCCTTTTTGTCATTTTCTTGATTCAAAGCTCTCTTTTACCCAGATGGTTACTGTGTGCTCTGTTGGTCTAATTATTGCTGTCATCTTTCACAAAGCCATATGTTTCTTTGTCTGTGTTTTTGTGCTTGTGTGTGTGGCATGTGTATACATGTTGTTTTATTGTTAATCAAACAGCCATCTGAAGATTCTGTTTGACTTATAAATCACAGATTTTGGGTGAAATCTTCAGCATGTAAAATATCTGAAGTGTTTTTGCTTGAAGACTAGAATGCCCACATTTCAACATGCTGCATTTAAAAGCAAACCTTGAAGTGCACCAGGCTTTGGACATTTAAAATAATTAACAAGTGGTAAAAAAAAGCCTGGACTCACCTCTCTAATTGCTTGTACTGTGAAGTAATTCATTCTCATAATCCTAAGAGGACAACAGACTCTGACGTGGGCTTTCAGTCAGTTCCTAATAGCTTAGAAACCTGCTGTGTGTTTACATTTGAAGGAGGCTGCCAAGATCTGCTCGGAGATCTGAGATTTATATATATATATATATAAACTGTGTACATATATACTGTATTTTCTGGCGTATAAGACTACTTTTGAACCTCAAAAAAATCCCCTAAAAATAGGGGGTCGTCTTATACGCAGAGTATAATATCTCCAAGGTAACCTAAGTATAAGTATTACAGGTAGATGTAATCTCTCAAGACGCTGGCTGTGTGGGAATCCTGTACCGGTATACCGTATGTACCGTAGCTCAGGCTACATACAGTGTACCGTGCTGAGCAAATCAGGGAGAGCGATGTATTCTATTATTGAATGCAAAGCCTGCTTGGATTGACGGAGTAAAATCAGCCCGCTTTTCTGACTCTGCCAATCCGAGCAGGCTTTACATTCAATAATAGAATAAATCGCTCACTGTGATTGGCTCAGCGTGGTATACTGTATGTAGCCGAAGCTACGGTGATACCTGTAAAGGATTCCAACACAGCCAGCGTCTTGAGATTACATCTACTGGTAATACTTATACTTGGGGTACCTTATGAGAGATTACATGTATTACAGTACTTGGGGTACTTTGGAGATCTATGAGAAATCTGATGTTTTTCAATGGTGTTGCCTTGCTTCGGAAGGGGGGTAGTCTTATACGGCGAGTATAGCCCAAAACCTATGTTTTTAACTTGAAAATTAGGGGGGTCGTCTTATACGCCCAGTCGTCTTATACGCCGGAAAATACGGTATTTTATATTAATGTGTGTCTATATATTTTTTATGTGTGTGTGTGTATACAGTGTGTGTATATATATATATATATACACACACACACACACACACACACACACACACACACACACACACTATATTACCAAAAGTATTGGGACACCTGCCTTTACACACACATGAACTTTAATGGCATCCCAGTCTTAGGGTATTGAGTTGGCCCACCCTTTGCTGCTATAACAACGTCAACTCTTCTGGGAAGGCTGACCACAAGTTTTAGGAGTGTTTCTATGGGAAGATTTGAACATTCTTCCAGAAGTGCATTTGTAAGGTTAGACACTGATATTGGACGAGAAGGCCTGACTTGCAGTCTCAGCTCTAATTCATCCCAAAGGTGTTCTATTGGGTTGAGATCAGGACTGTGCAGGCCAGTCAAATTCCTCTACCCCAGACTCGCTCATCTAGGTCTTTGCTTTGTGCACTGGTGCGCAGTCATGTTGGAACAGGAAAAGGCCATCCCCAAACTGTTCCACAAAGTTGGGAGCATAAAATGGTCCAAAATGTCTTGGTATGCTGATGCCTTAAGATTTCCTTTCACTGGAACTGTGAAGGCCTAATCCAACCCCTGAAAAAAAAACCCCACACCATAATCCCCCTCCACCAAATGATTTGGACCAGTGCACAAAGCAAGGTCAATAAAGACATGGATGAGCGAGTTTGGGATGGAGGAACTTTACTGGCCTGCACAGAGCCCTGACCTCAACCCAACAGAGCACCTTTGGGAGGAATTGGAGCAGAGACTGCAAGCCAGGCCTTCTTGCCCAACATCAGTGCCCATAGACACATTCCTTAACCCGTGTGGACAGCCTTCCCAGAAGAGTTGAAGGGGTTATAGCTTCAAAGGGTGGGCAAACTCAATATTGAACCACCATTGGCTGAGAGTTTCCATTGGCTTAGAGCGCTGATCAGGTGCCGATCGTTTGAGCTTTTTTTGGTCATGCCGGCTTCTGTTGGACTGACTGCAGTACACACGGGTGAATGTCGCCGATTTTCTATTGAACCTGTCCATGCCATCCGACATTCGGCGTGTGTGTGTGCATGGGGCTTAAGAGTTAGGTCAGTCATGGTGTTTGTCTCAACAAATTTTATCCAGTTGAGAACCTTAACTAGCCAGAGCCTAATATCCCAGGACTATTTAGTCCCTAAAGGACAAAAGCACCTCCACTTGTCAAGACTTGCCTTTTTAGGATGATAAGTCCAGAGTGCTGCATGCAGCTTTGATTTTAGTTATGAGCAAATGTATTAATCAGATGAGCACAGTCTGTGTGGACTCCTAGTCCCAAGTGTCAAACAGGCTATGGCTAGAATTGGTTATTCAGGTCCCTTGGCTAGTAAACTATTTTGGCCCTCACTAGTTAGGCCTGAATCATTAAAAGAGATGTATGGAATTATTATTTATTTATTTTTTAATTTATACTTACCTAGGTGGATGCAGCATCGGTCTGATGCTGCATCTGTCCCCCAGCACCTCTATACTGAGAACCAAGAGATCTTACATCGCTGATCGCTCGGTTCCGACAGCTCCCCCGAGCAGAGAACTGCTGACAGTCAGCAGCTCTCCGCTCTTCCTTCTCCTTGCTCATTGGAGCACTGGGCTGTGGAGGGGGTGGAGCCACTGGCTCAGACTCTGTGGCTCGCTGAGAGGCTGAGCTGGGTGTCAGTCCAGGCACCTAGTGGATCCCTGCTTCCATTGTCACGATGACTAGAGGGGGGGTGGTTTTGATTACATATAAATGAGTAGGTTCTGCCACCGTCCCTATATGAATATAGTGGGGGTTGCTGGTGCCTCAGGCCAAAAAAGCGTGGGACTTTACGGGCAAGTAAATGTATATACAAAAAAGTTAAATTATAAGAAAATAATTTATGAGTGTGAAGAAAAATAAAGAAGATTCGGAAGAATCTGTGACAATTGTGAATCTGGTGACAAAAACAAGGATTTTTTCTCTGCATTTCCAGTAGGTGTTCATAGGAAAATATTTTCAGAGAAGAATCCAGAATTGCTGACGCGTTTCGGCTCTATCATAAGCCTTTTTCAAAGCGTTTAGTCACACAGTCTGTGATCTATAATAGTAACATATGGGTTATTGAGAATCATCTCAAAGGAAATAATTGAGTAGAAATATATCAGTAGTAATATTCTGAATACATACATGGGTATAGCCTCTATTTCTGCAAAAATGCTCCTGTGTCCATTAGCAGTCACAACGGGAATCATGTGGTGCGTGTAGCCTGGGGTTATATACATAAAGGGATAATGGGTACTTTTATTAACCGGAAAAAACTTTTCCATTTAGTATTTCAGCAAGAGTTCCTTCACTTACGGTGGGTATAGGCTGGTGGAGTGAGCTTTCTCCAAGGTCCTGGGGATTTTTTGGGGGATTTTTTTCCCCCCTCTCAGCCAGGTTCTTTATCTGCAGTATATGTAAGTATTGTTTTAATCTTTGTGTCCTGCACAGTGATTATCGTGACTTTTGCAGCATGAGTGATTATGGTGACATAGTTTTCTTTTTTAAAAAGGAGGTGGATGCTAGAAAAGCATCCACTTGCACTTACATTTGTCTTAAAGGGAAGAAAGCTGCGCACAAAGATGTTAAGCTACAAAGGCTGCTCGTACAAGGTATATCAGACCAAGGAAAATTAAAGGAGAAGTACAGCGCCACTAAATCAGATAACTAGCTAAAAACTTGCAGAGGTAAACCAGAGTCCATGAGTCCATGTGGAGAAAAAGTAACAGATGTGGAAAATATGGCCGTAGATCCAACACCAGTCTTGCAAAGGAAGTATCCGGCAGAAATCACACAAACAATAAAGGGTGTACCCTTACCAGAAAGTTGGACCCCCTGTTAAGGAAGGTCAAACAGGCGTGCGATTACAATCACCAGAGACAAACGATGCATCCAATTCTCCTCCAGTCATCCACAGGACATCCGGATAGGACCACGGATGCAGTAGACCTCAATAGACCCCAGGTATGCATAAGGGATTACCTCCAATAACACAAATGGGGGCGCACATGGTGAAGTATGTACAAACTTTTATTATATACAAAGGTAAAAAACTCACATGTTGCTGCTTGATACAGGCATGTCATGAATCAATTGATAGGCCGCGACTCGAACAGCGTGTCTGCATGGGGGCTAGCGTGCATGGGGGCTAGCGACGCGTTTCGTCCTGCAATGGCGTTTTCAAAGGCAAAAGCCCCCCTAAAGCAGCACGCTTTTATATGGTTGTTTAGGAAGCGGTCAGTGCATCACTTCCGGTGTGTGGTGACGCACTTCCGCTTCCGGTGCGTGATGGCGCACTTCCGCTTCCGGTGCGTGATGACGCACTTCCGGTTGCGGCGTGCGTGATGACGCACTTCCTGTTTATCATTCAACAACACTGTGAAGCGCTGCCAGAATCAAAAAAACATATATGGCACATGGGGGGGGGGGGGGTAGAAAAAAACAACGAAGACAGCAGCGATAAGAGATATAGGTCCCACAGCCGCCCAGGGCAAGCCAGGAAAGCCACTCAAATCGCACCAGGTCTTCCCTGTAAGAAACCCCCTCCAGTCAGCAATCAGTTGGAATTACAATCAAGTTACATCCAAAAGTCTTTGACAAATTATAAAAAAGCATTATGTGAGTTTGCAACCAAATTTAAAAATTACAAAAAACACACAAATATAAAAGCACATAAATTATGCATAATAAAGACCAAATTCCATAAAAATGGTAAAAACATATTAAACAGTAAAAACATCATTCCCCACCCATCTGCAGCAAATCTGTGGATCCCACAATGCATATGAGGCACTATAGCATCCAGTCTAGAGCATGTCACTACGGTCCCTAAAAGATCAGCAGGGATCATAGGTGCCCCCAAACCCATAAAGGGGTTGGGGAGACGGAATAGATGAAATTACAATGGAGAGATAATGCACACCTAACGTCATCACAAACTGAAGTGAGAAAGGTAAAAATAATAATGGTGAGACCTACAGACGATGTAAATGAAATAAATCTTACTCGAATGTAAGTACATTGGTCTGCAGAACAAATGCCATCAAAGAACGTAGAGTTCTATCTTTTTGTTCTAAAGTCACGCACAAGAGTTACCCTATTGATACGTTCATTACTTGTACAACAGAGAACGTAGTCTATATGTTGGAATGCCCTTGCGGGTACCAATATGTGAGCAGGACCACCCGTGCTATGAAAACTAGGGTGATTATTTTTCTTCACACTTGGGCTCTTTTCCCAAGCACATTTATCACTCATTGTTCCGTTGTAATTATACCACTACCAGTATTATGTAATAAATTATTTTCTTATAATTTAACTTTTTTGTATATACATTTACTTGCCCGTAAAGTCCCACGCTTTTTTGGCCTGAGGCACCAGCAACCCCCACTATTGTCACGATGACTTGGTGCCTGGACTGACAGAGATCAGACTTCAGCCCGCTCTCTGCGGAAAACGGGTCACAGGAGTGCAGAACAAACTGCACTCCTGTGATCCATAAGAGATGTACAGCTAAACGAGGTTTTGCTGTAAATCTCCTTTAAGGCTCACAGTTGGCTAAGGATTGGCTCCAGACAATATGTTTAACAGAGCCTGCCCAGAGAGTAAGAAATGTAAGGAAATGGGAGGCTGCATCTCAAAAAAGGCTAAAGCCTTGTACATACAGGCCGAATTTTGGGCAACATCAGCCGGTTTAATAAAAACGTCCGACATTCAGCCTGTTTGTATGGCAGCCGCTGGAAAACCATTAGCCGACCGCCTCCCGATCAGTGCTCTCAGCCAATGGCATTCCCCTGTCAAAACACAGCAGCTCAGCGGGGGAGATGGCTGTACTAACATTGGATTGTCATTGTTAGTACAACGGCTCTGACTAGAGCGGTCAGTTTTTTTTTTTTTTTTTGTTCATCCTGTTGGGTTAAACAAAAAAAAGCTCCTGGTGTTTACCAGGCTTAAGGAACATTGTCCTACCATGACACAGAGCCTTGGCTGTCCAAGTGTTTTACCCTTTTATGAATTCATCAGTCTTAGTCAACGCATGGTTTCTCAAGACCTGAGAGATCAAATTTAGCCAATACTCCTTTATCTTAAGTGCTTAACTACTTGGCAGGCCAAGGCACTGCTTCAAATGAAACCGTAACCATTTATTGTGGCCAATTACCTTAAATCTATCTGGGAGGGTTATGCCTGTTCCCACCATGATAACGTCGTAGGTTATCTGCATACCTCCTAAATTTTTGAGATGGGAATGAAGGACATATATTAGCAAAAGTATGTAGGCATAGAATGCACACCCCTGCCACGCCCCTTTCTAAAGGAGAATTCTACAAAAATAGGCGTCATTAAACCCACACGGGCTTTTTTTATTTTGTTTTAAACTCTTTTTATTGAGAATACAGAGATACATAATACAACATAATGAAAGTAGCATAAGGATACAGAAACATTTTACATGAACAAAGTAAATAGGGTCATTGTAGATTCAACTATTGAATAAGAAAGGAATTTTAACCTGATGGTTTTAATGTTAAGTAATACATAAACCTATATCACCTGGAAACTATGGGCGAGGAATCAATGAGCGTAGATGTGGTCCAGTAATATTGTTATTTTGCGGTAGGGTTTGTCTTGTTGGGGAGGCTGAATTATATGTGAGCAATAGTGTTAATGCCTCCCCTGATATTACTGTGCAGTTCTTACTACCCTTGGGTCTTGAATCTCCTAACGAGAGTCGTGGTCTATAACGTGGTACTGTGAAGAGAAATAAGAGATTCCACAGAGGGCAGGTTTCAGGGGGTGATTCTCAAATAGTATTTAGTAGGTTATGAACTAATGGTAGAATGAAGTGCTAATAGCAATACATTTGTTGTACCTGTATTGGTCAGGTGGTATTTAAAGCGGAGTTCCACCCTAAAATTATACTTACCTCCATCTTCTGCTGCGGGTCACCTGAAAAACAAATGGATAATCGCAATTTTTTTTTTAATTACCTTGTTTAGAAGAAAATATACTTCCTCTTCCTCCCCTCGGCGGCCACGGCAATTTGTCACTTCCTGGCTTGCAATGATTCCTGGGAGCTGAACGTCATCGCTCCCAGGAGTCAATGCGCCTGCACCGGCCCCGACGTCACTTCCGGTGCCGCAAGGTATGACGGCGCCTGCACCGGAAGTGACGGTGGGGCCGGTGCAGTGCATCGTGGGACCGAAGAAGACGGAAGAGGACACAGAAGAGGATCGCGCTGGCTTCAAGCTGCCCACACCTGAGATGGCAGCGCTGGACAATACATTTTCAAGGTAAGTATTTCTTCTAAGGTAAGTGCAACCCGGGACAGATCAGAGGCTAGCCATTGTGGAATGCACTAGCCCTGACTGTCCCGGGGGTATTTTTATTAAAAAAATCTTTCCCAGGGTGGAACTCCGCTTTAATCTAAAGATCGGTTTGGTATGGGCTAAGGGGGTGGAGGGGGGGGGGAGAAAATAACAAAAAAGGGGGGATAGGAAGGAAGGAGGGGGGTTAATGGGGTAAATGGTATCTCTTGCTCTCTCTGGGAGTAACTTTGTATGGGTAGGAGCATAAATCGATATGTGGTTGGTGATAGATATACAAACCCAATAAGGACTTTCCCCAAGTCTGGGGTAAATGCGTATAACGGATTGAGAACAGAGTGTCAGCCAATGTTCCATTCTTGAGTATTAGGTAGAAATCTGTTGGTTTGTATTTGTCTAGTCAGTTAACTGAGTGAATTCAATGGTTGTCTTAAAATGTGTCCAACATAACCACAGTCTACTAAAAGTCATCAGAGTGTGCTTTTTTTTTTAACACTACTATTTTTTTATACTGGCTTTTGAAATTTAAAAAATGAAGCAATTTAGAAATTGGATGAAAAGTTTATCACTGGGAAACAGTTTTTGAAAGATAAATAGTGCTTTTAGGATACAACTATATAGATCAGACCAAAATGAGGGACAAATGAGGAGGAAAGAGGGACAGGTGAACTTTGTTCCAAATCAGGGCAGTTGGGAGCCTTGTCAAGGTAGAAAAGCCTTTTGGGAATTAGGAAGGGTAGGTTGATGGTGTGGGGGGCTTGGAAACACTGCTAGAGATCGAATATTAAATATAGTGCAGTGATTTCACAGGAAACTCAAGGATGATGGTTTCCCAATGAAATTCCTACACATTAAAAACGTATATCTTCCTGGGAGATTTCTTCTCAGGGAGAGATGAAGAAGAAGGGAAATGAGAACTTCTGCACTCACATCTGCATTTGATTTTTTGTGCGTTCAGGCACACTGCCAGCCCATTCCCCAAGCATACCTTGATGCAAGGTAATGCATTGCATAGTGTAAAGGGGCCTTAAAGTCCAGAACTGATAAATGGGAAATTATGAACTTGTACATTCTTTTAAAAAATAATAGGAGAGCATCTAAAAATACTTTTTAATATTAAGGTCCCTTAATACTTTCTGACAGGAGTATTTTGTGCAGAAAAGCTGTGACATGGTTGCAGGCGTTTCATAGAGAAACACCACTTTTTCACAAAACACAGAGCATTAGTTTGTGGTCTGCAGCAGACTTTAAAAAAAAAAAAAAAAAGTTTAAGTTTAAATAAACATTTAATTCAAACATATATCCAGTTTACCACAGAATTATGTGGAGAACTGTCCGTTAAATCTTAACATTAACCACGACAAAGGATGGAAAGAAAGGATTACTGAACACCATGAAACCTAAATCCAATACTTGTATTTGTAATTATTACACGAAAAGTGTATTAAAAGGCAAAAACTGTTTTTTTTTTATTTTATTAATAAAAATAAGTGGGGAAGGGTTTCTGTCTGAATTTTTATTGCTGTTCCCTGGGCAGAGTCATCCCTCTATGTACTGGTGACCATTGTCACGAAAACAAAATGTGAGGGGAAATCCAAAATTTTAGACTAGGCATCAGAACCAAAGGTAAAGGAAAATCTTCTATTGGGAACACTAGTTCAGGAAAAACTGCCCGAGGGGAGTGCCCCTTACTTTGGCAGATTTCATCTAACTTTCTGTTGAAAAAAAATCTGATTCCCAATAGCCATACAACGCTGTCAATCTGAATTCTGAAAGGTTATTCCTTATTATTAGTAGGCATTTAAATTTTCTTCATTTAAAAAAAATATCAATTTTTTTAACCCTCCTCTTATGTTAGCTTTCTGTTACTATCCATGATGTTAACGGGTCGGTTTTGACCCGTGTCTTAAATCAGCCATAAAATACCCTCTGAACAATTATTTATCATCCAATTTGTTTCTTACCTCTTGGTTACCTTGTTAGGCTTCTTTATCCTTGAAAAGATTGGTTTTAATATTTTTGGTGTGACCCCTTAGACCTTTCTTTTGATAGCATACCTCTCATTTTCAAATTTAAAAAATGGTAAAATAAAGTCAGCAACTCTGAAATGTATTGGTCCTATGTTTCTTCACTTTATTTAGAGAAGCAGACAAGCAGGCAAAGAGATAGGCCCCTCCCTAACTACAGCTCACAGGGTTGAGAGGTGATTGGCTGTCAGCGTTACTAAGCAGAGAGAGTGTTTATGATTTCAGTTTTGGCACTTATTAGTGTCCTAAAATCCTATATTATAACTGGGTCAGAATTGACCCTAACACCATAAACGTCTTAATTTTCACCACAGTATTTTATAATTTAGTGAAAAGGATTCTTTTTCTATTACTTTGTTTAAATAGAGGTTCCTGACAAAGTAAAAAAAAATCTTGATGCAATAAACAAATTTATGTAAAACTTATAGACATTCAAAAATGAAAACGGGTCGGTTCTAACCCTAACATAAGAGGAGGGTTAAGCAGTTCTGTCAAAGTCTATTCCACGTTTTCACAACTTTTATGACCCTAACATTTTCCTCCATTTGCAAAGAGTGGGTCATGTCTTTTGTGGTGATATTTAAATGAACAACTTCGACCATTTTCAGCCGAGGATAAGTTTGTTGGTACCGCTAAAGCTCATTGAAACAATGCTCCATTCCTCCTGAAATATGATTGCATTAAATCAGTTGTCTCATACATGTCTCGTACACCTTTCATGCCTTTGGGATGAGTAAAACTAAAAGTGTAAAAGATAAATGATTGTGTATTTTACAAAGATATTCTAGAATGGCTTGAATAGATTTGTTGGTACCCTTAGAAAAGAATATAAATAATTGGGTCATAGTGATATTTTAAAGTATCGGGACACCTGCCTTTACATGCACATGAACTTTAATGGCATCCCAGTCTTATGCCTTGTACCGATCGTCGGCCGACCGATCGGCCGTCTTTTGTCCAGTGCTGTCCTGTCCGCTGAAAAGTGCAAAAGACTGCACACAAATTTTGTCGGCCAACAACAGCCGACTGCAGAAGTGATGTCATGTGATGGTTAACTTTCCGTGTCTTTTTTCTTCTCTGAGCATGCCCAGTCTTGCAAATATGCTGATTGTCGGCCGAATTCTGTATTGACTGGCGAACAATCGGCCGTTCTGGTGTTGGCCAACAAAAATTTTAATGCTTGCACAACAGATTCTGTTCGGCCGAAAGTGCGCTGTCGGAAGCATCATACTAACAAGCCTACAATCGGCCAATCGATCGTCGGCCGAATATCGGTACGTGTGTACGAGGCATTAGTCCGCAGGGTTCAATATTGAGTTGGCCCATCGTTTGCAGCTATAAACAATTTAACTCTTCTGGGAAATCTGTCCACCAGGTTTAGGAGTGTGTCTATGGGAATGTTTGACCATTCTTCCAGAAGCGCATTTGTGAGGTCAGGCACTGATGTGCACGAGAAGGCCTGGTTCTCAGTCTCTCCTCTAATTTATCCTAAAGGACTCCCCCAATACAGTAAAACTGCACATTTTAGAGTGGCCTTTATTGTGGCCAGGCTAAGGCACACTGTGCAATAATCTGCATTCATGATTAGCTAGGACTATTACAAGGCTTAAAACCTGCATTATCTGTTTGTGGAATTGGTCAAATATTAAACACAAAAAATGTTGGCTGCAGTACACACCTTCACATCTGGTGGTCCTGCCCAGTGTAAGTTGATCTTGGATGGAGGTATTCCACATTCTCTTTACACTATTGTTTTTTTTTTGCAAGTAAAGTTGGCTGCCAAGCAGACCATAGTGAAGACTTGGAAATTGAATTCTCTTAATTTAGTGGAGACTACGAACCAGATCACACGGACTATGATCTATGCTAATATCAAAACTGTCCTCCAAGACAGGGTCACAAAGTATACAAAATTATGGCAACTCTGGGTGTGCCATTTGCCCCCTCCCCCCCCTTTTTTTCTTTTTGAAGACTCTGTTGCTCCCTTATCATCCCACCCTTTACCTTATTTAGTTCCACCCCCAACTTTCGTTAGAGCCAGTTCCTTGGGAACTCCTCTAACCTTCTTCCATTTCCCTCCTTCCTCCCTTCTGTCTTTTTTTACCTGGCCCCTTAGAAGTTTTTACACCTCAGAATAAGACAACCAATTACTGTCTTTAGTATACTACCCATTCTCAAATTATCTACACATTGTTATACTTGTATTTCCTCTTATGTTGTGTAGTTGACTGTTGTCTTGACTTTATACCTTTTGTCTGGTTGTCAACACTTGATTGTTGCAAATAGTAATGTTCTACCATACTGTTGTCATGCTGCTCTTTTTTATGTCACTACTTTTTGTATTCCAAATGCCATATCTTTTGTTAAAACCATAAAAATATTAAACAGAAAAATCTCCAAAAAAATATTATGTGAATATTGACTTAGGAAATTTGCATTATCTTACAATTGCTTGGCTTGCCTTTCAGATTTACAGTAATGACTCAATTTAAGCCATCCACCGATTATTTACCACCTTAACCACCATATTAACAGTCGTCCATGTAAAGCAAGAAATTTTCCAAATGCCATAGACTAAGTGAAGTTACATACAGTATATGAGTTATATTGCTCTTATAAGGCCCAGAGGTGTGAACATATAATTTCCTGACCCATCTTTATATTATTGTTGTTAGATATTCAAATATTAACTGTCTTTCAAAGTTCTTGGTTGCATTTTTTTCCAAGACATTATGTTGTTGAATATGGATTGGCTGTAGTAGACAGCACATAAATTTCTTCCTTCCAGTTATAGTTCCACTTTACCTTTCTCCTATAAAAAATATCCCATGCAGAGAAACTCTTGAATGTTTTTAGGAAAACTGCAGAGGTGCTTGCTTCTCTGTCGGATCTTACGTTCGGTTTTACCCTAATATCCCTATTTTTACAGGAACATTGATATATGATGTTATAAAGTGGTAACTGCTGAGAACCCATTAAGAGTGATTATGGTAGTATACACAAAGCTCTTGTTGAGAGACATTTACACTCCTGATTTAATACTTCAAACTTTATTGGTGATAGTTTACTATTAAGTGTTTGAGAGAACTGAGGTTTATTGTTTCCCTTGTTTTACCTTTATTTCCGTGGATTACATATAGGTGTGAGCAACTTGTTTTCACAGCTGTCCAACATTTGTTTTTTCTTTTTAGTCCAGAAATCGGGCTATCTATATTAAATGTACAGGAATCATACTTTGGCTCTAAAGTTCTGTAACCCATATCAACAAACCAGGATTCACCTTTGTTACGTCAGTGCAAGTTTTATTAATATTACAGTTGCTATGGGCACAGAAGTTTTTACTAATAATTTTTATGAAATAGATCTGGTAAAAAAAATGTTAGATTTTGAGGGAAAGCTTTAAAAATTATTTGTTTCCAGTGCAGGCTGCGTTACAAAGAAGAATTTAAGCCTCAGACACCAAATAAAAACAAATCGGTTTCCAAGTATTTGTCAAAGCAACTTGGAACAGTTGTGGCCTTCAGGTCCCTTTCACACGAATGATCTGATCAGATCCTCCTGTCAGTTTTTTAGGCAGATCTGATCGGATCCTGCATCAATATGGGGCAGCGGATGTCAGCGGAGACATGTCCTACATGTGTAGGCTGTGCATTGCATAAAGCTGGATAACTTGGTTTTGCCACTTTTAATTAGTGATTGTAAATGATAACCTTGCAAAACAATCCATTCAGTTTAAAATGGAAATGAAAGGAAAAACATTTTTGTATAGTTATAAAAAACAACACATTCCCTCTGTTCTCAGCTGCATAACAGCTTGGGGGGTGGGAGGAGAAGCAGCAGCACACTAAGCTTCCCAGTGAATGGCTGTGCAGCCAGGGCGTGTCAGGACAAGTTTTATCATTGGAGGAGAACATACTGAGTTCCCAGCATAGCTAAAGAACTGACCACGGGGTGCTCTCCTGCCTAATGTGGTCAGTGTTTAATTGGAAAGTAAGGGAACTAGCAGGAACACCAGGGATTTCACACAATGCAAAGCGAACAGGATACTTTCTCATACATGGTAAAGCAGGCACATATCAGGAATATGAAGTGTTGGGGTTACAAACGCTTTAAGTAAAAAAGAAAGTAAACAATGTGTTGTGTTGAAATGCATATACAGAGCACAACATGTGAAGGTTGTTGTAAGTGAGCCCTTATGCTCCAGCACTAGCTAAAATATCACTTTTCAATGGATTGACTGCACAACTGTAAATTAAACATTTGTACAGCTATTTATTTAACACACATTTGAAGGAAAAATGCATTTTAGTGTACACAATATAATACCCAATGTTTGCTAAAATATAAAAGATGTTGCTCCGAGTAAATAGATATCAAACGTGAAGATTTAAAATTTTGCAAGCCCGTGAAATAATGACAAACTACGGTACGTAGGAATCTCCACAGACAAGGCTTTAGAAGCCTTTACAGGTTATCAGTTTACAGTTTAAACATGACCTCTGGTGCTAAAATTACTGCTCTAAATCTGAAGTTCGCAACAATACCTTGCATATGTGGTGCAATCACCATTTACATATGCATGTAAGATCTATGTGAGCCTTCGCATTTGTGGGTGAGCATGGGGTGGATGAGGGTGCTCCTATTTTTTTTTTTTATTTCATTTAAATGTATTCAACTTTATTGCTATCGGAAGGAATGAACAACATCCTTTGTGATGACTTTAGGGCTTTATTAGACCCCTGATCTCTCCTCTGCTCTCCAAGGCAGCCAATCCAACTGAGATCAGATTGATAGGTTTCCTGTTTTGGCTAGTACAAGCCAGTAAACAAACAACCGAAACTTGAAATGACGTAGTACATGTCGGCTCTGGCTTCATTTGTCACAGAGGAAGGTTGAGGAATGGTTGTTCCTCCTGTCTTCTGTGTTAAGTTGGTCTGACTGTGTGTAATAGTATCCTTGGCAGGCGGCAGCTGGAGGGGTACCCACTTCCACACCCTGTAAAGTGATTGGGCAGCTGTAGACTTGCTCAGATAATTTTTTCATTAAAGCCCATCACTGGCTGCAATTTAGGATCATTGATGCAGCTGCAGCCATGATGCTCCTTTAACCACTTGTTCCCAAGGAGGTATGGGTATGTCCTAGGGACAAGGAGGGAAAGATAGTGTTTTTTGTTTTTTTTTTGTTTTTTTACATGCACAAGTTTCTCAGTCTAAGTGAGTTTCTCTAACTGAGTGTGACAGATCATCAAGGAGTGGTGATAAGAAGGGGAGCGCGCAGACACAGTGGAAAGGGAGAATGTTAGGAGTGCTGGTGCAGTGGTGGTGAGGTGAGGGGGTGGTTGCAGGCAGAGTGGTGCCTTCGCATTTAGCTGGCAACTAAAATTCCAGATGCAGTCAAAAATTCTGTGCTTGGACAAGGGGAGAGGATAGGAAAAGAGGGGTGTATGTATGACAGGACCGTCGCTTGTCCAATCACAGTGTTCTGTGAAAAGAAAACAAGAAGTTTAATGAATGGATGAGAGAGGGGGAAAGGGCAAGATCAAATGACAATATTCTTCACTGAGCACTAGCCAGAGCTGGAAGATCACAGCTGATAGTAGTATCTAGCATGAAAAGAACTAAGATTTTAGCATCCCCAGCAACCATCTAGATGTAGTATATTAAGCATTACAGGTATCTTAGCTGGATTAATCCAAAGTTTAAAATACATGTTCTCTTTGGTTTCCACATTAAGCCCCCTCTTTACATGATGTTGTTCCATTGCGATTGGCCATTGCATGCAAGTTAACGCGTTACATTAAGGCAGTCATTTACCAAAAATGAACACACAGTCTTGTGGTATGTAGCGGTGTGTCTGCTACCACCTATGTACTTGTACATCGGGGTACTTTTCTAAACGAATGGCACCACACAGAGTGCCTTTTGTTACAGTCGCAGTCAACTGCACATGACAAGAGGCATAAGGTTCACTTATAAATCAAAATAACTTAAACTGAATGACCTCCCTTGCTAAGTAGAAATCCCCTTTTACAAACCTTATATCAGCCGTCGATGTAGTCCAGTAGCCTGCACAATATTGGGTGGTGCTCCAGTCAGACTAGCCTCCCTGAAGGCTTACCAGTAGACAGCATCTGTATTGGGGCTATTAAGGACACCCTGACATCTCCTTGTCACTCATCACCTCAACCACCCAACCCCTGGTACCCTTAACTCTGAACCTCCCTGCCTACCAACACCCCTGTCATTGAACCCCAACACCTAATACAGGGGAGGAGAGGAAGCCAAACACAATATACCCACCACCTCCAGAACCCTTCCAATGCAGCAGTCATTTATAAAAATCCATACAAATGCGTTTATTTGTTTTA
Source organism: Pelophylax lessonae (assembly GCF_965119305.1). Lineage (NCBI taxonomy): Eukaryota > Metazoa > Chordata > Amphibia > Anura > Ranidae > Pelophylax > Pelophylax lessonae. The sequence goes on along the minus strand of NC_138771.1, from coordinate 287,006,692 downwards.
CTTTAAATGTAATTTTGTAATTGCAATACAATATCTCTATTACTCCTCCCTCCCAAACTCAAAAAACCCTCTATTTGATTATTTTGAACATGCAATCTTGATAACATGCAGAAAATAAGAGGGGGAGTAGATCATTAACAAAGATGATAAAATGTAATTTCCTTGATACAGAACCTAATAATTTAGATATCCTTACTGGTTTTAGGGGTCTGGCAATTTGTCATGTTATCTGGGAAATGCATTGTCTTTCTTTTGATAATATGTAGTTCTTAAAGAGTGTTCAGCTGAAAAGGATCTTTGACGAACGTGTTCCAACTGTGCATTGTACACATCTTCTGAAGTATTGCAAGCATCAGTGAAGGCTAATGAATTTCCTTTCTCAGTTTCCTAAAAAGAACAGCATAGATTAGGACACATTAGCCTTGCGTGATACAATAACAATCATCTCCTTGGTTCCTCTAAGCTAATCTTCTTCCAGTTGCTGCTTCCTTCCATTTATTAAGCCTACTTTCTTAATTGTAAAATATGGTAATGTACTAATTAATAGAATGAGCTAATCAGTACCTTTTGTGTGTTTACCATAGTGTTAATTAACTCTGTTGATAATCTTTGGAACGTTGAATTCAGATAGTTGTTCTTTTGCATAATTTAAATATTGTCCACCTTCATTCTACGGGTAATGGATTTTTGCCAAGCCAACTATTGTAGGCGTTGATAATAGGCAAGCTTTTAGGATATTCTGTGCTAAAGAAGGATAACTGTTACTTAAGTTTGTCAAATTGGGGATATCCATGTCATTGAGAGAAGATCATTTTTCTTTCTTTCTTCTAGTCCTTAGTACATAGTTCTAAAGCAATCTAATGTCTCCTGCTCCTAAAATTACATTCCGTGCTGTAACCACCAATTTCTGAGCCCCAAATTGATCTACAATATCTCACAAAAATGAGTACACCCCTCACATTTATGTAAATATTGTATTATATCTTTTCATGTGACAACACTGAAGAAATAACACTTTGCTACAATGTAAAGTAGTGAGTGTACAGCTTGTATAACAGTGTATATTTACTGTCCCCTCACAATAACTCAACACACAGCCATAAATGTCTAAACCACTGGCAACAAAAGTGAGTACGCCCCTAAGTGAAAATGTCCAAATTGGGCCCAGTTAGCCATTTTCCTTCCCCGGTGTCATGTGACTCATTAGTGTCTCAGGTGTGAATGGGGAGCAGGGGATCATTTCTTTGTCAGTGGGAAAACATACAAAATCAGTAGGGGATCAAATACTTTTTTCCCCTCACTGTAGATAGGTCTTTGATCACAGCTTAATCCTGGAAAGGATGCACCTGTTAAAGGAACCTGTATTTGCTTGATTGGTGTGCTGATGCATTGGCTGCAGTCAGTACCTTGAGACACTAACCTGTTACAACTGTGCAGATCATGGTATCTGGCCTGAATTGTGGCATGCGTGTTCTGAGTCACTCAAGTTACTCTGTTACTCAAAGCAATGATGTCATTAGATCAACTTTGCATCCAGGTATCTTTTAGGAGGTCATCCATGGCAGATTTGGGATTTCGCTTACAAATGCAGGTAATTCAAAAAAGAATGTCTGACACCTAGTGTCTCCTTTGTCTTAAGTTGGCCATAGACAGTTTGAAATGCAGTCGGTTTAGCAGGAACTGAACAAATTTTGATCCGTCTATGTTTAGGCTGATTGTACTGAAGTTCATACATTGATTGACTTCAGTACAACCAGCCTGTCTGATTTGATATTTTGTTTTCCTGATCACTGCCGGGTTCTGCTGAGAGCTGACTGAGGGAGGATGCCCATCGATCCTGTCTGGTATCACAGGGGAAGGTGACCTGCGACCAGGGCCTTGAGTACAGACCTTCTAAAGGGATCGTAGAGACTGGTGCTGTTTAATCCACCTCTGGATGCTAGAAGTCGGCCTACTGGGTGTAAGCTAAAGGAGACACTGGTGTCTTGAAGAAGCAATGTCCACTAAATTCCTTCTACCAAAAAAGGACTTGGCTTTATCACTGACAGTCTGCTACGTAGTTGTACTGAGAAAGATGTCCTACTAAATCCCTTCTCCAATCCAAGCTCACCAAATAAAAAAAAAAAAATCCCCTAGACTGGTTATTGGAGACAACGATGAGCAGAAGAGTGTGCACCTGGCTGTGGGAGAAAATATCCCAGCTACGGATTAAACTGTGAGAGATCCAGGCAAAATGATCAAGCAGCTCCTGTAGGGGTAGCGCTACATTTGTTTCATTTCACATGAATGCTCTCTCAAAAGTGTTGCCCACTTGCAGACCGTGAACTCTTCTCTGCAATGCTTTACCCAAGCAACTCCCACCCACTAGTGACAAAAGCAAGGTCCACTGTAGCACCTCATGTGTATGTATGGACCTAAGTGACACTCCCAGGTAAATTTACGCAAGTTTCCGAAGAGCCACACAGCAGAGGTCTGGTGCATCCTTGTTCGCTGTTTCAGGTCAGATTTCAGTCTGAATTTTTGGCTGAATTCAGACCTTAAACACACCAGATGCACAGGACTCTTGTGCAATTCGCTTTGCAGCCATCCCAGAGCTGTGTAAACCAGCTCCATTGAGAGCCAGGCACAGTCTCCTGACATACGAATTGGATGCGGGGGAACCCTCCTCCAATTTACAATAATGTGAACCCAGCCTAATACAAAGGGGTTACAACACAGTGAGTATACACTTATAGCCAGTAAATTGACAACTTCCCTTTATAGTTACCAATCTGCACCATGCAGTGAAAATAGGTAGAATGAATGTGAAAAAAGGTAAATCAGTGCAATTAAATATAAAGTGGTATAGTGTTAAGACCCAATAATTTGGGACACATAAAGAAAATACAGCAGCTATATAGAACCTCCTTCACTAACGGGAGAAATGAACTATAGACAAATATGTATACAGTGCTATATAAAATCAAATTGACAATGTACATCATATAAATCAATAAACTCGCTTACAGTGCAATGTATATTCCTCTTAGGTGCAATATATAATGTCCATAAAGTGCATTCAAAGTAAAGTGCATAAGAGTCCACTGAAATATAAATATAACCGTGGTTTAAAATTCAATAAAGTGCTTGATAGATGTTTCCATATAAAATTGCAAGTGACACCACCACCGTTTAGCCACCAGATGGCCTCTCACCTCACTGAAGCATTAAATCAGCATTGAATCCTCAATAAAAAATGCCACTTCTGGCACAACTAACTCAGTAGGGGGTGGGAGGTGGCTACTGAGGAAGTCGTGATGCGAAAGCATAAGACGCCACGCGTATAGGGGTAGGAGACCTGGACGGACGAGCGGCGACCCACCAGCACGGCTCCTGACAGCTACTGTTTTTGGCGTGTACGGTCCGCACAAGCCCATTGTGCCAATTCACGTGAGTGCAATTCTACTTTGAATGTGAATCAATTAAAGGATAATAGCAGTGTACACTTAAATGCCTCATTATCTTTATTCACATATGTCCATGGGATGGTGAGAGATCGATCCAGGAAGTGGCATTTTTTATTGAGGATTCAATGCTGGTTTAATGCTTCAGTTAGGTGAGAGGCCATCTGGTGGCTAAACGGTGGTGGTGTCACTTGCACTTTTATATGGAAACATCTATCAAGCACTTTATTGAATTTTAAACCACGGTTATATTTATATTTTTGTGGACTCTTATGCACTTTACTTTGAATGCACTTTATGGACATTATATATTGCACCTAAGAGGAATATATATTGCACTGTAAGCGAGTTTATTGATTTATATGATGCACATTGTCACTTTATTTGATTTTATATAGCGCAGTATACATATTTGTCTAAGGTAGAATGTTCATGTCCAGATAGCTTTATATATACAACACATGAGAAACTGAGTAGGTGTTACCACTTATTAACCCTTTACATTAGCAAACTGTTGCTTATTAAATGCAAATTCTTAGTTGCTATGTATTGTAATACATGCTCAAGCTGGCTGAATGCGTCAAAATGATCCCTCTCTGGCCAGTCCTAACTCTCTTTTGCAGATTTGCCAATTCTTACTTGCTAAAATAGCTGCTCTTGAGAATGTGGACATATAGTCTCAATATGGGACAGAAAGGGTTAATAAGTAAATAATATAGACCCAAAGGAAATTGAGAGGATATTTTATCAATGTGAAGGAAATCCCTTCTGCTCTCATCAGGAGACCAAGTGTCCGCATTGGAACATTTCTCCTCTGTTCTCTTGGCAACTCAACTTTTTTATTTACCCTCATTTTCATTCCTGATCATGACAATTGTGAATCTCCCTAACCAGGGACACAGATAGCAATAATACTTGGTTTTAACCCTTTACCAAAAGGTTTTTATCTCTGAGTACATCCTATTATCATGCATTAAAACATTCATGAATAGACCAATAGTCCATTTTTTGTTTTTATTACAAATTGCTAGAAATTGCGAATAGCTCAAAATGTGACTTTCCCATTGGATAACAGTGTGCCAGATTTTGTTCTGCTGAATCAATCAAATTGCTCAACCTATTATAATGTAAACTTAAATTTGGTAACGAGTTAACTGTTTTATTCGTAATCCTCATGGATAAACTAAGCTGTTGGGTTGAGTAGTCTGTTTCTTAGTGTCAGGCCTATTTAATAAGGCAAAGTGCAAATGCAGTAACCCATAGCTCAGAGCTGGACAAATCCCTGGAACTAGGTAGCAATTATTTATACCTTGCACCTAATTATTTTGTAATTGTTTTCCAGTATTGCCAATGGAAACATTTCAAAACTTCCTTTTGAATCTTAGCATGTGCTTGCCGGTTTCTGAATCCTACATTGATTTGTCCATCCTTGCCATTGCAGCCAAAAATGTTCACTGATTCAAATTAATTAAATTCTGTCTGCCAAGATTTGCACTGCCTTGTTAGGAAAGTCTTTTTGTTATGCTCCACAACATAGATTTTAGTCTATAAATGTATTTTTCATTGGTCGTGTAAAAAAAAAAATATTATCTTTTATTTTAGCTGTTACCATAGTAGTTTTTATTCATGTTTTACATTGTCGTGTAAAAGTTGAAGTATTTTCAGTTGTGTTTTTCTGTCAGTGTGAAGAGCACCAAGGCAATAGTACTAAATGTACAAAAAATTCTGGATTACGCTTTTTTTGCAAGTCTTTTGCATGTCTTTGCAATGATACTTTCTGAAATGTCCTTGTGGCTTGGCTAGTGTCCTCAAATATTAGCCAAATAGCTTGAGAATATGGCATAGCTGACTGGTAGATTCAAGACACGTTTAGCCGTATCTCTCCTGTGTTTTTTTTTTTTTTTTATATGTATCATAGCTTTGTGTAAAGGGATTAAACAAGTTATTGTGAAGTCTCATTTTTTTTTTTTCGTTAAAAAATAACAAACATGTCATACTTACCTGCTCAGTGTAGGGTTTTGCACAGGGCAGTCCAGATCCTCCTCTTCTCAGGTTCCTCTTTGCTGCTCCTGGCTCCTCCTCCTTTTGAGTGCCCCCACAGCAAGCGCCTTGCTATGGGGACACTCAAGCTGAGCTGCAGCTCCATGTGTCCATTCAGAGACTGAACCACCGCCCAACCCTGCTCCACCCCCTTTTTCTCTTCATTGGCTCACAGACTTTGACAGCTGTGGGAGCCAATGGCACCGCACTGCTGTTTCAGCCAATGAGGAGGGGAGTCCCGGACAGCCGAGTCTCTCGTGCAACATTGTGATCTAGATGGGGCACAGGTAAGTATTTTGGGGGGGGGGGAGCTGCTACACACAGAAGGGTTTTTCTATCCTCATGCATAGAATTCATGAAGATAAAAAAAAAGCTTCTTCCTTTACAATCCCTTTAAGGCAACCTTGAGTTCCCAATCCATCAATTAATTCAGTTTGATGTCACATTTCAATACTGCTGATATCTGTTATTCCTGTAAACTTCACACAAACTGAATCTACTTGCCTTGGTCAACCCATGTTGGTCTATTTATCGGCTAGAGAAAAATTCTAGGCAATGATCTTAGATCCACTAGGGATCTACTAATAGCTATCTAGTAAAAACAGAAACTGTGCCTAAAGCCCCGTACACACGTACCGATCGTCGGCCGACAGAACGTCCTACAAATGTTCGCGGCTGGTGTGTTTGTTGTTTGTCTGTTGAAAAGTGCTCTAAACTTGCCCAGGACATTTGTCTTCCGACAGAAAATGACGTCACTACGTTCCACGCACGTTCGCCGCTACAAAAGAGGAAGTGAGTGTTTGGCCGTGACCCTTCTGGGCATCTCGCGCTGATTTCGGTAGCATTTGTTTGGTTGACGACATTTCGCTATTTTCCGAGACATCGTTCGAGAATTTATTATGGCGACCGTGAATTCGTCCGTTGCTGTCGTTAGTGTTGGAGTTTTGGCTCTGAGACGACGTACGAGCAATAGGAAGAAGAAGCGGACCTCCTGGACGAAAAATTGGTTGCTTAACCGTGATCAATTTTCTCATATGTCCTTGCTGAGGGAGCTCCAGGAAAATAATCCTGATGACTTCAGGAATTATTTGAGGATGACGGATCCCATCTTTTACCGTCTTCTTGCCCTGGTGTCCCCCTATATTCTGAAGCAGGATACTTGTATGCGGCTTGCAATTACTCCTGAGCAAAGGTTAATTGCGACGTTGAGGTATCTTGCAACAGGGAGAAGCCTGCAGGATCTGAAGTTCACCACAGGCATCTCCCCCCAAGCACTTGGTATCATCATCCCTGAGACCTGCTCTGCCATCATCAAGGTCTTGCAGAAGGACTATATCAAGGTATGTTTGATTTTTTACATTACATTACATGTATTACTAGTTTCACCCGAATTATGATGTTTTTGGATGTACAGCAATTGACACAGGCCATTATTTGTAAACTACCCTCTGTCCGCATGCACATAGTAGTAAAGATGTAGATTATCTTTAACCATTTGTAAAATTACCCACTAACCACCCCACCATTCTCTCCTATGTGTCCCTAAACGCATTGCCTGTTAACAGTATTTTGAATTTGGGTCATTTTATTGCTTTCCCTCAAACAATTATTCCTTGGCCAATGTTTTAGTACCTAGTTAATGATTTATCTAAAATACATCAGTCCATCCATTCCCACCTATGATTCTGTATGTTTATGTAATGATGTTAAAACCTTCACTGACCACAAGCCCTTATTGATGTATAAATGCCCAGTTTTACTTACCCATCCCCCACCCACATGCTAAATCTCAAAGTCAGCATATACCAAAGCTCAAGTTCAGAGGTCTTCAAACTATGGCCCACCAGTTGTTCACGAACTTCAATTTCCATCATGCCTAGTCATGTCTGTGAATGTCAGAGAATTACAAGGCCTCATGGGATGTGTAGTTCTGCAACAGCTGGAGGGCCGTAGTTTGTAAATCTCAGCTCTAGCTGGTGAGTATAATGGGCCATACACACTAGAATATTGTCAGAACAATTTATCCTTCCGATTTACCAAAACCAAATAATATGAGGTCCAACAAACACTTTCAAATCCTATGCAATCTGGTAGGCCCTTGCACTACATAGAAAAGGTAAATCTGCACGAAAAAGTCTTCAGAGAATCTTCTAGTGTGTATGGCCCTTTACAATATAAGAACAATAGGAGGTTGAAAATAAATGTATGTAGATGTTACATCCCCATATCCAAACCTTTGCCTTCCTGTTGTATATTTTTTTAGCAAGTTGCATAAGCATTTAACAGACAACTGTGTGTGTAATTAATAATGTGATGTGCTCAAGCACTAATTTTATTTTTTTTATTTTTTCCCCACAGTTTCCTTCAAACGCAGAGCAATGGCTGGAGATTTCTGATCAATTTCTGGAGAAGTGGAATTTTCCCAATTGTGGGGGTGCTATTGATGGGAAGCACGTCCGCATTGTCCCCCCTCCGAATTCCGGCACATTTTATTATAATTATAAAGGTTTTTTTAGTATAGTCATGCTAGCCATAGTTAATGCAAACTATGAGTTTATTTTTTTGGATATTGGCAAAAATGGCCGCAATTCGGATGGGGGAGTTATTGATCAGACGGAGTTCGCTCGTCGTCTAAAGAACGGCACTCTGAACCTGCCATCCAGGGAGCAAACTGTTGAGGGTATGAGCTTTGTGTTTATCGCAGATGAGGCTTTTGCGCTTGGGGAGCATCTCATGAAGCCCTACCCTCAGAGGAACCTCACCCCAGACCAAAGGATTTACAACTACCGGTTGTCCAGAGCTCGCAGAGTTGTGGAGAATGCCTTCGGGATAATGGCCAACCGGTTCCGGATATTCCTGACGTCCATAAACCTGGCACTGTACAAAGTGGATAATGTGGTCTTGTGTTGCTGCATTTTGCACAACTTCCTACGCAGGAATGCACAAAATTATGTATTGCAGCAACTGGATACTGACCCTGCTATGCCAGGTACAAGTGGAGAGGCCCAACCTTCTAACCAAGTGGAGTCCATGCCGTCAATGGAAGTTGGACGGTCAGCATTGGCATCACACAGGGCCCGTCAGATCCGCCAGGAATATCTGGACTATTTCGTGGGGAGAGGAGCTGTGTCCTGGCAGCAATCACTGTCACAAACACATTAATCTTGTTAAAGATTGGACACACAAGATAAATGTCAGAGATATATTATTTTTCAACACATTAAACAAAAATTGCAATGATTCTGTATTGTGGATTATAATCATTTGGGCACATATGCCAAACACAATTATTTGGGTTAATCATGTGTTATATATGTGTGACTTTGGAAGGGTTAATACATTCATCAGTGTGTTTCTTGACTGTAGTCTCTCACCAGCTGATCCAAAGTGATGATGGCCATGTGTTATTTTTTAGCCAGTGGTGTAAATACAAGGGCCTTCTGCACCCCACAAAATGTACACAAACCCTGTCACATTGAGAACTAGGTCACACCCAAGGTTCATCTAATGTCACCTTATATTGGTGTTCATTGTCCAGAAGTTGCCCATACTATATATTTCAGATAATACATTAGGGTATTAACAAAGTACCTACACCTGTTATGTTGTGTTCATTTATGACATCCTTCTCACTGCCCACCAATGTTAGGATATGTCAGTGTTATGTGAAACTTGATCATTGTTCATCTCAAAGTGTTATATATATATAGGTAATGGAAAGTGAACTAGAGCAACGAACAAGCAATACACTATAGATTACACTGATCTCCCTACACTGATTGCTACTGGCAATATCAATGCCATATTGAATCCTAGGACTGCTAGTACCTTGAGTGTTGAGTCACACTTATGCGATGCGGGAAGTCTGCGACTTTGCAGCCTTCCAGCATTGCATAAGGGTGACCCGCCACTTACTTTTTCCACAGGATTGTATTCCACAAGTGTTAAGCACTGTGCGATCCAATCCAGATACATCAGAAATAAAGGGTCATGTGCGACTTGTATGCGTGTTCAGTGCGAATGTAGCCATACAAAGTGTATGTCTCAATTCACACTGCACATCTGATGGCATGTAATATCGTAGCGCACTGCTCCTTTATTACATGCGATCAGATGTTCATGCGAAAATCAGCTATACAGTTTGTATGGCTCAATTCGCACTGCACTCGCACAAAAGTCGCACATGATGCATTTATTCAGCCGCATCAGGATAGGATCGCACAGTCGTTCAAACTTGTGTGATCCGATCCTGTGTGAAATGTCAGATCGCACTGTGATATGCGTTAAAACTGGGGGTATCTTTAACATTTCATTGACACCTCCAGCAACTTGCATATGGCAGTGTCCAAAATGCTTTCATTAACATGTAAATATGTGAATAGGACAGCCATCATACATTTAGTGCTTCTTTACACAGCTTTAGACCTCGACCCCCCAACGAAAGTCTAATAAAGAATTGAACACACATTGTTGAATGTAAAAATGTTTTAGTATCAAACATTCACAGGGTTAGGGTTAGGGTTAGGGTTAGGGTGTTGGAAAGTGCTTTTCCCAAACTTGGGTACACTCTTTAACATCTGAGTGTCATAAAACTGGCATAAAATATTATATAAAAATGGGAACATCCCAATACAAACAGTAAAAAATTTTAAAATAATTTTTTTTAAAATTTGGCAAGCATGTCCACAAAATCACGCATCTTTCCTTGCAATGCCGTTGCAGTCTCTTTTATTTGCTCGAGGTCTGAGCAGCATTGAAGAGCCTCACGGGTCAATTTGGCCAATGTGCAAGTATGTAATACATGATCTGGAAAATAAAATACAACGGAGTCAATGTGAATCACCTACATGAGGTCATAATATAGAAACATTTGGTGTGCAGGTAATCTTTAAATTCCTCTCGAGTTAATACCTACCCTGTTCTTATGCTCTTTTGCCCTAGGCTCTTCATCTTCCTCCTGACCTCCTCCAATGCTGTTGCTGATGATTCTGCCGGTCTCCTGAGCTTACTATATATTCATTAGGGGTGTGAACGCATGATGACGTCATTGTGAGGGCATGGTTGTAATGTATATATATTAAGATGCAGAGACCAGAGACGGGCAGAATGCACGGCAACAGCATTGGAGGAGGACAGGAGGAAGAAGAAGAGCCTAGGGCAAAAGAGCAGACAACATAAGAGCAGAAGATTGGACAGCAGAAGACTGGAGAGGAGAAGATCCAAAGAGCAGAGTGGAGAAGACCGGATGAAGATCTTTAAGAACATTTCATAAACGTCTCCTGTCGTTATTCACATACACTTCCATTTATGTGGTTAATGTGTAGGGGTACTATGTACCCCATACCCATTCACATAGTGATTGGGGTCTGGGATCTGGGGGCCACCCTTTGTTAAAGGTTGCTTCCAAAGTCCTAGGAACCCCCTGGCCGCATGACCCCCCAAAACCACCAGACAGGGTTGTGGGGATGAGGCTCTTGTCCTCCTCTACATGGGAGTAAGGTGCTTTTGGGTGTGCGGTGCAGAGGCCCCCTGGCCCAAAGCAACAAAACCCCCCCATGTTGAGGGCATGTGTCCTGCTGTGGTCCAGGGGGTGTTTGGTCCGCTTGCTCGTTCTCTTTCCTGGCCTGACAAGCTGCATGCTTGTATAAGGGTCTGGTAGGGGTTTTGGGGGTAACCCACGCTGTCTTTTTGTTGTGGGCCTACCCTCAAACTCAATACCACACACAAAAGGCCTGGTTGTGAACTTGGGGGGACACCCACGGTGGGTTCTTCAATTTTTTGGTGTAGTTCCCCCTCAAAAATCTTCACAACGCAAGTGGCCCCGCAAGTCAGAGCATCCTGATCCGACTTACGGTGCGACTTCCATTCGAATAAAGAGGCTCCCATAGGGAACTAGTGTTGTAAATTGGAGGCTAAAAATAACACTGATAAAAATCATTCTGAAAAAACCTACGTGGGCACACAATTGGCTCTTGGACACTTGGTCCTGGTTCCTCCACAGTTTCGGAAGTGGCTTCCATGCTGCTTGGCAAGTTGCCAGGAGATCGGGGTTCTGACATGGCTGGGGATGCCACATCCTGGCATGATGCAACATCTGCAATGTAAATTTGTAAGGGAATACAAGAATATAAGGTTAAACAATCATTGCAAATACACATATTTCTATGATCCCACTACACAAAAATCTGTGACTACCAACCTTCTTGTTGTTCTGGTGTCTGGTCACTTGTTGGCTCTACCAGAATCACCTCAGGCATAATGTCTTCATCTACATAATACAAAACATTGGCCGTATCATAAAAGTCACAAGAGGTACATTTGTTAGGACATGGTGCCCTGCTTGATAGCTCTTTTAGTAACAAATATGAAGACATGTACATGGTTATCTACGAAAAATATGGTACATTAATGTTTGACAGTGCATAGGAACCAATTACCTTTAGTGGAATCTGTGCCACCATCTGGGCCCATGTCCTCCTCTTCTTCCACAACTGCCGATGGAGCTGCCAAACCTCTCCTCCTCCTTTCCCATAGTTTGGCACGGAGTTTACGTTTTTCTCCTATTTAAAGGTTTGAATAATAATCTGTGATTAATAGGAATGTTTGCTGAGAAGATTCGTGCAGGAAAGAACGTTCGTTGCAACACAATACATATATTTTTAACTATGGCTTCCTGACTTTTAATGTCATATACTAAAACATCAACAATAGATCGATCAAATCACGACATGACAACTAAAATGAGTAATCTAACTTTTTACATAGACATTATAATCTAGACATGTTAATACAACATACACCAAATTATAAAAAACATATTGCATGATTAAAAAAATAAAGAAAAAATAAAACTTACTTTTTTTCAAAATCCGATGGATTTGGGAAAGCTGATCCTGCTCACGGTGTTTGAGGTCGGACCACCGTTTCCGAATCTGATCTTTCGATCGCTCGACACCAAATTTTTTGACCAAACAGGCCACCACCTTGTCCATGATGCCATCTTTCCTGGCATTGGGCCGATCGTAATTTGCCAACTTTCCATCGTAATCCATTTTTTCTAAAATGGAGACCATCTCCACCATTTCTGGCTTTGACATGGGTGTAGCCCTTGATTTTCGGGTGGCCCAATCACTTCGGCCCCCACTAATTGAGCTCCCAGATTGTTGAGACATGGTTCGTAATTAAACAATGATTATTCCACTGCCTCAGGTGTGAGTGCCGCATGTAGGCCTGATCTTCGGCACGTACACACCCCTGCACAAGCCCGCCACTGGAGGAGGAGTTGACGCCTGCGCTGTATTTAAAGGACGCCAGATCGTTCGGCCGACGATTCGCTAGCGGACATATCGAGAGTTGGAGCACGATCGAGCGGCGAATCACGACTTTTCCCCACAAACAAAGGTACGACTCTTTTAATAGAAAGTGTGTGTTTTGGGCCCTATACAGCTTTTATTAGGAATATCTTTATTATGTGCCAAAATACATGCTATTTTAATATGTTTTGTGTTGTTTTGTGTCTTGCAGGCATATACTGTCCTGCAATATGGTGGACAATTTCACCACCCACAACTTTCTCATCAGTTTCATTGATGAATTCAGGCAACTGCCGTGTTTGTGGCAAGTCAAGTCCGCAGATTATAAAAATAGAAAACTCAGAAAACAGGCCATGGAACATTTGGTGGCCTTCTACAAGCCCGTCTGTCCTGGGGCAAATTTTGAGTATATACGCAAAAAAATAAACAGTATTCGCACTGCCTACAGGCGGGAGTTAAAAAAAATAGAGGAGTCCACCCAGTCTGGAGCAGGTGCACGGAATGTATATGTACCACGGCTGTGGTACTATGATAACATGCGATTCCTGGCAGACACCATGGAATCCAGGCCGTCAATTTCAACACTGCCTTCTACTTCGGCAGAGGGCTCAGTGTCTGTTGATCCAAGCCAGGATGAGGATTTCCTGGAGGAGAGTTTTACTCAGGTATGGCATTTCACAATATATTGTCTGCTAAAATGTAATCATGTAACAAAATTATAAGCTAAACCATAATTGACCCTTTATGTAAACGGGCATAGCAAGGGGTTGGCATGACAGGCAACCGCCAGGGGCGCAGGCCAAGGGGGGTGGGTCACAAAAACATTGGCATTGTTTTATTGTTTATTTTAACAATCCACTCAGCCTGCACACCCCAGAACCCCCAGTTTGCAGGCGGATTCATGCAGGTGTAAAACATTGAGAGCTGCTTCATGCAGGTGTAAAACATTGAGAGCAGCTGAGCCAAAAGACCAGGAGACTGAGACTGCCTCTCACTGCATCCCCAGCACCCCTCCGGTCTTACAAACACTGCTGCATCCCCAGCACACCTCTGGTCCTAACAAACACTGCTGTAGCCTCAGCATTCCTCTGGCTCAACCTTTTTTAATACAAAACTAACAGCTCCTGCAAATGATCCATCCATCCTTGCTTCCATGTCTCTGGTCTCTCACTCTGGGTCAGCAAGGCAGGTGGCTTCCTTATTCCTGTTTCCCTGCACTGCTTCACCCTCAATGCCCTACATCAAGCCCTCTGCAAGTTCAGGCCCCTCTCTCTCTGCAACCCCCTCCTCTCTCTCTCACACCCCCTCTTTCTCTCCCTCTCTCTATCTCTCAACCCTCTCTTTCTTTTTCACACCTGAGACAATGATTGCCCACTAGAGAGCTCTACACTGGGCAAACAAGGGGCAAATTAGAAACTTTTAATGCCCTTAAATTTTTTTTTGGGGGGGTGGGTTACAGTTTTACATTGATCTTGGGGGGGGGGGGGTTGTTGCCAAATACAGCTCCTCAACAAGGGCACTGGAGACCCTAGATACGCCACTGTATGTAAAGTCTGCTATTTGTTCACAATAATATAACAAACATGCATTTTTATATACACTATAACATTCTAATCAATTGTTCATTTCATCAACAGGGAAGTGTCACTGAGGAGGAGCCAGGTTGCAGCCAGGAGCCTGGGGAGCCTGAGGAGCCTGTGGAACTCTTTCCACCACCACCTCCTCCTGCCAAACGGAGGCAAAAGAGGAAGCACGTGGATGACATCACCGACGAGTTTATCCAGGAGGCCACCATAGCCCTACGTCGGAAACCGGAGCCCAATGAGTCCTTCGGCAACATGACGGCAAAAATTTTGGATAAGGTGGACCTCAGGCAGTGTCAGTATGCCAGAAAAATTATCCTCGATGTGCTGCAAAAGGCTGAAAACGGCATACTTACTGAGCACAGCCATGCATGCCAGGAGCACCCGTGCCCTCCACCTCCACCTCCACCTCCACAACACCCACCACCTCGCCAAATGCCACATGGCCAGTGGCAATATGGCCAGCAGGATCCAAACCTGCCCTCATGGCAACCTGATTACAGTTACCAGCAACTTTAATTTTTGTAACCCCCTATTATTTATTTTACCCCTGTTTGCCAGTTTCTAGTTTAATTTTGTCCAAATGGACCTTTTTTATGTTTAGTTTATTATACGGAAAGTATTGATGTTTGCTTTGTTTTTTTTTTGCTGAGATCCAAAAAATAAAGAAAATGAAAATAAAAAATGGCCTATCTGAATTTGTTAACATGTTTAATATTGTGCATAACCTGAAAAATATGTTTTAGACATTAATTCATACAAGAATAAAGGGTCATATCAATAGTTAGATCTTTGGTGTGAAAATACAAAAATAATGGTGAAGAGTTCAAATTATTTAATTCTAAAATTTGATAGAACAGATAGAATAGACAAACATTATCTTCATCATAACAGAACACATGCCTTTTTATTAGAAAAGTATGGCATTATGAGCAGCATCTTCCTTCTTCTCACATTTATCAAGATGAGCATGTGCTCCGCATTTCACCTATTTCTTGGACTTCCGCGAGCCGAAAGTTCTTTCTGAATAAAATGTTGAGTTTACTAGAGAAAATTCTTCCGGGAACTCATTTGGTTTGATCATGCGTGTTGGGATTTGTAGCTGTGTGTCGGCCGAATTGTGTACTGACAGGCGAACAATCGTCCGTTCTGGTGTCGGCATACAAAAATTTTCATGTTTGCAAGAAAGACTTTTGTCCGCGGATTGTGCGCAGACATCTGTCGGAGGCACCATACTAACACGCGTACAATCGGCAGATCCTTCGTCCACCGACGTTTGTATGCCGACGATCGGTACGTGTGTACGGGCCTTAAGGGTCCTTTCACACAGGCGCTCCGTATGTCCCTATTTCATCCCATTTTTTGCGGATGAAAAACGGACATAATGCATGTCCTTTCCGATTAGTTCCGTTTTTTTGAAAGGAAGAGAACCCCTATTTTTCTTACGTTTAAAAAACCGGAACGGACGCAAAAACTGATGTCAGCAATGTCATCCGCAGAGATCCACAATCCCATTGATATGCATTATCTCCGTTTTATCATACGCAAACGGATGGGATTATAAACGGACATACGGGTCCGTAAAAAAAAAAAAAAAGTGCTGGAGCGGGTCAAAAAACGGTCCGCCCCATGTGAAAGGACCCTAAAGCAAATCTGTGATTTGTCCATGAAGGGGAAAGCAACAGGTTTGCTTAAAAGGTAACTCAAATTTCATGGGAAAAAAACAAAAACTAATATAACATGTGCGATTGTTACACAAGTCAAATTGTAAATAAATGTTATTAAACCCTTTGTGCCTAAGGGGAAAACTAATCTAAATGCCTAAGCACAATTTTGAAACTTTTACATGTGTTAGGCAAAATAAAAAAATAAAAAACGTGGCGGTGTCTTCACAATTTCCCACTCTACTGATATTCACCAAGCACAAGCTAAAAACACAAGCAAGCTCTTCAGAAAGTGTAAATGAACATATTGGTTGATTTTATTCATATACCAGTGTGATTATTTTTTTCCCTAAAAGAAGGGGTTGCTCTCTTACGGTTCACACCCAGAAAACAAACAGATGTTTATGCCTAGCACTTCCAGTTTGTTGGTCACATGGCTGCTGTAAATCATGTAACAGATTTAGTAGTTTAGATGTTTTGCAAATGAGCCGATCTTGAGTGTTACAATTAGCATTAAACATCGTAAAAGTTGAAGTTTTTTTGCCTCTCCCCTTCTTCAACATGCTAATGACATTAAATAAAACCTTTCAATTTTTATTACATACCTTATTTTAAACCCAGCGATGTCATCACAGCCTCTGTGCTACTCTTTGAAATCTAGACAGATCATGGTTGGTGGGTGGTTCCAACTGGGTGATGTAGATCAGTGTTTCTCCACCTTTTTTCATTTAGGGCACCCTGTAAAATTATTCACAATCTCGAGGCACCGCATTCTAAAATGTAGGTCTAGGACACTCGGCATTAGAGGTAATTTATTCTTCCAAACCAAACACATCTTTGCACACTGGTATACACTAGTATACAGTGTTTCTCTTCTCCCACAGTTTCCCTCCCTCACTCGGCTAATGTGACCGGAGTGCTGATGAAAAGGGGTAGGCGACTTGATGTTCTCCTTATCAATTCACATCCTTGTTTATTAGGACGCCAGCAGCTAGAAGTTTGTAATGGTACACAATAAAAACCTGTGGCTTTGTGTAACTAAAAGGCAGGCTTGATCCACTCACTGACTTGTGTACAATTCTTGGACAATTTTTAGCCATTTTGCCAGGGCACCCCTGACTACACCTCAAGGCACCTTGGTTCAAAAAGACTGCTGTAGACGACTTAAAGTAATTGTAAAATCTCGTTTTTTTTTTTTTTTTTTTTTTTTTATAACAAACATGTAATACTTAGCCACTGCAGTGGTTTTATACAGAGCAGCCTGGCTTCTCCTTTTCTCGGGTCCCTCTGTCTGCCTCCTGGTCCCTGCCTCCTGTTGAGTGCCCCCACAGCAAGCAGCTTGCTATAGGGCACCTGAGCCGAGCCACAGCTCCCTGTGTCCATTCAGACATGGAGCCCCACCCCCTCTCCTGATTGGCTAACTGACTTTGACAGCCGCGAGAGCCAATGGCACCGCAGGTGTGTCTCAGCCAATCAGGATGGACCGCTGAGGGACTCGTGACATTGCTAGTAAGTATTAGGGGGGCTGAGGGGGACTTCAGCACACAGAAGGCTTTTTAAACCTTCTGCCTTTACAACTCTTTTAGGTTCTACTCTCAAGAGCTTTTAGTCCTGATGCTGATCCTGATGCAAGCAGTGGGTTGGCTCTTGGGAGGAGGGAATGCTTTCAATGGCATATGTCTGGGGGAATAGCTGTTCTTAGGCAGGCTGAGTATGTACGTTGACCACCCTATGTAGCTCAAATGTGATACTGATCCATTAAATGATTATCGACACTGACACGCGTACACCTACACAGGTTTTCTTTATTCAATCTTACCAACTATGTAACCATGTAACTGTGAAAGGACTGCAATCCCAATAAATGGGCGCATCAGATAGGACTGGGCAGAGGAGGAAAGTGCAGATGATTCTGGATGTCCACTAGCCATGACAGTAATAAACTCTATCTGACTTGCACCTTCTAATGTACACTGTGGGAGACAATGTGTGCAGTGTAATCAGAGTAGGCAGTTCCAGTAAAGGAGAGGATAACTATGTAAGACTGAAGACTGGAAATCCGCTTTAAATATTGGATTACCCGAATTTTGGTAATTGGGGCTTCTTCACTGACATAATTGAGACATGCAGAGAAAATTTTTAGGATTCATCGACAAGTCATTTGACAAGCTATAAACTGTATGACTGTCCTTTTTTTTTTTTTTTTTTTTTAAATGGTATTATTGTATATTGGTCATCCAGGCATGTGACATCATGTGTCAATCTACTCATTAAAGTCAGACTATTTATCAATAAATCTTTAGAAATGCATTTAGAGTAATTGATTCATTCAGTGCTTTGCTTACAGCTAAGCTTTTTAAGCCTGTTAAATTGCCCTGCACCCCATGTTAAATAAGATTACAAGTGAAGTGGGTAAGCGAACAGGAGCATTTATTGTAATGGCTCAGGAGATCTGCCGCTGTCTCAGCACTCCTGGGGATATCCAGCCTTTAAGTCTCTTATTACCTGGCTAATAGCTGCAAAGTTTTATTCTGCTGTGCTGATTTATATATTTTATATATTTGTCTTTGGCAAAGTTTTGCCTACATATAAAAACTCTGCTGGGCAATGTTTCTATTTTTTTTTAAACTTGCCAATAGGTGTACAAATAACTTTTATATATATTTATAAATATAATATATATATATACATATATATATATATATATATATATATATATATATATATATATATATATATATATATATATATATATATATATATATATATATATATATAATATAATTTTGTAATGTTTGTTCTCAATGTCCCTAATTTTCTCCACTTCTTTTATAAATGAAAGGAACATATGAGAAATTTACTAAAACAGAATCTGGTGCAGCTTTGCATTCTAACCAATGCGCTCCTAACTTCAGCTTGTTCAATTAAACTTTGACAATAAAACCTGGAACCTGATTGGTTACTATGCAGAATTGCACCAAATTGTGTGTGCACCAGTTTTATTGTCTTTCCCCCATAGTAAAATTGGGCCTTTTAATATTGCTGTACTCCACTCCCCCTCGCCCCCATTTTGTTTTCACTTACCTGTAGTGTCCTTCAAATCTCATACTCTCCCACATAGCAAATCCAGTGTTGTTGTGCTGCAGTCCACTGTATAGGTGCCATAGCTGCCATCTTTGTGCAGGCAGCCAGCTTATTCCATCAGTCTGTTGCGAGATGTGATGTGAGTATACCCGCAGGTTGCAGGATCTAGGCTGAAATGGCAATAGGGGCAGTGTTCTTGTTCTCTGCATAAACCACTTGAACTCTGGAATGTTCAACCCCCTTCTTGGCCAGGCTATTTTTTACGATACAGCACTGCGTTCCTTTAACTGACAATTGCGCGGTCATGCAAAGCTGTACCCAAATAAAATTTGTCTTTTTATTCCCACAAATAAAGCTTTCTTTTGGTGGTATTTGATCACCTTTGCGGTGTGTGGGGATTCTAGTCCACCTGTTGGGGTGGGGGCAGGGCGCTATGCTGAAGATGGGGGGTGGGGGGTGTGCTGCTGGTGACCGGATGATCGGCTGTGTGGCATTGTACCTGGTGGGGGCTCCTTCCAGGGCCCCCGTTTTGCCTGGGTCGGTCCTTGAGGCCCAGGGATTCTTCCTGGGTCCCTGGGAGCCTCGTGGTGCTGGCCGGGGCCACCATTTTGTTGTAGCCTGTGTGCTCAATGCACAGCAGCCATGTTTGTGTAGTCCGGCAGCCATTTTGGGGTGGTTTGCCATTGAAAATAGCTGCAGCCATGGCTGTGGAGCCCGGTGGGCAGTGATTTTGACAATGGGAACCCCTCCTTATCTCCTGGTGCTTGATCTTTTCACTTTCCGATCGCCGCATGTAGAGTGCAGATTATCCTGGTGGCTGTGGGTGCCTGTTTCTGCTGGATGGTGAATCTGGTGGGGTCCTCTCCTGCTGAGCATCGCTTGGTGCTTTGTGCCTAGCGACCAGGTGGTTCCAACAGTGCGGTGGGGGTTGTCCCTTTGCCGTGTTTTACACTTTTTGTGGGGTCCCCTGGTAACTCATGGAGTCTTTGGAGCACATCTCACCACCTGTTCCCCTCTCTAAGGCTGCGGTGCCCTCTGGGTCCCAACCATCCTTCGATGCACTGACAGCGGTCCTGTAGTCCTTTGTGTCCCGGGTGGAGGTGGTTTTCGAGCAACGGGCTAGCAAAAAACGCACACCACCTTCCCCTGCCTCATCTGTCTCATCAGATCCTGAATCTGTTTTGGCTGCCACGGACGTGTGTCTCTCTGCTGGGCCTGCGACCACGCACCCGGAATTCTCAGATAGTGAGGATGATTCCTCCACATCTGCAACCGCGCACATAAAAGCGCTGGGGAAGCACTGATTATACCTGTGCATGAGACCTTTAAAATGAAGGCTGCGGTGGAGGCACAGGTTCCCTTTGGCACTCAAAAGCCATCCAGAGCGGCAAAGGTGTTTCCCTTTTCCGCCTATTTTGACAGAATTGTCGCTAAAAAGTGGGAACAACCAAAGCATCCCCTTGGGGTCCCGAAGTGATTTGCTAGGCAATACCCCTATGAGGAGTCCCTTCTTAAGAATTGGACTGTTCCACCGGTGGGGGACCAGCCGGTTTCCAGATTGAACAAGGCAGCCGTGATTTCGGTTAGAGTCCTCAGACTTTAAGGATCCGGCTGACAGGAAGACGGAGGCTGTGGCCCGCGATATGTACACTCTGGCTAGTTTGGCACTGAGGCCCGTATTCACCATTGCCCTGGTGTCACAAACTCTGACTAAGCTTTTACGCTGTGACCTGGAGGGAGAACAGCTCCCCCCTGCCTTTGCTGAGTTGGTGGACCAACTGGTCCAGGGGCTGCAGTTTATCTGTGATGTCTCTTTGAATGCTGCTCGACTCTCTGTTTTGGCAGTGGTCCTTCAGCGTGTTTTTTGGCTCAAATGCTGGTGTGCGGACCAGAGTTCGAAAAACTCAGTCATGGGATCCTCTGGCGGACACCATAGACACGCTGGTGGCCCCATGGGGTCAGTATCATCTGATTTACGCCTTTCCCTCCTCTCAAGCTTCTGCCAAGATTTCTACACAGGGTCGAGGCAGAAGGGATTCCGGTCAGCTTAGTGGCTCCAGAATGGCCTGGTGGGGCTTGGTATGCAAATCTGGTGCGGCTAGCCGCCAACGTGCCTTAGGAGCTTTCTCTCAGAGAGGATCTGCTGTCCCACGGACCAATCTTCCATCCTGCTTTACATTCGCTGGCTTTGACGGCTTGGCTGTTGATCGTCGGGTGCTGATGGATAGAGGTTTGTCAGTGTCGTTGATTCCAACGCTGTTAAAAGCTAGGAAACCTACTTCTAGGAAGATCTATCATCGTACGTGGAAGTCGTACATTGCGTGGTGTGAATCACTTGGGGTTCATCCTCGCTCGCTCTTGCTGGCTTAGATCTTGACCTTCCTTCAACAGGGGGTTGAGCAGAAACTGACCTTGAGTACTATCATGGGTCAGGTGTCAGCCTTAGCCATCTTCTTTCAACGGCCCTTGGCCACACACTCCCTGGTGCATACTTTTCTTTAGGGAATTAGGCACCTTGGGACCTCAATTTGGTGCTCTGTCCTTCAGAAGCCTCCTTTTAAGAATCTTCAGGAGATTCCCCTGCTTACGCTGTCCTAGAAGGTGGCCTTCTTGGTGGTTATCACTTCTGCGCACAGGGTGTTGGAATTGGCGTTATCCTGTTGTTCATCTTAATTGGTGGTTCACAGAGATAAGGTGGTTCTTTGCCCCTGTCTGTCGTTTCTTCCAAAGGTTGTCTCTGATTTTCATTTAAATGAAGACATTGTCTTGCCTTCCCTGTGCCCATGGCCAAAACATCAGAAGGAAATTGCTTTGCCTTCCTTGGATGGGGTGTATTAGGGTGTACCTGGTAGCTACAGAGTCTTTTAGGAAGTGAGACTTACTATTTGTGCTTACAGATGGGCCTTGGAAAGGGTTGTCTGCTTCCTCTGCAACCTTTTCCAGATGTATCAGACAGAGGGTAATTCAGGACTATTGCATCAAGGGTCAGGTTCCTCCTTTCCCTGTCATTGCGCACTCTACGCGCTCATAGCCTCCTTGGCTTTCCGTCATCGGGCGTCCATGACGCAGGTTTGCAGGGCGGCCACCTGGTTGTCGGTGCACACTTTCACAAAGTTCTTTAAGGTGGATGTGTTGGCATCTACGGATGCTTCCTTTGGCCGCAAGGTTTTACAGGCTGCTGTTTAGAGCACCTGATCCTCTTTGAAGGGTGTATTGTTTTTTTCAGGTGAGCTCCAGTTGTTCTGGTTGAGCTCCTGTTTACCTAGTTGACTATAGTTAGCCTTGGGAGTTTATTTTTCGCTGTTCCCACCTCTTATGTTTAACACTGCTTTTGGCCATCCCAATGGTTAAGAATATCAGGAAATGTGTCTGTCAATGAACGAAAGAGAAAATGGTATTTTTGACTTACTGTAAAATCCATTTCTCTTATGTTCATTGACGGACACAACACCCACCTCTCGATGGAGTTTTATTCTTCTAATACTGCTTAGTACCTGTAGCAGAGTGAGGGAGTATATCTCCTGGGACTGCCCATAGGTGTAGCCAGACTTTTGTTCTGCCTAGTGCCCTACTCCTGTAGGGGGTAGTATAACCCAATGGTTAAGAATATCAGGAGCTGTGTCCGTTAATGAACATCAGCGAAATGGAGTAAAAAAAGTCAAAACATTATTTTTCCTTTCTGCTGTAAAACATACCCAATAAAAAAAGATTTCTTCTTAAGGCCGCATTCACATGTCAGCGTTTGGATCGCGGGCAGAACCGCCGCGGTTGCGCCCGCGATCCGGAAATTATTGCAAATCGCGGGACGCCTAGCGTTGCCCGTTGATTTGCAATAGCCCCCCAAACGCCGAGCGATGTTGCCGCGATTTCCGCCTGCCGAATCGCGGCAACATCGCGCAAACAAAATCGCGGGATGCAATACGCTCCAAAGAAGTACAAGCGCTAAGGCTGATATGTATTCTGCTACATATTTTTGGTTAAAAAAAATCCCAATAAGGGTATATTGACTGGCTTGTGCAAAAGTTACAGCATCTACAATCTTATGGGATATATTTTTATTTAACAGGCAAAAAATTTGGGGGAGCATACCCATGTATTTCCAAAGCTGCTGCAGCTATGAACCAAAAGACATGTATATTAAAAAAGAATAGCGCGCAAAGGGCTTGAGCACGATATGGCCATATGGTGGGACCAAACCCCCATTTTTATTTATGGACTCTCTTCAGATTTGGTAGTAATTTCTTTTGCATTTGCGCGCTATTCTTTTTTAATATATTTTTATTTATTTATTTACTAGTAATGGCGGCGGGACTGCGATGTTGCGGCGGACAAATCAGACACCTTACTGACACTTTTAACACTTTTTTTGGGGGACCAGTGACACTAATACAGTGATCAGTGCTAAACATATCCACTGTCACTGTACTAATGACACTGGCAGAGAAGGGGTTAAACAGGGGCAATCAAAGGGTTAAAGGTGTTCCTAGGGGGTGTTTACTAACTGTGAGGGAGGCATTTTTACTACTTGAAGGTATGGATCGGTGTTCCTGCTTTACAGGAACACACTATCCATGTCTTCTGTACCCCTAGAATGACAGCGTGCCTTGTTTACATACATACACCATCGGGTCCTGGCATACATCAGATCCCGCTGTGTAAAATCACAGCAAGAGTGAGCCACTCGCTCGCGCCTGAAACCCGGAAGTGCAGAATCACGTGTGTGTGTGTGTATATATGTATGTATATGTATATATATATATATATATATATGTATGTATGTATGTGATTCTGCGCAGATCGGCCGTCCTGTAGCAGTAAATCTGCTATAGGGCAGTTGGGAACTGGTTAAGGTAACAAAACCTTCTGTGCATAGGATCCCCCTCAGCCCCCTTATACTTATCTGAGTGTGATCTCAGTCCAGCGCTGTGCAAAGAGCTGCAGCTCTTTCTCCTCTCTCCTTTCTCACAGAACAGAGAGGCAGCAGCAAGAGCCATTAGGGGGCGGCGCCAAGCCACTCGATAGATGTGATGATAGATGCAGGCAGCCCGCGCTAGGGCCCTCATAAGAAGTGACTTCCAATTAGGGCACTTGGCAGGGGGGGAGGAAACAGGAGTGTTGGCTGGGGACCCCAGAAGAGAAGGATTGGGGATAAACATTAGATTGGACCAGCTTAAAGAATACTTCCAGGCATGGCTATCTTATACATAGTTTCATGTAACTTATATATATATATATATATATATATATATATATATATATATATATTACGTGGCCTATGCCCCTAGGAGTTTGAAACCACTGAAGTAGACACCGACACCCAATGATCTCCACTTCTGCGTCCTGTGTTGAGCGGCCAACCTGATGCAGTAGCGGTGTCTGCTTCAGTGATTTCCGGGGGGATCTGTATGGTATATCCATAGCTACATTGGCCCAAGCTAGAGCTATGTAACTATGTATAATATAGCCATGTCAATTCTTTAATTGGCTGTAATGGTTCATATGGAACGTCTAGAGAAATACAGGAGATGCTCAAATTTGCATTTTTAGTCTGTGCCGTGAAGGAGCATTGGGTGATGGATACATGGACATTGCAGATAAGTGTCTCAGGGTATGGGTACTGCTGATGCTGGGGGACTTGATGATCTTGCAGTGCAAAGCTTTAAGATTTGAGAAAGCAAAGGTGCCTGCCTGCTACATTTAGTCCCCAAAGTGATGAGAAATGTAACCTTACTCTTAGAAGGTAGAAAAGTAAATGTGTAAGGTGTTGAATAGGTGGCTTTTTTTATGAGCTACCCCCTATATCTCAAAACCCCCCCTTTTGTATGAAAAAAAAATAACATTCTGCCTGGAGTTGTGCTTTAATCTGTGTTCTGTGATTGCACATTGGTCTTCATATGTGGGATGGGAGGTGATCCCCCCCCCCTTCCTGAATTTGTGCTGCATATCTTTCTATTTTTATTTTTGATGATCCTTTGTCTTCCAAGGAAAGTTTGAAGGTCTTTGGTTGCTTCTTGGTACAGACAGGTACAAAAAGGAGTGGGATGACCTGGTACAGTGTAGATATCCCTGAATTTAAACACTGGAAAGTTAGACTGTGTATGCATTTGATAGTTTAGTCTTTAGTTTGACTACTGTATGCCTTTTAACCGCAACTACACTGCAGCTGAGCACCACAAACCAAAAACACTATTTAATTCATGTTTAATGTTGAAAGCAAACTCGCCCATCCATCCACATCTCCATGCTTTTATTTTGCTAAAAAATCACTTTGATAAACACTCCCCAGCATTTCTAGCCATGGCCATCTTTGCGTAAGGGCAGATAATTAATGTAGCATTTACCTCTTGCAATCCATCTGCCTTTAGCTCAGGCATGCAGGCAGGAGGGTATGCTTAGCTGAGAAAACCCCTCCTCCCCTCCTGAAGACTCCTGGATGTATGACATAATTTACCTATGCCTGGAAACCAGAAGGCAACTGAACAAATGTAAAAAAAAAAATGTAAAATTAACATAACTTGCTATCAATTTTAACAATAATACTAGCAGCAGAAGGGTTGAAAATAGTCAATGTTGATTGAAAGAGTGAAGTTCTGCTTTAAACACGGCTAAAGCAATCACACAACCTTAATATAATTTAGTACTTAATAAAATGTGCTGAAGCGTATGCAATAGTCATTAACGTATAATGACATTCTAGTAGTATGAAATATTTTTTGGTTAATGTTTTTGGAGAAACAAATCATTAAACAAGTTTAAGAAAATAAATATAATGGAAAACATGAGATACCAAAGCAAGGAAGGGTCATATAGGTTGTATATTAATTACAAAGTAACTTTGCAGATGGATTCAAGTTCTTATTTCTACATGTTACATGAAGCCCTCAAGCATATCATTTGTTCTCTTGATTTAATAAGTAATTTTCCTGCTCAGAAAATGAAAAATGCAAAACGAAAAGTACTTCTCCCACGGGTCTGAACACGATGACTATAATGTGTGATGTAGAAATAATGTCATATCAAAGTCATTGACTAATCAAGGTTAGGGATGTGCAAACCTAACCAGGTTCAGTTTTACCTGGGTTCGCCAAATGCAGTAGGAAGACTATAAACTCCAAACTTAGCACCGAATCCTTTTGAATTCTGTAGAAGATGAAATCAGCTAACTTTTTATGGCTTTTTCCAAACCCAAGAGGCAAAATATTGTTAAAAATCTAAAATATATGAATTAAATATTATAATATGAAATTACAATAAACATGCGCTCCTAGAATTAAACCAATGGTAAGAAAAATTCAATGTAAACACAAATGCAGCGCTGATTTAAATAAGAAATAAGTCTATAAAAAGAAGCTGGATCTTTCACCCGGGTTTTCAAGCCAAAAGTTTGTAAATTTGATCCGCCACCAAACACACTGACTCTTACCACAATGGGTGGACTAATGCTCTCACAACAGTCAGACTGCGCAGTGGGTGATTTAACCACTTGCCGACCGCCGCACGACTATCTACGTCGGCAGTCAGCCCCTCACAGGCAAACTAACGTAGGGCTACGTTGCTTGCTTGTGAGGGTCTAGGGAGCGAGCGCGCGCCCCCGGAGGCACGCTCCCGCGTGGTCACGGACCCCCCCGCGCGTTGACCAGTGCACTCGATGTCCGCCGGCCACTCGGCGATCGGCGGGGGAGAGGGAGAATGTCAGGCAGCTTGTGTAAACAAGCTGCCTGTCATTCTCCTCGCTGCAAAGACACTGATCACATGGATCTACTATGTAGATCCGTTGATCAGTGTCCTTACAGCTGAAGCCACAGCCAATCACAGTAGAAAGCACGCCCCTAGGGACACACACAGCCCCTCCCTCCCAAATAAAGTTAACCCCTTCGCTACCAGTGTATTTTTACAGTAACAGTGCATATATATAGCACTGATTACTGTAGAAATGTCACTGGTAACCCCAAAAGTGTCAAAAATGTCAGTCAAGGGTCCGATCTGTCCGCCGCAATGTCGCAGTACCGCAAAAAAAATCGCAGATCGCCGCCATTACGCGTTAAAAAAAAACCAACAAAAATTACAAAAATCTTTCCCTTTGTTAGTAAACGCGATAACTTTTGCGCAAACCAATCAAAATACGCTTTTTGCGATTTTTTTTTTTTTACCAAACATAGGTAGCATAAAACAAATTGGCCGAAAATGTTAAAAAATTTTGATTTTTACATTTTTTTGGGGGGGAATTTCATATAAAAAAATGTGAAAAATATTGTTATTTTTGCAAAATTGACGTTTTTTTTTTGTTTATAGCGCGTGATCAAAAAATCGCACAGGTGATCAAATACCACCAAAAGAAAGCTCTGTTTGTGGGAAAAAAAGGACGCCAAATTCGTTTAGGTACAGCGTCACACGACCGCGCAATTGTCCGTTAAAGTCACGCAGTGCCGAATCGCAAAATACCCCCTGGTCGGAATGGGGGTAAAATCTTCCGGGGCTTAAGTGGTTAAAAGGATCACTCCACTTTAGACTTCAGGTTAATTTTGTATCCAGGCCCCCTGATGACATCTATATGACAAAATGCGTCGGGAGGAGCTAGCTTCTGCGTACATGTTGTCACATTCAGAGGTCCGCCATCTTTTTGGATAGAAACAGGACACAATTTGATTATCATACAGGCGTGTTTTACACCAGTAAATGGGTGAGTGTTATTTTATTAAATAAAGCTTTGAAAATTGACTACACTATGAATCTTTCTCTTTGACTCTTTACACGATATGTATGAACCTTATCCTAGATATCTCTGAGGGATCTGGATACAAAATCAACCCTGGAGTCTAAGGCTGAGTGATCCTTATAAATCACTCACTGCGTTGTCTAACTGTTGTGAGAGCAATAGTCCACCCATTGTGGTAAGAGGCAGTGTGTTTGGTGGCGGTGGAGGATCATATTCACTAACTTTTGGCTTGAACACCCAGGTGGAAGATCCAGCTCTTTTTAGAGACTTCTTTCTTATTTAAATCAGCGCTGCATTTGTGTTTACGTTATATATTATCATATATTACATACGGTTTAGCAGGGCAGGATGAATAAAAAAATGTTTTTTTTGTTATTTAAATCATTTTTTTTTATTTTTATCAAATTTATTTTAATAGAGTTTCACTCCAAAATCATTTTATCTAAAGACCATTTTCTATTTAAGATACAATAAAAATTTAGTCTATTCAGCATGAAATGGAGCTTAGTTATGTAGCATGAGGCTGTATATAATGCAATAGTTACATTTTTGGTAAAAGCAATAAATGAATCCAAGCTGAGATAACATGCACTGCATTGATACATTCACACAATTTCACAGTAACCATGAGGTAAAACAAAGTTCAGGAATATTCCTTTATCCCATTGTTTTGCAGATCTATGTACACTACAAACTGTATGATTGAATTGGTTCTGATATCCCTGTTTTACTAACCTGACAGCTTATTATTCTGAATAGGACAGCTTCATTTTTATTTTGCAAATATTAAACATTCTAACTACAGCAAGAATAAGTCCTTACATTTAAGGAGTACCTGTCATTTCAGATCCATCATGGCAACGCCTGTTAGTGAGCATCCACTCACCTGCTGCCACCACATCCCTCACCTTCTTGTGTCACTGCCGCATTACCAGCCGTCCTATTAAAGTAAATGGGACTGTTGGTGAGTCAACAGCGGGTCAAAGGAGGAGCCGCTGCAGGACAGAGATGACAGTGGCTCTTTAAATGTTACGATTTAAATCAAGCCTTTTTACTAATGATTTATATCCTGATTTAAATCAAATCCGCCCTGTAGCAGGGAGAGGGTCCTTTCATGCAGCTTCAGAAACAGTATTAAAAATACAAAACTATGTGATTGATAAGTGGCTATTTTTTGTATGCAAACAATTTTAATTTCAATAAGCTGTTTTTGAAAAAAAAGGAAATGCTAAAAACAAACAAAACAAAACCTTAAAGGATGGTTAAAGCTTAAAGGAAGGTAAAGCTGTAAGTGCTATTATATAACAGTTCAAGTCAGTCCTTTTAGAAGGGATAGTAAAATAAAAAAAAAAAAAGGGGGGGGGGGATTTATTGAAATGTAGAGGCCCTCTTTATAATACCCCCGCCCCCAGGGGAATGATAACAAGGATACATTAATACCTCTTATTACTTCCCAAAAACATCAAATGTAAATAAAATCATCAATGTTGTGAATACGTTTGTTGCAAAAAAAAAAAAAAATGTAAATTTGTTTTCAGTTACATTATTTGTAAATTAAAGTGATATTAAACCCAAAAGCATACATTTATTATATTGCATTTTACTAATTCTTGTGATGGTTTCCTATTTTCACCTAGTGATCTGGCCAGAAAGTCTGTTTATCAAAAGAACAAGCTCTCCTGCAGATGTAGCAGTTAAAGGGCGAGCCAAATAATTTCCCACTGGCTGGTATGATTACAGAGATCAGCCTATTTGTAAAACCTTTAACCCAAAATGGTTTGCTATACAAAAGGAAAGTGACTGGTTCGTACAAAACAAATAGTCTCTTTCACCCAGCGCTTATGATGATACAATGTGCACTTAATAGACTAAAATGAATATACTAGCTGCTGCTAAAAAATTAAAAACACATATTTATGCTTCCATTGTCCACATAAAATCAAAAAATTGAATGATAAATTCACATTAGCAGCGCTTAGAAGAACGATAATCATTTTATTTTGATTAATAAAGTTCTTTATCCATTCAGCAACATGCTTAAATGCTGGACAACTTTTCCCAGGGAGTGTAAATAGGGAGGCAGGATATATTCAAACGATTCAAAAAACCTTCCCGTCACCACACCTTGTGCAACCTCTCCCCTAGGTATTAAGCACTCACCAGAGAGCAATCAAAATAAGCTTTGATATTGATAAATCAGATCATTCCTTCTGGGTTAGTCCACTGCTCCTCCTCCACTACCAGCACAGTGTGAACTTGAGAGCTGCGTTGAATCTTTCTTTCACTTATACTGATTTTTACCAGGCAATCATCGCCTCTCCTTTTATTGTCTTCAACTCAGTTTGTCACATTTTTGACGTCATACATCACCGAAAGAGGAACACATATGATGAATCCGAGAATCAAGGACAAGCTTAAAAGTGACTTGAAAGCTGATGGAGAGTCCAAATACCGAAATTGATCACCCCTGTCACGCTTCTTCACGCAGAAGAAGCGTGTCGGGTGATGCTCTATGATCACTGTGTCCCTCCGACACTGCTTGATCTCAGGTCGCGGTAAAGAGCCAATCACAGTGTCCCTTTGCTATGTGATCAGCTGTGTCCAATAACAGCTGATCACAAGTAAATACCCCTTATTGGTATTCCTTTCCTCACGCACTGTGTTAGGAGAGCCAGTAACTGGCAAGTGTGACGGGACATTTTTCATCAGTTTATTATCAGAGCTATGATTATCAGTGCAGTCGCATCAGTGCCCATCATTGATGCCTGTCAGTGCCACCTATAAGTGGCCATCAGTGCTGCAAGCTGAACATTTTTCCCTGGCAGGATAGGGGAGAAAGTGCCCAAGATTGAAGTGATCACAAGAAAGAAAATATGTTTAGCTTTTACCATTGAACTGCAACAGAGAACATTTCTATACAGATGGATTAGAAAATATGCCTGCTTCAAGCCAGGCATAGATGGTTTGAATCTTGGCCAGTTCAGGGACCAGCTAAGATTTGATACATCTATGGGCAGGCTGATTGTACCCAATTCGATCCATCAGTCGACTTGGGTACAACCAGCATGTCGGATTTCTAGCATGCGATTATTGCAAGCTGCTATAAGCCCCTAGCAATATTCACTGTGTTCCCAACCCACCCCCCACGGGAGAAGACTCTACAGGAGTTTATATGCATTTAAAGTGTGCTTGACGTGCACTTAACTTGTGCTTGAATGCGTTTTTTGCTGCGTTTGCAGTGCATTTTTCTATACGTTTTTTGACTTTCCTTTCTTGGCCTAAAGGGGTATGGTGCGTTTGTAGCACGTTCCCTGTATTTGCGGTGCAGAAAAATGCAGCATACTCTCCTTTTTTTTAACTTCACTGCAATAATGTAAGCTACACTCTTAGGATTACCTTGATTTTGGACTGTCTATGCAGGTTGAGTGCAATTCAAAATGCATTAAACTGCATCCAACTGCATTCAGTGTGAAAGGGCCCTAACTGTCTGTAAATGGCACAATTAAAGTAGAAGTACAGTCAAAGCTTGTTTGGCTGTTCTTCTGTGGATCACAGGAGTGCAGATCATTTTGCACTCCTGTGACCCGCTGGTGGCTGACGTCACCGAGCCGGGAAAGATCGTGAACATATGGCCGAGATCTGCCCAAATGCCTGGATCGGCACCTGGCTTAGCATCTCCGCGAGCCACTGAAAGACTAAGCTGGCCGCTCCTGTCCCCTCCACAGCCCAGCGCTCCAGGGACCTCAGAGGTGCAGAACAGAGAGCTGGTGACTGACAGTCACCAGCTCTCTGCTCAGGGAGTTGTGAGAACTGAGCTAATAGTGGTTTTTGATCGCTCAGTTCCCAGCCTTAGAGCTGGTGGGGGACAGATGCAGCATTGGATCGATCCACCTAGGTAAGTATGCATAAAAAAAAAAAAAAAAAAAATTCCCATAGATCTCTTTTAATATTTATAGCTGATATAGGCACTTAACTGTGAAGATACAGTTATGTATCTAATCTGTGTAACATTCTCAGCTGGAAGACTGATGGTCTCGTGCTGCATGTAGCTATGTTAAAAATATAAGGGATACTAAAAGGCTGAAGGCCAACAGTCATGTTATTCTGGTATTTGTAGGGTTTGGATATTTCTACATAATCTTGCAAAGGAATTCAGAGAGCACACGTACCTTTAAGTATTTAGGAAATCTTATTTGGTACAAGTCATTTGTTTTTTTTAGAAGGAACACAGCCCACTTTGTTCTCTCTTATGAGACCAGAAAAATGGCAGCATTTCAGCTCATGTACCATCTTCTGAATGGCAGATGAGTAGACCTGTGCCTCTTCTAAAAGGAATAAAAATGTTTGGGGGGAGGGGGGGGGGGGGCTTTGGGCCAGTACTGCACTTGGATCCTTTTCCTATTCTGCAAGCTGCTCAATTGCAGGCCTGTCAACTAACATAATAGGGAAATGGGGAAGCCTTGAAGTAAAAAAGCACACAGCTGGCATGAAAAGGGTTGTGAATGGAGAGGCAGCAAAGGTAGGATACAAGAGGAACTTGTACGAAAAGCTTGCAATTGAAGTTTTCACTGAGGTGCTGGAAAATGGCTAGGTTACAGCTTGGCAATAGGATACAAATATACGAGTTTTCATTAATATGCATTGAAGAATGACATCAGACTTTCTTCTGGATATGGGCCTTTGCAGGCTTTCCATGCTTTTGTCACCAGAGATTAAGGCACCATTTAGATGAAAGTATGACAACTATAAAAAATGAATACTAAAAGATTATGGGAAAATGTGAAACATGCTACTATTTTATGTGTCATGCATGAACTACTACATAATGGCAGAAACGCTTGGTTAGTTGGTATTACTGGATTCATTTTATTTATTTATTCCTATACTACGATTTTGGTGAGTCTCATTTTTTTTTTTTTTTGTTTTTATGATTTGCTAATTTTCTATGGTTTTTGCAATAACTATGTTTGTCCAATCTTGGCTTTCTGTTAAACAAAACAAATGTTTGCTTGATCATGTATTCCGGAGATTGCATTGATTACATCCTGTTATGCACGTCGGGAGTCCTCAGCATGTCCATCTGTCCCTAATAGGTTTATGAGTTGATGCACGAAAGCTGAAATTAGACCAGGGAGCTTTAGTTCTCTGAAAGGATGGGTATTGTCCAGACAGGCTATGAAATGCCGCTGATTTTTCTTATTCATCAGCTTCACTCAGTGGGCATGCTTGCGGATGGTTTATCTTTCTAGTAGCCGTGACTTACAAATGTGGTCAGTAGATGTGTCCTGGAAGTTACCTTTCAACAGAGCTCCTGAAGTCTCGCTCCTCTGACACTGAGGATGAGTGAGTCTTCCTTCCATAAACATTTCATTGTTCCCCATTGTGTCGGGAAATTTGGATGTGTTTCTTCAGTGTAAGACGAAATTCATTTTTAATGCATGTTTTTTAATACAACATACCACATATTTATACAATTGAACGGCCTCAAATTAACCTTGTTGTTCAAACAAATGATTTAGAACATAAGAAATAATTTCCTTGAGCAGATGGGTGCAGCTGCTTGTGTGGTAGCCCCCGAAATAGAAAGTAATCAGATCTAATGCAGTGTTTGTTTTCTTTTCTTGTTCTCTCTTATGAGAAGCTCAATGAAGTTAGATCAAGGATGTGAGACATCTGGTTTATAAAGTATTTGAAGCTCATGCTACAGCTGATGTAGTTTAGATTACGTTTATACCCAGCAACATTGACACGTCTATAGTGATCCTCTCAGTGAGTTCTATGACTGCAAGCACAGATTTTACAGCATAGTGTTAACTGTGTGCAATAGAACACTGTGACCATGGTAAGAAACCCGTTAGTAGTGATTGATTGCGGCAAAATTGATATTGCCATGTAATTACCAATTTTTGGACCAGTGAAATGACTCTAAAATTTAAACTCTTAGGGCCCATTCACACATAGTGTGCTGCCATAATGTTCAGTACCATTTGCTTTAGCGCGGCATACTGTAAGTGCGTTGCTATTCATTTTCAGTGGCATTCACAACACACCTGTGTGTTTCCCTCAGATGATTTTACAGTTGAGCTATTAGCTAACCTATATAGAAATGTTACAGTAATGTGATTCCATTTTACCTGTTTTGATACATTATGTACAATTTTGGGGAATGGTTTGAACTAGGCAATTTGCCTTGTGTTTGCTCCGGTCCCTTTGGGGGGTTTAGTTATAAAAGATTCACACATTTTTCTAAATGGTATTTAATTGGGAAAAATGTGTGAAAGTTGTGTGAGTCTTGTGTGTAAAAAATTTAGAGCTCATTCACATTTTGTGTATCATGGCAATGCATGCCTGATGCATGGCAAGGCGCCTGCTCTATGTGCAGTGCCATTCATAGTGAGTTGTACCCCAACACATTATATAATAACACCGTGTACCACAACACAAAAATCATGTGTAGCGGTGGGTTAATAAAAAGGATCATGCAATGTAAAAAATCCGCGCTTAGGATAATTTTAGATTTCTAGTATTTGATGTTGGCTGCAGCCTACCTTTATACTATATTCCTAAGAATATAGTGAGAATGAAGGAAAAAGAAGGGGGAAGGTGTATGGCGCTGCCAAAAAGTGCTGATGTTTCTGTATGTCCAAAAATAGGTGTTAAAAGTATATACGATATAAATCACCACTATAAATAAAGTGTCCAGTGCATCGTATGTGTATTCCTAATAAATATGTGCAATACTGTAGGATAATTCAACTCTGTAGATGATAAATATTTGTGCTAAACTGTGAGGAAAGGTGGATACAAAATTGGTGTGAATTGGTGTGTATACAGTATGGTAAGAAAAAAATAAAATATAAAATGTATGAAATATACAAAATATAAAAAAAATAAAAAATTATTAAAAAAATATAAATAAAAATAAAAAAAGTTGGATCCACTTAAATCTACAGCCTTATAATCGTAAAATACAAAGCATCAAGTATGGCATAAATAAGGTGCACAGTAGGTATATAAATATTATGGCAGCAATAGTACAAGAATAAATAAGTCCGTAGCACCTAAGAAAGGCAAATAGTCCCACAATGCTAAAAAAACTTTTCCTAAAAAACAGGGCAAAAAGGTGACTTGAGTGCAGGTGTTCTGATGATAAATATTAAAGGTGCTCAGGTATATGGTGACCATTCAGTGCTCCCCGCACCCCTTGGACCGAACTCACCAGAGCTATATACCCCTGCAGGGGTATCAGGCCTTGAATCTATAATCCTGGGTCTCCTCCACTGACCATCAAAGTGGTTGGGTGGTCCAATTATCTGCCCGAATCTTGTAAACCCGGTTCCTTGGTATTAGGGTCCGAAGGTGTACCGATATATGGGGGAAGAAGGCTCACATAGAGTAGTACCGCTTTTAAAATGCTTTATTAAAGATTAAAAATTAGGTACTCACAAACGAATAGAGGGTAGTGGCATGAAAAAATAGCAATAGTAGCGCACTTCCGGGACGCCGTGCGTTCCACAGGGCGGATGTGCGTTCCACTTAGGCGGATGTGACGCGATGACGCTCTACGTACGTTTCGTCGTGAAGACGTCATCACGACGAAACGTACGTAGAGCGTCATCGCGTCACATCCGCCTAAGTGGAACGCACATCCGCCCTGTGGAACGCACGGCGTCCCGGAAGTGCGCTACTATTGCTATTTTTTCATGCCACTACCCTCTATTCGTTTGTGAGTACCTAATTTTTAATCTTTAATAAAGCATTTTAAAAGCGGTACTACTCTATGTGAGCCTTCTTCCCCCATATATCGGTACACCTTCGGACCCTAATACCAAGGAACCGGGTTTACAAGATTCGGGCAGATAATTGGACCACCCAACCACTTTGATGGTCAGTGGAGGAGACCCAGGATTATAGATTCAAGGCCTGATACCCCTGCAGGGGTATATAGCTCTGGTGAGTGCGGTCCAAGGGGTGCGGGGAGCACTGAATGGTCACCATATACCTGAGCACCTTTAATATTTATCATCAGAACACCTGCACTCAAGTCACCTTTTTGCCCTGTTTTTTAGGAAAAGTTTTTTTAGCATTGTGGGACTATTTGCCTTTCTTAGGTGCTACGGACTTATTTATTCTTGTACTATTGCTGCCATAATATTTATATACCTACTGTGCACCTTATTTATGCCATACTTGATGCTTTGTATTTTACGATTATAAGGCTGTAGATTTAAGTGGATCCAACTTTTTTTATTTTTATTATTTTTTTAATAATTTTTTATTTTTTTATATTTTGTATATTTCATACATTTTATATTTTATTTTTTTCTTACCATACTGTATACACACCAATTCACACCAATTTTGTATCCACCTTTCCTCACAGTTTAGCACAAATATTTATCATCTACAGAGTTGAATTATCCTACAGTAT
Source organism: Pelophylax lessonae (assembly GCF_965119305.1). Lineage (NCBI taxonomy): Eukaryota > Metazoa > Chordata > Amphibia > Anura > Ranidae > Pelophylax > Pelophylax lessonae. Next base: position 286,970,418 of record NC_138771.1, on the reverse strand, counting down.
TGCACATATTTATTAGGAATACACATACGATGCACTGGACACTTTATTTATAGTGGTGATTTATATCGTATATACTTTTAACACCTATTTTTGGACATACAGAAACATCAGCACTTTTTGGCAGCGCCATACACCTTCCCCCTTCTTTTTCCTTAATAAAAAGGATCATGCCTATTTTTGCATCCATTGTGACGTTTGGTTATGATGAATGGAATGCCCTAATGCAACACCTCTTAATGCGTTACAAAGCACATGTTCCCAGTTGTGTATTACAGCTCTGCAATGGAAAGCACAACTGTGGGCCCTTAAAAAAAGTCCTCTTCCTTTGCTCCCTCATTAAATTAACTGGCCTCTTTCTTCATTAAAACTAAAGTATGTGTGTTTATACCTTTTTCATTCTGGATGAAGTAGAGGAGGGTCTCTACTTCTCTACATCTAAATCGCACTATTTTTTTCGCCATCTGTGTCACATATTAAGGAGATTTCTCTTTATTTCCTATCCTGTAGACTCATCAGGAAGAGAGAGCATATCTTTCCATTTTGAGGAAAGTTGCCTCTTAAACAGTTTTCACAGAAACAAGTATGCCAATTGAAAGATATCCCCTCAATTTATGAAAATTTCGATTTTTGTCCTCCTTTTCAATACCAGGGACAGTGGTGATCAGGACAATTAGAGAACATAAATCTCCCCATCAATGATACAAAGCGCACGAAGATGCGGTGTGGTCTTATGAAAAATATAATTCTTATTATAAATAATCAAACATAAAACATTATATCCAAAGATTACGTGTATCAATGAATATACTAACCAAATTTTAATGTTCAAACACAATAATTAATCATGCACATCATACAACTATAAATGTGCAAATATATAGGTGACTATGCATCAAATAACACAATACAAAAAAAGTCCATATAAGCAAGTAGAAAAATGGTTTGAGTGCGCTGCTCCCAGTGCTGAGTGTTCAAAAATGAATAAAGCGCTCCTGTGCTCCACCAGTGCAAAGAGAAGTTTTATTCTCTTACCAGATAACTATGATCGCCAAATTATAAGAGATCAAATAAGCATAGAATTAAAATGGATCCTTAGGTGACCCGCCCCGCCCTTACAGCAATACTGGTCTGGATATATCCATGCACGTTGATCAGCTTCCCCGCTGAAAACCACAGATCAGCCCTCCCTTTTTTCTTGGGCAGTGGCATGTGGTTTATACAATGTGGAGAAGATGTAGTCTCCCATTAATCCTCTGACATGAAAACCCAGACAGTGGTTCTAAGCCCTCACTACTCTATCCAGACCTAAAGAAAAAGTTTAGTCTTTAGTTGTACTAAAGCCCAACTTGAGGAGGAAAAAAGTCCAACCTTGCAGTGGAGCTATACCCATACTATAAGGGTTAACGGCTCATTTAAGCATTATTACTTAACCGATCCTACTCTCCCCAGGCAGATGGCACTCCCCTGTGCTCTGGCAGTGCACTGTTCCTGAGCATCCTCATGTCCAGTGCAGGCCTGTGAACCCTGCATTAATCTTGATGCCAGAGGACCTTAAAACATTGGAGTGTAGGGGAGAAGAGGAGTTTGTGGGAGTGGAGCATCAGGTAAGATTTTCCAAGCTCCCTAGACAAAAAAAGGCATAGCATAGCATAGCCCCATTACATGGATTGCATTTGTAATTCTCTTGCAGTACAGATTAAGGATATAAATTGTAAGCTCCACCTAGCAGGGACTAATGAGCATAGTGAGAAAAAAAAATAAAAAAATCTATGGGCAAGTGCAGCTCCTTATTAGGCATTGCGTCTGGTTTCCTTATAAAGGACATCTGTTCCTCAAGCACTTTCCTTTAGGATATACATCTCTGACCTATTTAATTTCCCTCCAAACTTATTAAATATCATTTTTAACAAGTGGTGTATTGTAAGACCTGGACAAGAATTTTTAGGGAAGATGCCATAATTTAACTTTGATCAAACAGTACATACATCAGGAATCTTTGAGAAACAAAATTCTGGTCACACTCTAGGCTTTAGTTGGAGCCGAAAGTCTTTACAGATTTAACGTGACAATATTGGAAATTACATTTAGTAGTCACTGAAGTCTTCTAATTTGTATTGAGTTACTACGAATGAGCCAACATTCTCTATGCTGGATAAGTTGCTGTTTTTATATAGCCTTGATTGGTCAGGAAATAATGTCATCGTTTGCTAACTGTTCTTAGTCATATACATTTTCTTAAAGTGGAAGAAAAGTCTGACTATTTTTAAGTGTTCCTTCCCCTCTTTTTCTAGCTATCCTCCCTAACCTATAGAAAAAATGTGTGTACTTACCTGTGACGGACCCAACCAGGACAGGGGCTTTTGGAGGGGACTGCAGGGTAGCTTCTCGCCTACGGACTATGGGCTCTATTCTTGGGAGGTGTGTGCCAGGGGGACCCTTGGAGTGGTCCTGCTTTGGATTTGGGCCCATGTCTCCCCAAAACACACAGACTCTGGGAATCTAGGACTGGAGTACAGATGCGGGGCCTTTTTTCCCAAACCTGCAATGACTGCTTTAGACTGTGGAACTCAGAGTAGATGTTAATATAATCAGCTCAAAACAACCCGATGCTGGGTTCTCCTGCTCTAATCTGTTTAAGGTGTTAAGTGTCTTTGCCCTATTGTGAGCCTCCTAGGTGTAAATTTCTATTGTTAATTAAGTCACCTATTGAGTCCACTTTACCTGGTTATCGAACCATTATGGGATGTTTATGCTTATGATGTATAATGTACTTTGCGTATCCAGGGTTTTTTGGCTTTTTGCCAGATTGTCTGGACACCCCCTGACTTATCAAGGCTTGTTGTTAATTAGCGTACTGTGTATGTTTATTGTGGCTGGCCCTTAGATGTGCCAATTGTCTATGATAATGTGATCAAGCTCTTACCTGATCTTGCATGGTATATATTGTGCATGAATTTACAATAAAGGCAGTTCCAGTTTGCACCTTAACTAGTGGCGCCTCGTCTAGGTCTGGTTGTGGAACGAATCCACCTTTCTGGTTAGAACAGAGCTAGTATGGTAAAGGGACATATCTGGAACAATAGCTCCACCTGCTGAGAGAATTGTATGGCATAGTTCACAGCCACATGAAACCTAAATAAAGTTCATAAATGTGTGGGGGTTTTTTTTATGTTTATTCCACCAAACCAAGTGTACAATTTGTGGTAGCAAGTTTTGACATCCAAAAGGTTTTTTTTTTGTGAGAGAGGCAAATCATTCAATGAAATAACCCCTAAAAATCCACAGTTTTACAGGACTCGAGATCCTAGTTACAGGATAGGGGATATTAAGTGGAGTTCTGGTACAGGAAGACTGTCTTGGTGAGGGTTTAAAGGATTACAGATTTAGAATAGGTAATTTAAAGTTGCTTAAGCTGGTCATACATTCTACATTTTGTTCTTGTTCAGTTTTCTTTAGATTTACATTTAAGTAGTGCAAGGCCCTGCCCGATTACAAACAAATTGAAAATGTTTTGGTTTGACGTCATATTATATGGTTTTGATAAATTCAAAGGAAAATTATATGTGAAAATTGTATGGCCAGCCTTAGGGTAAGGGAAGAGATCTTCTAACGGCAGGTCCTTTGCGAATATTGATAGTTTGATATGCTAAGAGCCTATGTGGATTCCGGAAATATCCGTATTATTTTTGAGTGTGATGGCTCATTGTTTCATTATTAAGACCTACAATAATGGGAATAGGGGGCAACGCCATTGACTGACAAAGATCCAATATCTGACCCTATAAAGAGTCAGTATTTTGTGTAAGAGGAAAGGGCATAAGCCTTGATGAATGACAAGCTGACCCTTTTCAAAAGCTTTATGTGTGTCCACTGATAGAAAACACAGAGATGTGTGTTGAGGCAGTGGATTAGCAGAATCATTTTGAGGGTGTTTTGCAAGGATTATGCCCTTGTACATACCCCATCTGATTCTGGTGTATTGTATTGGGGCTGTAAACCATTGTCTATCATTTTGGCATAAAACAAAGTCCCTTCCTACAGGAGAAACTGGGTGATAGTTTGAGCAGAGGGGAGTGGCCTTTATCAAATTCAGGTGTTAGAACACTTGCAACAGGAAAGAAGTCTCCGCGGGGACAGGAAAGAAGTCTCCGTGGAGACAGAATAAAAAACTTGGACCATATGGAGGCATGAAAACTGAGGGCAGGTACGTCTGGAGGTAGCCCATTTAAAGTTAAAGTGTATCTAAACCTAAAACCAAGAATATTTTATTTATTGCAGTTCTTAGACATGATGGCTACAAATATTTCCACTCTTCAGGTGTTTCTCCATTTGAATCTGGTGATTTTGCTACGAACATACTTCCTATCCCAGGATGACAATGTTTAGTTATGCTGCAACGACTGAGGCATAGCATTGTCATCCATTACATAGAAGTGTTTTGCATTGAAGATAGCTGAGAAAGCTGATAACGTTGTTTGAGATTTCAGTTAAGTCCACAGGAAGTTACAAGACAAATTTCTGTTAGAAGCAACAGGTATTTTTTTGTACTTGTAATGTAATTGGCTTAAAGAAAAAAAAAATAGTTTTTGGGTTTAGATATACTTTTCAAGGTGTGGAGACACACCAGAGACCCAGTACAGCAGCACTTCATTAATTGCTATACACAGTATTTCCCAAGATGGGAACCCTAAATTTTCTTGAGCCTGCTTAGTTCATTACATACTCATTCTGAGTAGACTCGTCCTTTTGTGTGTAGACATTGTCCAGTGGTCTACACAGTATGTATGTTCAGATGAAATAGATCCCTCTCCTTTTTACACAAAATGCCTATTATTTTCACTAAACTGTAGTCTCTATGTTCTCTTAAGATGAAAATGCCATTTCTGACTGAGGAAATGGAATCAATTATCCAGTTCTGAGAAAACTGAGAGATGTAACTTTTTTTTTTTTTTTTAAATAATCCATGTATATTGCTGGACTTCCATATGCACTAGATACTAATGAACTAACCACTTAAGGAACGGGAAGGTTTTACCCCCTTAATGACCAGGCCATTTTTTGCAATACGGCACTGTGTTAATTTAACTGACAATTGCACGGCCGTGCAACGTTGTACCCAAATAAAATTGATGCCCTTTTTTTCCCACTAATAGAGCTTTCTTTTGGTGGTATTTGATCACCTCTGCAATTTTTATTTTTTGCACTATAAGCAAAAAAGTGCAACAATTCTGAAAAAAAAAAAAAAAAGAAACTATATTTTTTACTTTCTGCTATAGAACATTCCCAATAATAAAAAAAAAATGTTTTCGTTATTTTAGGCCAATATGTGCTCTGCTACATATTTTTGGTAAAAAAATCCCAATAAGCGTATATTGATTGGTTTGCTCAAAAGTTATCAGGTCTACAAACTAGGGGAAAGATTTGTCATTTTTATTTATTTATTTATTTTTTCCTAGTAATGGCTGCAATCAACGATTTTTAGCGGGATTGCGGCGGACAGATCTGACACTTTTGGGGGGACTATTGACATTACTACAGTAATCAGTGCTAAAAATATGCACTGTTACTGTACTATTGACACTAGCAGGGAAGGAGTTAACACTAGGGGTGATCAAAGGGTTAAATGTGTGCCTAGGGGATGCTTTCTAACTGTGTGGGGGTTGTATTCACTGGATGAACACAGAGACCTGTGTTCCTAAATAGAAGAAACACAGGATCCCTGTGTTCATCACTGACAGAACAGCGGTCTGCCGTGTTTACATCGGCAGACCACCGTTCTGTCTCCATGGGGAGCGATCGCGGATGCCCGGCGGATATATAATGATGTAAACCCAAACTCAAGTGCAGCGCTCATAAAAAAAAACAAAACAAAACTCCTATCGGTCCAATTAACGTGTCTATAGTAGAATGGAACCCCATCATGAATTGTAAATGAAATATTCCTCATATAATGTTTTTTTTTTTTTTTTTTTTGGCTGGAGGAGATTTTATACAACACACTCCATGCTCCCACATCAGTGCCTAGGTCAGAGGCATACCGGAACAGTATGACTTTCAAAGGAAGAAATCCTAGAACCCTTGAAATTGATTGGCTCAAGTCCTGGATATATAATGTTGCCACCTCACTCCACCATATATATCGGCAGCCACAGAGGAGAATGTGCATGGAAAAATGAGAACGTTACATATAGTATAAAATCAACGGTATACAATGGTTATTAAAAAAAGAAATACTACTTGCATGTATAAAAGCATAGACAGCGCTGTGCAAATCCAATTCCCCGGGGAATACACAGTTGCTTCCAGATTCTGTAATACGTGGAGATGTCACGAGCACTAGCTCAGCCATAAATGTTGCTTCAAAACTGACCTTGGCACTGGTGTGGGAACACAGTGTGTTGTGTTTTTCACCTGAAATATTTTTTTTACATTATATAAAGATTATTTAATTTACAATTCACGCTGGAGTTCCATTGTTTGCAAAGACTTTCTATTATAGACACATATACATGACCGATAAAGGTTTTGTTTGTTTTATGAGTGTTGTACTTGAGTTTAGGTTTATTTGATATTACCATTTTGAATCTAATGGTGAGCTAGCTGCTGGCTAGGCAATTTTATTTATAAAGTGAAATACACTGCGTAATGATGTAACCAAATTCTTTCAACCATGTTTTGATCCATGTGCTACAATCCATGAGCTGCTTGGTGGGTATGGATGTGCTACTAAATGTGGCATAGCAGGTAATTTGTTGAGCTATAGTTATACTATCTTCCAATTTACATTTTGTCATAGGACAATATGCAGGTTTGCATGCATGGTATTGTGATACTTTTTCTGATTTCCAGTGTGAAACTTTTCAGGAGAATAATGCCCCATGTATTTCTCTAGATCGGGGGTGTCCAACCTTTGGCCTTCCTGGGCCACATTGGAAGAAAAGGAATTGCCTTGGGCCATGCAAATATACTAACAATAAGCTGATGAGCAGAAAAAGTGGGGCAGATCACAAGTTAATGATCACCGATTTAATGTGCCTATCAGAGAAATCATAATCAATTTTCTTGAAATATTTTTTATTACTAAAGTAAAGGAGGGCAACATAAAACTAGTGGGACATTTTGTTTTTCATGAACTAATGCATCAGTATCTGGTTTAAAGTATGTAGTAGCAATTTTCACTGAATTCTCAAAGTGCTCATCAGATATTTTTGTTCTAATTTTGCCCTATGTGTGCTTCATTCTTGAAAATAGTTGTTCACAAATATGAATGCTGCTGAAAACTGATGATATGAATAAGGTGTGACTGTGAAAAGTGGGATATTTTTCTTTGGGAAGATAAAATGTATAAAAGTCTAGTAAAGAGACACTGTAAAATTTTTCCTTTGGCTGCATGTGTTTGCTAAGTGTTAACTCATTTTTCCAAATAATCCCCCAAAACCTACCAACATTTTTAGGTACATTTACAATTTTGTGTTGGGCCACATTCTGCAGCCCAAGAGGGCTATGGTTAGACACCCCTGATTTACATGCTCAATATTTGTTGGATTTCATATCCATGAAGAAAAATCTGTCCAGATTTTTAGAAGAGCAGTGTAGGTTCAGTTACTTATAGCACCCAGAGATTATTTTTTTAATGGAAATCTGTACTGAGGTACTATAGAGAGGTGGAGGGATTGTGCCCTTGCTGATCCCTCCTGTAAATGCTTGTTGTCTGGCTGCTGATTTAGGGATTTCTGTATCTTCCAAGTATTAGTCCTGGGACAGGCATGCAGATCTGGGGTGCTGACTGCACCCTTTCTAATCTACATGTCTGTATCAAAAATGACATCGAAAGGAGTTAAGCCGGAGACAGCCAACCATTTTTATGAGCTGTCAGCACACTGCATATTTTTCTCTGTAGCAGTTTTGATGAACTTTTTGGCTACAGCATAGGAAGATCTGGTTTAGTATGGGTTAAAGCATCTTTGATCTCATCTTTACTTTTTCACTATATTGATTTTGTTTTTACTTGATTCTGCATAAGTTTATTATATTAACCTATCTTGGAGTTATTAATAGTAAAAATAAATTAAACTTTGTGCTTTTTGAATTTACTTCATAAAATTACCATAAATCAAATTGCTCAATTACTGTTTAAAATGTGTCAAATTATAAAGCTAAATTCAAGAATAGTGTATAATTGTGAACTAAAAAGACAGAGTTCCTGCGAGCTACCTCTCAATACCAGATTTTTAAAATGCCGCAAACACTTCTCATAAAAAGTGTAAATAATCTAAAATATAAAACTGTGTTGCGCAGAATAAAAATCTATTCTATAAGATAAATATCTTCAATAAATAAACTGGTGCATATACAACTGGTATATGCACCAGTTTATTTATTGAAGATATTTATCTTATATAATAGATTTTTATTCTGTGCAACACAGTTTTATATTTTAGTGTATAATTGTGAATATTTTTTTTCTTATTTGTTCATTTTTCTTTGTTAATCTATACATCGCATGCTTTCCCTAACCTTTTTAAAGATTGTTCATCTAATGGCTCCTTTGTCTTTTGGTTTCAGGGCAAGAACTTGTCTTTCGTTCTTAGCATTGGCCTTTTGGTCGCCTGGGGAGCTGTATTGCTGGGTGTGCGCTTTTACTGGATGGGAAACACGCCGCCAAGTTTCTCGAACTCTGACAACCCAGCTGCGGACTGTGAAAATCTGCTCACACGTACTCTGACCTTCCTATACTTGCCAACTAAGAACCTGTGGCTGCTTTTTTGCCCTGACACACTCAGCTTTGATTGGTCAATGGATGCTGTGCCTCTGATTAAATCACTCATTGACTGGAGGAATATACACACTGTGGCCTTTTACATTTTACTCTTCCTTCTTGCCTACACAAGTCTCAAGAGCTCGGGTATAAAAAGAGAATGCAATGGGAAAGTGTTCATGAATGGCAAGCAGAATACTAATGGCCATAGCTGTCACTCAGATTTAGAATACAAGACAACAGAGCAGAGGACTAGCATTGTATCAAAACTTGAAAATGGTGTAAAAAACCATATCAACCATGGATTGCAACTTCCTTCTACAGAAAACATAGTTGTTTTAGCTTTATCACTATTGATAGTTCCCTTTGTGCCCGCTAGTAATCTATTTTTCTACGTTGGCTTTGTTATTGCAGAGCGTGTACTCTATATTCCTAGTATGGGATTCTGTTTACTAATAACCATGGGGGCCAGAGCTCTTTATATTAAGGCCCAAAAAAACGTTCTCAAAAGCCTCGTATTTTGTGCCGCCGCTTCATTAATTGTTTTTTACGGACTGAAAACTGCTGTTAGAAATGGGGATTGGAAGAACGAAGAAATGCTTTACAGATCAGGAATACAAGTAAATCCGGCTAAAGGTAACACTTTTCTTTTTTTTGCTTAATAGTTTTCTTTGTATTCTGTTAAGAAATATTTTTTTTTTTTTTTTTTTTGCCTTATGACATTTTGTTCTCCTAAATGGGAATTGTATGTCCTGGAGGATCTTTATTTCTCGGCTTCCATATTGTGCCCTGACTTTTGCGTGTCTAGTCTGTTGAGTAACATATTGTATGTCCTTGTAGCCTCATTAAGTTTGTTTAAACAAATGACTGAAAGATGAGTGGCGGGTTTAATGCCTGTTTAGATAGCTTTTCACACTGTTCTGCACATACAATACAGTATTGAAATGCAAGCTTCCAAATCTCCAATTTACAACTGCATTATCTATATAGAGTGCTAACATATAGTATTTAACATTTACTGGAGATATCTTTCTCTTTTGTGCTCCTACTTCATTATTAAGTCACAAAGCATGACTAAAGCAGATATTGTAGTTCATTGCTTATGCAACATCAGACAAACTAGAGAGTAGAAATGTGCATAGTTTTACAGTCTCTGGAGCGGTTTCCATGCTGAACCCCAGAAAGTAACAAAATGTATACCCCCCCCTTCTCTCTCTCCTTTCCCCCCATATGTTTCTACCTGATACAGGATATTAAAATGCATTTTGTTTAAGGGATGAGAAGACTGAAATGACCTTTTCCCATGATCCCATGACAGCCACCCACTGGTCCTCCTCTGTTCAGTGCTGGAGTGTGAATGGGCCCCCCTATATCATCATACATAGTTCAGGGCCAATGCTGACCACTCTTTATGATGTTAGCGACAGGGGTGGCTACAAGACTATCCTGCATCAAAGCTACAATTACTCTTTTCCACACTCCTTATTCTACTACCAGCTTTACAAGATAACAGTTGTAATAATTTGGAGGTTGGACGAAAGGTTTAATGTAGTATGATACTTTAGTTGGCTAAATAGTACATTTTTGTAGACATCAGACCAAAGAAAAGGACAGCTGAGGAGCTGAGGAGGAATGAGAGGCCTTTCAAATGATGCAAAAATGAATAATATGGGACATTTACCTTTTTGTTATTTCTGGGCTTAATATGAAAAGTGTTCATTATCTAGTACTGTTGACTACTAATCAGCAGATAGTGTTCAGAACTCCACACAATTGGTGTCATCATTCTACCTCCTTAATGATTATTTTGGCTTTGTGGTTATAGCAGATGACTGACCTCTGTTTTAAGGTGTAACATTAGAGGCTTCCTAGTGGTTGGTATGTTTGTACACTGCAAGGCTGTATGCAGGAAGCTGCAACATCCCTACACTGGGAAACTGGTAAAGCTAAACTCCATGTACATAGCTCAACACACAAGTTGTTTTGCAAAATGTTTGTGGTTTTGTCCATCCAGTTTTAAATAGCCATAATAAAGAAAATATGTAAATTCACATTATGCATTACCTTCACCGCCTACCCAAATTTATCTGAACAGTTAGGCCATCCGTAGATTATTAGAATCCCGACTGGTTCAGCTCCATCTATGGCTAGCCTTGGGCCCATGTTGATTTTATTTAAACCATAGCAATATTGAAAGGAGCAGCAGAGCAAAAACAGATTGAGAGTCCAAGATAATTTTAATTGTTGGGTAAATAAGTTATAAGAATAGCCAACGTACTTCTGGGGCAACACACTCCCCCTTCATCAGGGACAAAACATGCACAGAGAAAATCAAATCTATACTGTCTCTAGATGAAAGTTCTCCTTACAAAGTAGCAACAGACAGTTGCTGAGCAGAAATCGATGACTAGATTTTGGACATACTCATCTATTTATGGATTGGCGCTCCTTTATGTATTTCTTGGTTTGAACAAAATTAACTGCAACATGGGCCTAATTGTTTAGATGTGCTTGGGTAGCATGTGATATACATATTTTCTTCTTTTTGATTGTTTTGAAAAATATTTTTTCTTTATAGTAAATATGAAATATTGCTTGTTCAGAAGTTGTGGTGTTCTTTTGTGCTGACAAACAGATCTCCGGTCTCTTTCACAAATTCAGTTTTAACAATGTTCACAATTTCAGCTGTGTTGAAAGAAGTCAGGTAAAGCGGTTGTAAACCTAAAAAAAAAAAAAAAAAAAAAAAAACCCTGCAAGACAAAGGCATAATGAGCTAGTCTGCATCGCATACTAGCTCATTATGAATTACTTACCTTAGAACGAAGCCCCGACACGGACCCCCGGACACCGCTGTGGGAGCTGACATGATCCCTCTGCGTCTCTTCCGGGTTCTGCGGCTCCGGCGCTGTGATTGGCCGGAGCCACGATGACGTCACTCCTGCGCGCATGCTCATTTTCTGGCAAGCTCCCGGCAAGGAAAGCTGAAGGTCCCACCGGAACTTCAGAGCGCATGCGCCGCTTGCGTGAGCGGCTGCATGCAGTGCAAATATCTCCTAAACCAGCACGGTATTAATTGTACCTACAGGTAAGCCTTATTATAGGCTTACCTGTAGTTAAAAGTGGAAACCGGCACGGTACGGCAGTTAAAAGTGGAAACCGGCACGGTACGGCAAGGTATTAATTGTACCTACAGGTAAGCCTTATTATAGGCTTACCTGTAGTTAAAAGTGGAAAAAAGCTGTATACTACCGCTTTAACCACTTTACCACCGGAGGATTTTGCTGTCTTCCGTCCAGGCCACTTTTTGCGATTCGGCGCTGTGCAACTTCAACTGACAATTGTGCGGTCGTGCGACGCCATACCCAAACGAAATTTACGTCCTTTTTTTCCCACAAACAGAGCTTTCTTTTGGTGGTATTTGATCACCTGTGCGATTTTTACTTTTTGCGCTATAAACAAAAAAAGAGCATTTATTTTGAAAAAATAATAATATTTTTAACATTTTTTTATATGAAATTCCCCCCAAAAAAGATGTAAAAACCAATTTTTTAAAAAATTTTTGGCCAATTTGTTTTCTGCTACCTATGTTTGGTAAAAAAAATCACAATAAGCGTATTTTGATTGGTTTGCGCAAAAGTTATTGCGTTTACTAACAAAGGGAAAGATTTCTGTCATTTTTGGTGTTTTTTTTTAACGCGTAATGGCGGCGATCTGCGATTTTTTTTTTGTGGGACTGCGACATTGCGGCGGACAGATCGGACCCTTGACTGACATTTTTGACACTTTTGGGGTTACCAGTGACATTACTGCAGTAATCAGTGCTATATATATGCACTGTTACTGTAAAAATGACACTGGCAGGGAAGGGGTTAATTTTATTGGAGAGGGAGGGGTTAATGTATGCCTGGTGCTTACTGACGTGTAGGGGGGGAGGTGACTGAGTGAGTCATGGACAGATCGGATGTCCAGCTATGCTGAACAGTCCGATCTGTCACTCCCTGTCACTATGGAGATCCGCCCGCTTGTGTTTACACAGGCGGGCGGATCTCCACACTAGATCCCCGGCGATCGGGGCAGAGCAGCGGCGATCGCCGCTGCTCCTCCCCTGGCCCGACTCCCGCTGTGAATGAAAACAGCGGGAGCGAGCCTCCGGCGGCGCGCAAGCGCCGCCCAGAAGGGGGAGTGTCTGACGACGTTAATACTACGTCGTCAGACGATAACGAACCACTTTGCCGCAGTACTATTACCGTACTCGGTCGGCAAGTGGTTAATGTGTATTTTTTTGTGTAAATAAAATAACCTTGACCCAAAACCATTGTAATTTTGAGGTTCACTTTTCTTTATATAAAGTAATATCTAAGCTATTGATAAGATAGTGAGAGACTGTAACATGGTCAAAAACGTTGCAAATATTTGAATAATGTATGGTCAATTCAGCTTTGTTGTATAAGGAATAAAGTACATCCTTCTAGAAAATAACAATATCAGGATACTCATATAAAGGTCTGTGACCTTTGTATATGTATCACCTTGCTTTTTTTAACAATTTGGTCACTGGATTCCTTGGGCACCCTGACATTCCTAAAATGTCTAGTAGTGTGTAAATCATCTTGTACATCTGGAAGAATTGATCAAGTATTTGTTTTTGCATTAAGAAATACAGTACATTTAATAGTTTACGGTTTTATACCTATGAAATGAAACCGTTGATTAAGGAGGCTACTTTACGCACTGTTTTGGTATTTTTAGTAAACCATCTCATATGTGACACTCAAGGTGTAATCTTTTTTTTTTTTTTTTTAATTTTCTTCCATTTTTCCAAAATACAATTTTACAATCACACAATGTATAACTTGTTGAGTTTGTTCCGATAAGAGATTATGCAGGAAATAATTAAACATGTTTTGAGCTTGTATAGTGTAAAACATTATACAAGAAAAATAAATGCTTATGTGCATTGGCATAGTAGGAGACAGTTGAGTTTAGAAAAAAAGCAGGGGGAGAAGAAAAGGGAGCAAAAAGGATGGGGAAAGAGAGCACAGAAGTGAGGTTGACTAGTTAGTCTATTATGTAATTCAGAAGAGAAATGCAGGAGATCGGCAATTGATTCCTTATCTTACAGTGCATCACCATATTTAGTGTACCAGCGTTCCCAAGGGATCCATTGGTTGGCGAATTTGGAATGTGAGGATTTCCCAGGTAACATTAGAAACTCTTATGTGTAGTGGGTTTGCACTAGGGCTACAACATCTGTAATTGTTGGGATATGACTCCTCTTCCAATTTGGTTAGTTTTTGTGGTGTCAGATACCATCTTAGGAATATTTTTTGGGTTAATTCCCATAATGCTGTACAACGAGTGTCTTTGTAATGTAGGGCTGATTGCCATTGTTTTTCAGTAAATTGTATATGTATGTCTGTTTCCCATTCTCTGAGGGTCCTAGATTTATGGAATGCTCTTTTTCTTTTTCTTTTTTTTGTAATATTGAGTAAATGAGGGAGGTCCCTTTTGGATTTTGTGCTGTTTATGAAGAAGTAATTCCATATGTCAGTAGGCAAAGCTCCTTCTAGATTAGGATAGGAAGAGGGACTGTGTTAAATTCTATAGTAAGTAAGAATTCTTTGCTGGGTGCTTTGAATTGTTCTTGCTGGTGTGTGAATGTTTTGTGGTGCATTATGTTACGAAGTTCAGAAGTGAAATGTGCTTGGTCTGTTAACCAGCTTGGTATATTTATGTCAGGAGTTAGTAGATGAAGAGTTTTGAGAGGTATAAGAAGGGCCTTGGTGTGAAGATGCATCCATTTAGAGTGGTATAGTGTTTTCCAAGCTTTAACAGAGGCTTAAATAATTGGGGAATAGTATGAGACAAGGAGAGTTGGCGACTGTGCTGAATACCCAGTGTTTGAGGTTGTTACCAGGGATCATAGTGGATTCCATATCCCCCCCATAGTGTAGTAGGGGTTGGAGACACCCAATCTTTCATTTGCGAAAGTATAGTGACTAAGTGGTAGTCTTTAAGATCAGTAAAGCCAGCGCCACCGACCATCCTATGTTTTATGAGCCTAACGTGACTACATCTACCTTTTTTCCCTTGCCAAACATAGTGGCATAGAATGTATTGGAGGTAGATATGTGGGAGTGGTAAGGGTAGTGTGCAAAAAATATATAATAGTCCTTGGTGGGATCAGCATTATAAAAGCTGCTGATCGGCCTAACCATGAGATCTCAAATTTGGATACTTTTGAAGTCTCTTGAAGGAGCATGTGTCTAGCTCAGGGATCCTCAAACTACAGGCCCTCCAGCTGTTGAGGAATTACATGTCCCATGAGGCATTGTAAAACTCTGACATTCACAGACATGACTAGGCATGATGGGAATTGTAGTTCCTCAACAACTGGTGGACCATAGTTTGAAGACCCCTGGTCCAGCTTCTATATAGTTGTTATCGAATAGTGCTTTTGTGAAATTGGTGAGTGTGATCCCTAAGTATGTGATACCTGTATCAGTCCATGGGTATGGATATAGGCCTAATATAAAGCGTTTATTTTCATTAACTTTGTAATTTGAAATAGTTAAATCTCTGTAGGACCGATTGTACCGAAGCCAAGGAAGAGAATGGATTTGTAATCATCAGAATCACATCATCGGCAAATAAATTCATTTTGTGTTCTGTACTGACAATTCAAAATCCATGGATGTTTCTGTTAGATCTCACATGCTATGCTAAGGGCTCCATCAAGAAGCTGAATATAAGTGATGATAGGGGGCATCCTTGTCTGGTTCTGGTTATTTATGTTAAATGGTTTAGAGAGCATCTCTGAGGTGTAGACTTGGGCTGAGGGGAACGAATATAATGCCATGATAGCTGAAAAGATGTGTCGCTCGTAGGTAAGCCCAGTGTACTCTGGCAAACGCCTTCTCTGCATCTAGAGTTAGAAGCAGAGAAGGCCTTCGAGTGCTCTCGGCATCATTTATAATGTTGATAAGTCTACTAGTGGCATGAAATCTTTGTCGACCTTTGGTAAAGCCAGACTGGTCCTGATTTATAAGTACAGACATGATATCAACTAGTCTAGATGCTATTAGTTTTGCATAGATTTTTGTATCGATGTTGAGTAATATCCTTTGATTCTTAGGGCCATGGCTTTCCCTGCTTTGTTGCCGGTGGAATAGTAATTAGCTTTGAATTTTTTCTGTGCTTTTTCAAAGGATTCTAAAAGGAGAGCCCTTAATTTTGGTCTATGGTGTAATAGTTGTGCCTTTAGAGATGGGTTAGTATTGATTTGGTCTTTGTTTTCAAAATCTTTATTGGCATTTGTGAGGGTTTCTAGGCGCTGTGATCTACTCCTGTTTTCTCTACCACTCAGTTTAATAATAATCCCTCTGATATACGCCTTATGTGCGTTCCAGAGGGTGGTATTGTCAGAGGTGGTTCCGTTGTTCAGTTCAAAATTCTTCAAGTTTTTCACGAATGTGAGAAGAATATTGGGGGGAATGGAGGATTGATGCACTGGCTCTCCATATCCTTGTAGAGGGGCTTGATGGCACTGTATCATTGGTGATGGAAATGGGCGCGTGGTCAGACAACGTAATTGTGGATATTGAAAAGTCTGAGATGGTGGGTAGAATCCACTTGTCAACCAGGAAATAGTCAATTCGGGTATATGTGTTGTGGGAGTGAGAAAAGAGTAATCACGTTCGGTAGTACGGTGACATCTCCATACATCATACAAATCATTGTTCCTTATGAAAGTCCCCATTGGGGAGGGGAGCCTGGTTGTACGTGAGGAGGTGTCCATTAGAATGTCTGGTACACTTTTGAAGTCGCCACATATAATGAGGTGGCCTTGGTGGAACCTATACATTTTTTCCATCAGCTTATTCAAGAATCTGATTTGTCCGGAATTAGGGGCGTATAGATTTACAATGATACATCTGGAATTGATCATGAGAGTGAGATATCTGACTTCAGTATCTGATAAACAATTATGGACTGTGAAGGTGATAGTGTTTGTGAACGCTATTAAAACCCCGTTCTTTTTGGTAGGGCCTGAGGCGTTCTAGATATGTGTAAAGATTTTGTTAGTACATTGGGGTTCTTCGTGGCTTTAAAATGCGTTTTTGTATGCAAAGTACTTTACAATGAAAATCATGTGCTGTACACCAAAGGGATGCTCTTTTTGCAGGGTGATTTAGTCCCTTGATGTTGAGTGAAAGGAACTTCGGCATCTTGGAGGGTATGAAAGGTGTAGTTGTGTAAGTGCATTTGTTACTCACAGTTGGATGATATTGAGAGACCAGGCGACTTGGAACTATGATCGACAGTGCTTCAGGTGTTGAAATCACTGGAGAAATATTGAAAGGAGAATGTCTTGGAGATTCTCTTGTGCTCACAGGGTAGGAGTTGCAGATAAGTGAGAAAGTGTTACTTGCGAAAAAATTCTGTTGCTGATGCGGCAGTCCACCTGCCCAGGCAGGGAGCCAAACGTCGTCTATACCAACAAGAAGAGAAAAATAAATAAAAGAAGAGAAAAACGAAACACAAAAAAAAAAAAAAATAACTTGATACTAGCCGCTGCTGAGCAAACTTGGGTGTAAGTTTGTGAAACTAATTGCATCGAGCATAGTGCCGAACCGGAAAGTATACCTGTGGTTAATTTCTACTTGGGTAACACTTATTTTGGTGCAGATAGACGATTACTAGCTTGGTAGCTCCCAGAAGCAGGCAGATTGTTTCCCTTTTATTTAGGTTGTGAGGATGTAGGCGGATCCGGTATGATTCCCCATGTGTGCAATAATTGGAGACCTTCTTCTTTTGTTTTGGTGGGGAAAACCTTCTGATCTTGTGGTTGTTGTGGTTGTTGAGAGGTTTAGGAATAGCGAGAGATCCGCATATAGTTGAAATCTGCCATATGGGGCTGGGAGTTGACCCAGGTGTCTTACCTTCGCTAAAAATTGAACTTTTGTATGAAAGAAATTAATTCTCATTAGGATATTGCGTGGGACCTTTTCAGGTAAGTGAAGAGGTTTAGGGAGACGATGCATGCGATCGATAATAGTTCCCATGGGTGAAAGCTCCGTGAGAAGTGTTGTGATTAATTTTTTAGCGTAGCTATTAAGATCTGGTGGAAGGATGTTCTCCGGAATGCCTCTTATTTTCACATTGTTACGGCCGCGAGACCTATCTTTTGGATCCGCCATCTTGGCCTTCTGTATCTTGTATGCTGTTGTGTGCATCGATAAGGTCATTCACTTTTTATCTCGCCTCTCCTATTTGTTCTCAATATGGTGTATACTCTCTTTCCCATGGAGTGCATCTCTGGGAATTAAGTGAACATGGAGGAAATGCCATTATGTAGGGAAGATTGGAGAGAAATTAGCATTTCTTTCATTGTGGTGTCTAACACCGGTTGGTTAGATGTAGGGAATGCTGCAATGGATGAAGGATGGGCTGATTGCATTGGAATACCCTCCTTTACAAGGCTCACTTAGTTTCCCTGGAAATCTGAATCCAGGCGCATCCTTGACTTGGCGGGACTGCTGCTGGTCCATGAGGTTGAGGATGAAGGAGGAGGGATGGAAGGTTTCACTTTGGGTTGATATATCTAATGCATCTGCATTAAGATCTGTGTAGGCGCTACCATTTTCAATTGCAGGGCAGCGGGCGCCATCTTGAAGATCTCTCCTCTGCGGCTGGGAGTAGAATGCCATCAGTTTCATAGGCTGGTGTTATGCTTTCTTTTTGCGGGCTCTGCCGGGGAAGTTGTCCTGGATGCTGGTATCCTCAGCTGGTAGGAGAGCCTCCTACAGAACAGCGTTATTGCTGTGGATCTCCGGTTGGCACTGGAGCTGGGGAATCAATCGTTCATCTTACTAGGCGGCTACTCATGCCCCCAAGGTGAAACCTTTTTATTACTTTCAGTATTCATGTTTACTGCAACTTTGGTTTACTCTTTACACCATAATAGAAGGTGATAATGATTTCATTAAATGTTGCTTTCTTCAGACTCTGTGTATAATAGCAGAATGTGTTAATCCCAACATTACAAATTAGAAAAACATTTAAACAAGCAGAGTAATTAGTGTACCTCCTGGCAATATTTGTTCATTAACACAGGGATTGTTTTATGTGATTATATATACTATTGATCTGAAAGTCTGTAGATCTGTAGGGAAAGTCTGTAGATGAGTTCCTAATTTTTGAAATGCCAATTTATAAAGGAGAAGCATGGCCAAAGCTTTTATGGTCCTGTGGATCACAAAAGCCTGTTGTCTGCTGACATCGCTCAGCTGGTCAAGAGTCAGGAAAGATCCTGATCATATGGTCGGGATCCACCCACATGCCTGAACCAGCAGCAATGCTGCTGCCACCTAGGTGAGTATACTTGTTTGTTCTTTTTTAAATTCCAAACTTCTCTTGTCATTTTTTTTATTAAGTGCATGAAAAGCCAAAACTTTCTTCTTTTTCATTGACGGACACAGCTCCTGATTCTTCTTAACCATTGGGTCATACTGCCCTCTACAGGAGTAGGACACTAGGAAGGAAAAAGCTTGACTACACCAATGGGCAGTCTCAGGGGGTATACACCCACTCTCAGCTATAGGCACTCAGTTTTTTTTTCTGCCTAGTCAGAAGTAAGGACCTAGTTCCTTGCTGGGATCTCTGGTTCTGGCAATTTTTTTCCTTTTTAAAGAAAAAAATTTTTTTCCTATTTTTTTTTATTTTGTTCCTGTGAGAATCTACATTCAACTACCAGACTGGGCGACAGAATGGATAATCTAGATCCAGAGGGTCCCCCCAGTCTGGCCAGCAAGCGCGCTCAGCTCTGCACTAGGTCAGCCACGACATAGCTCCACTGGACAGGGGCTGGCCTGCGAGTTAACTGTCTAGCAAGGGCACATTAGAACTGGCCTCGGTCACAGTGTTCCTCCTGACCAACAGCCCCCACATTCCAATGGAGCGGGGGTCTGTCAGGAGCAGTGCCCACCCTGTTCCTGGTATGGTAAGTAGCTGTCCTGCCTCTACCCTTGGAGGGTTTTGGGGTGGACATGGGCCCATCCCTGGGATGGTGGGACCCCCGGTTTCCCCCCCTCCCAGCCCCTTTAGAAATGTTGGTGGTCACTGTGGGTCTTCCGCTGCCATTATTGTGTAGGGCACCTGCCCTTTTACGTGCTGCGGGACCATCAGGGTACCCTGCCTGCACATCCACTTCACGTTGGGTGGCCCCCTTTTAAGGGGGCTATTTCCCGTTATGTGGGCCTCTATGGAGGGGCTCTGAGGGCGACCCCCTTTTTTTTTTCTGTGGGGTCCAGTAGGTGGTCCATTTGTGGGGCCCTGGTTGGCGGGATCGCAGTCTACTACCCTCTCCTGATTGATTTGTATTTGTGCATTTGGTTGTCCAAAACACACTCTTGTGGTCCCTAAGTGTTTTGCTATGTGGTATCCTTATGAGGATTCCCTGCTTAAGGGGAGGACAGTCCCTCCTGTAGTGGACTCGCCGGTTTCCAGGTTGAATAAATCTACGTTAATCCTGTTTGACGAGTCCCTGGCTTTTAACCACTTTGCGTCTGCTCACAGTAATACTACTGCGGCAGAGTGGTTCGTTATCGTCTGACGACGTAGTATTAACGTCGTCAGACACTCCCCCTTCTGGGCGGCGCTTGCGCGCCGCCGGAGGCTCGCTCCTGCTGTTTTCATTCACAGCGGGAGTCGGGCCAGGGGAGGAGCAGCGGCGATCGCCGCTGCTCTTACCCGATCGCCGGGGATCGAGTCTGGAGATCCGCCCGCTGTGTGTAAACACAGCGGGCGGATCTCCATAGTGACAGGGAGTGACAGATCGGACTGTTCAGCATAGCTGGACATCCGATCTGTCCATGACTCACACAGTCACCTCCCCCCCTACAAGTCGTCAGTAAGCACCAGGCATACATTAACCCCTCCCTCTCCAATAAAATTAACCCCTTCCCTGCCAGTGTCATTTTTACAGTAACAGTGCATATATATAGCACTGATTACTGCAGTAATGTCACTGGTACCCCCAAAAGTGTCAAAAATGTCAGTCAGGGGTCTGATCTGTCTGCCGCAATGTTGCAGTCCCGCAAAAAAAATCGCAGATCGCCGCCATTGCGCGTTAAAATAAAAAACACCAAAAATGACAGAAATCTTTCCCTTTGTTAGTAAACGCAATAACTTTTGCGCAAACCAATCAAAATACGCTTATTGCGATTTTTTTTTTTCCAAACATAGGTAGCAGAAAACAAATTGGCCAAAAATTTTTTTAAAAAATTGGTTTTTACATCTTTTTTGGGGGGAATTTCATATAAAAAAATGTTAAAAATATTGTTATTTTTTCAAAATAAACGCTCTTTTTTTGTTTATAGCGCAAAAAGTAAAAATAGCACAGGTGATCAAATACCACCAAAAGAAAGCTCTGTTTGTGGGAAAAAAAGGACGTAAATTTCGTTTGGGTACGGCGTCGCACGACCGCGCAATTGTCAGTTGAAGTCGCACAGCGCTGAATCGCAAAAAGTGGCCTGGACGGAAGACAGCAAAATCCTCCGGTGGTAAATTGGTTAAAGAACTGGCTAATAGGAAAGCGGAGGCTCTGGCCTGCCATATGTTCACTGTGGCTGGTTCGGCACTTAGGCTGGTATTTATTATGGTCCGGGACCTGAAGGGGGAGCAGTCTCCCCCCTGCTTTTGCGGAGCTGGCGGATCTGTTGTTCTAGGTGTTGCAGTTTGTCTGAGATGCCTCTTTGGATGCAGCTGTGGTCCTTCGGTGTATTATTTGGCTAAAATGCTGGTCTGCAGGCCAGACTTCTAAGAAGGCCTTATCTGATCTTCCTTTTGTGAGGGATTGCCTGTTTGGAGCTTCCATGGATGACATCAATAAGGGTCTCAAAGGGGTGAAGAGTACTCTTCTTCCGCAGGCTACCAATGGCAAGTAGCCCTGTCGTACACGTGGACCATTGTTTTCGGTTCATAAGAGGCCTTTTCGTCCCTCAGGGTCTCAAGACAAGGGATCAAAGCACTTCAGGGCCTTCCTTGGAGGTTCAAAGCGGACCTGCTCTGACAAGCCAGGATCGGGCTCTTCCAGATCTGCAGACAAGTCTTCTTCTGCATAAAGGAAGCCCTCATTCATATCTGGGTGGGTGGACGCCTTCGCTGGTTTCCGGACCCGTGGACCTCCCCAGTTCAGGACAAGTGAGTCCACAAAGTCATTCAATCAGGCTGCAGATCGAGTTTCGGTCTTATACCCCATAAAGATTCTTACCCTCGCACCTGCACTTGTCCCCAGACCGCTTATGGGGTCTCTTTGGGGCTGTGCAAGACTTGTTACTTCAAGGACTGATTGTCCCGGTTCCGAATTCTGAACATTGTTGAGGGTTTTACTCAAACCTGTTTCCATGAAGGAAGGCAAGGTATGCCCAAATCTGGCCCTCAAAGCGCTAAACTGCTTTGTGCGGATCACAAAAGTTCAGAATGGAGTCCATTCACACGGTAGTGGCGTCCCAATACCAGGGGATTTTCTTGCTTCTATCAACATCAAGGATGCTTACCTTCAAATTACAATATGTGCCAGTCACCAGTGCTTCCTCTGCTAGCCGTGGGCGAGGAGCATTATCAGTTTGGGGCGTTACCCTTTGGTCTCGCCTCCGCTCCACAAAAGTGTTGGCCCCGGTGCTAGCATTGTTGTGTCAGCCGGGGATCGCGGTACTGGGGTACCTGAACAAGCTTTTTCTGTGAGCTGAGTCTCTGACTGCTCTGATGGACAAATTGGAGATTACTCTGCGAACTCTGAGGGGGGTTCAATTGTATTCTGAACCTCCAGTGTGCTCTGGTTCCGTCCACCAAGTTGGACTATCTGGGTCTGACTCTGGACTCAGCCTCAGCCAGAGTGTTCCTTGCTCTGTTTCATCAGTTGTGTCTCCGGTGGGTTACTACCAAGGTAGACCTGTTGGCCTCTCGCCTCAACATGAAGGTACAGAGGTTTGTGGCATTGTCTCGGGATCCTCTGGCTGACGCCACAGACACACTAGTGGCTCTTCGGGGGTCAATATCATCTGATTTACGCCTTCCCCTCCTCTCAAACTTCTGCCAAGACTCCTGCGCAAGATCGAGGCGGAAGGGATTCCGGTCGTTCTAGAGGCTCCAGACTGGCTTCGCCAGTCTTGGTCTGCCAATCTGATAGCGCTGGTCGCTGATGTTTCTTGGAGACTTCCTCTCAGGGAAGATCTGCTGTCCCAAAGGTGAATCTTCCATCCTGCTTTACAGTGGCTGGTTTTATGGCTTGGCTGTTGAAAAACAGATGCTGAAGGATAAAGGCTTGTCTGAATCGGTGATTCCTATGCTGTTAAAGGCTAGAAAATCTACCTCTAGGATGATCCACCATCGCACTTGGAAGATTCACCCTCGCTCCTTTTCGGTGGCTCAGATCTTGGCTTTCCTCCAGCGGGAGGTTGAGCTACACCTGGCCTTGAGTACCATCAAGGGCCAGGTTTCGGCTTTGGCAGTTTTCTTTCAACATCCATTGGCCACACATTTCTCCAACGTAGCAGTCCCTGGCCTTGAGTACCATCAAGGACCAGGTTTTGACCTTGGGGGTTTTCTTCAACGTCCATTGGTCACACATTCCTTGGTGCATACTTTTCTCCAGAGAGTTCGACACTTGGCTCCTCCAGTGCGGTCTCCATTGCCACCGTGGGACCTCAATTTGGTGCTGTCAGTTCTCCAGAAACCTCCCTTCGAAAATAGTCAGGAGGTTCCCCTGCTTACGTTGTCCCAGGAAGTGGCCTTTTGGGTGGCTATTACATACAGGGTGACTATTGCAGGGTGTCGGAGCTGGCAGGCATTGTCTTGTCATTCACCTTACCTGGTGGTTCACAGTGATAAGGTGGTTCTTCATTCCTGTCTGTCGTTCCTTCAAAAGGTCATCTTTGCTTTCCATTTGAATGAAGACATTGTGTTGCCTTCCCTGTGTCCCAGACCTGAACATCCTAAGGAAATTGCTTTGCATTTCCTGGATGTGGTCCAGGCACTTAGAGTGTACCTGGCAGCTACGGAGTCTTTTAGGAAGTCAGGCTCACTATTTGTACTCATGGCCAGACCTCGAATAGTGTTGTCCCTTCTGCTGCGACCCTTTCCAGATGGATAGGACAGACGGTGATTCAGGCCAGTTCAATTGAGGGTCAGGTTCCTCCTTTTTATTCGGGCGCTTAGTGTTTCCTGGGCCTTCCATCATGAGGCATCGGTGATGCAGGTTGGCAAGGTGGCCACCTGGTTGTCTGTGCACATTTTTAAAATGTTTTTATAAAGTGGATGTGTTGGTATCTGCGGATGCTTCTTTTGGCCGCAAGGTTTTGCAGGCTGCTGTTTAGAGGGCCTGGTCCTCTTTGAGGTTGTATTGTTTTTTCCAGGTGAGCTCCAGTCTTTCTTGGTTGAGCTCCAGGTTACCTGGTTGGCTATGGTTTAGCTTTGGGAATTTTTTCTGCTGTTTTTCCCACCCCTCATGTTTAACACTGTTTTGGGACGTCCCAATGGTAAGAAGAATCAGGAGCTTTGTCCGTCAATGAATGAAAGAGAAAATGGGATTTTTGACTTACCGAAAAATACATTTCTCTGATGTTCATTGATGGACACAGCACCCACCCCTCTGTGGAGTTGGCTTCCTTCTGACACTGCTTGTTACAAAACAGAGTGCCTATAGCTAAAAGGGGGAGTATACCCCCTGGGACTTCCCATAGGCGTAGTCAAGCTTTTCCTGCCTAGTGTCCTACTTCTGTAGGTGGCAGTATAACCCAATGGTTTAAGAATAATCAGGAGCTGTGTTTAATCAATGAACATCAGAGAAATTAATTTTACTGTAAGTCAAAAATCCCATTATTTTATTTATTTTTTTAATAGTTTTGGTTAGAGTGAGGGAAATCTCATTTGAGTTAAATTTTCTGCCTGTGACTCGGAGAGTTTTCTTTCTACTTTGGGGCAAAAAATATTTAGAGAAAATTTCTCCAGAGTGAGTTGAATTCTCTGCTTAGATAATTTACACCAGAACAGGTGTCTCTGTTTGTGGATTAAGGGCTTGTTCACACCAGTTTAAGCTGCGGTTATCATCACTGATTAACATTGGTTCAACAGAGAGGCACATAGAAACTGGTGGTGTGTGTGTTGTGTAAGAATGTAGAATATCTGTTTTTTTGCGCAGCATGCTGGAGTATGAGATGCTTGAAACATGAGAGATGAGATGTTATTTTGTGACATTTAAATAAAATAAAAAATAAAAATAGAAGAAAGCAATGTTATACATTGAAAAAATGCATCACAACGCACTACATGACACACCCCAGCAGGCGTGCATTGTACCACAGCATGCTATGTGGGGGTGAATAAGCCAATACTTTTAGCTTTTGTTGTGGTGACACCTCCAAAATTTTGGATTTCCCCTCACTTTGGTGGTCGCCAGAACAAATAGAGGAGTGAATCTTTTCAGCAGGGACACATACAGCAACAAAAGCTTGATCAAGGGTTTTACTCCCTCTCTACTATCAAAAAAACTAAAAGAAAAATACTTGAAAGGAAAGTAGAGAAACCTGAAGGCTGTTCTGATTGCGGACTTCCTTTTAAAAAATGCAGGTTACCTGGCTGTCTTTGTCTTCAGTAATTATAAGTCACTGGCCTGGTACATACATGCAGCAAATATTGAAACTCCTGGATATGAATGACAGAATTTTTAGGAGGCGATGTTTACCTACCTCCTCCGTTTTTTTCCAATTTTTATTTAAAATAAGCTCATAGTTACTTTCCTGCCGAGTCTGCTTTCATCCCTGTTTTTTTATGATTTAAAGTGTGTGTTAAGCATGCAATTACTTCTGTTACATTTAATTAATTTAGTCACGCTAATGGGGGAGTTCAGCAAGGCAGAAATGGTCTGTCCAGAATTGTAATCCACTAAAACCAGAAAGTGTCATCTTTTTCACCATTCTTTAGTCAGTATAATGAAACTTTACTGGGTCACTGCACTTTGCACATTATCATTGTTCCTTGTACTGCTTTCATTGAGCCTGTTCCATAGGGAACATCGTCAAAGTCATACTGAATTTATAATTAAAATTTCCTTTACTCTCACGTCTTTCCCAACATTTAGCATTAAAGTGGTATTAAAACTGAATATATTGCGGCTTACAAGTTCTTCAATGTGATGGTTGCATTTGTTTTCTCTTTTTTTCTGCTTTTTTCCCCTTTATTTGTCCCTAGAGGTCCTGCCAGTAACACACTTCCTGTCTTAGTCTCCACTCTGGATGGAGGAGCAACAAAGACACCTTTAGGCAGCAGCATTGCCAGTCTGTAAGGAGGGTAGAGTTAAATGGACTAGCAGATTAGATGGACTTGACTAACAAATTAATGCTGAAGACCATGGAAATGACCTGCCATACAATATCATTACATTTAAGTTATGAAATTCCTTTACCCTCAAAAGTCAAGGGAGAAAATGGGGATCGTTGACAAATGATTACAGGATTTAAATGCTTGAGGTACACTCAAGCGCTTTTCTCCTTTGGACTAAGGGGTTTTTATCCCTTGCTACATACCAACTCTACTAACCTAAACAAATTTCATATACTTTTTTGTGATGGAAAACCTGTAAAACGCATTGAAGATTAACACACTCCAACCCCAGGGTCGAAATTGTCAGTTATATCATTTGAGATCTACATATCTATTTAGTACATCTAGACTAGAGAGTGAACGGCTAAGCACAAGCTCATGGCATCAGTAGTAGCCAAAAACGTGCTTGTTCTCATCAGCCAGCTCTCAATTGTAAAGTAACAGTGATCAGGGCAGCAATATATCTTTTACAGTGCTGGCTATGTGGTCCCCTCAACAGAACCCCCCCCCCCCCACACACACATACCCTTTTTGTGGTTAGGGGCTCCCACAAACTTCCGGGACCCCGATCTTCTCTGCAGTGAATAAAGACCGAAGGCAAGGATGATTTTGTCAACCCTGGTTTCAGAGCTGTTACTGGCCGAGACACAGCTAACCAAACTCAATCTGTGTTTAGTTAGCTGATTTTGAGGGGAAACATCAGGGTCTAATAGACTCCCAATGTCTCCAATGAAGAGTACCTATCCCCTACCTAGTGCTATCAGGTTTGTTAACCTCCTTGTAAAAGCAATAAAGTTAAGTAAAAAAAAAAAAAAATACTGTATTTTCTGGCGTATAAGACTACTTTTGAACCTCAAAAAAATCCCCCAAAAATGGGGGGGTCGTCTTATACGCAGAGTATAATATCTCCAAGGTAACCTAAGTATAAGTATCACCGGTAGATGAAAATTAGGGGGGGTCGTCTTATACGCCCAGTCGTCTTATACGCCGGAAAATATGGTATATATATATATATATATATATATATATATATATATATATGTGTGTATATGTATTAAGAAAATAAAATAAATGTAGCCCCTGTTCCCTACACACACACACAAGCGTAGAAATGGTGCGCATGTGAATGTATTACCACAATTGCACCACAAATATGAGGTATCGCCATGAACTTTGGAATGGGAACACTAATTCTGGCAGTTGACTCCAAACTGAAAGGATTTTAAAGCGCTGCTTCTGGAGATTTTTGGGTGCTGAATTGTTTTATGATGTCACAGG
Organism: Pelophylax lessonae; assembly: GCF_965119305.1. Lineage (NCBI taxonomy): Eukaryota > Metazoa > Chordata > Amphibia > Anura > Ranidae > Pelophylax > Pelophylax lessonae. The sequence goes on along the minus strand of NC_138771.1, from coordinate 286,943,000 downwards.
CACACACAATTTTAAGACTTGACATGTTTGGTAGCTATTTACTCAGTGCAACCCCATCTTTTATATATTACCAAAAAATTGGATATAATATTGTGTTTGTAAGCAATAAAATTATTATTTTTTTTTACCTCAAAATATGCGTTGGATAAACAGTTGCTCGCAAATATTGTGAAACATTTAAAAAATGTAACAAAAAATGTAATTTTATACCTGAAATGCGCATCTTTTTGATCGTCTTTTTGGTTATACTACAGACTGTAAAGCATTTCACTCACAATCAGCAGATTGCGGATGCAATGTCAAGATCTTGTAGATTCTGTCAGCTGTCTGCCCATACCTCCTGTATGGCCAGACAGTTACAGTTTGCACTACAGGAAGAAGCAATCAATGAATTACGAGAGTGCTCACAGCACCCTCACAATTCATTAAAGTGGTTGTAAACCCACATTTATAACTTGTACCTCTAGGTACGTCTATAATAAGGCTTACATATAGGTACTGTAAATATCTCCTAAACTTGCATGCGCTCAGAATAAACGGTCGCCCGTGCCGTTTCTTCAGAGCCCTGTGCCGTGACCAGCGGCATCCGTGCGCATGCGCGGGAGTGACATCACGCTGCTCTGGCCAGTAATACAGCCAGAGTCCGCAGACCCGAAAGTAAGACGGGCGAAGATGGATGCGGCCGCCAGGGAGGACAACACGGCTTTGTTTGCGGGTAAGTGTCACATAATGTGGTAGTATGCATTGCATACTACCACATTATGCTTTTACTTTGCAGGGAAGAAAAAAACGAAAAAAAAAAACTGAAGACTTTACTTCCTCTTTAAGAACTACAAGCCGTCTGCCGCAATAGTAGACAGTAGGGCTGCGCATCTTCACTTACCTCACGATTCGATTACGATTATTAGGGTCACGATTCGATACGATTCGATTACGCGATGCATCACGATGCATCACGATTACTATGGGGACCCTTTTCTAAAGGGGGTCTATGGTGACCCTACTCTAAAGGCGGATCTATGGGGACCCTTCTCTAAAGGGGGATATATGGGGACCCTGCTCTAAAGGAGATCTATGGGGAGCCTGGGCCTGTCCTAAAGGGGATCCAGGGGAACTGAGCTCTAAAGGGGGATCTATGGGGACCCTGCTCTAAAGGGGGATCTATGGAATAGATCCCCTTTAGTGCAGGGTCCCCATAGATCTCCCTATAGAGCAGGCCAGCATCCCCAGAGATCCCCCTTTAGTAGAGCAGGTCCCCCCATAGATCCCCTTTAGTAGAGCAGGTCCCCTCATAGATCCCCCTTTAGTAGAGCAGGTCCCCTCATAGATCCCCCTTTAGAGCAGGCCACATCAGGTTAGAAGAGTTACCTGATGCTAGTTGTAGTACCGTAGGCCCTGGTAAGGAGGAATGCTGGGCTCTGTAGTCCCCCTAGTTGTAGTACAGTAGGCCCTGGTAAGGAGGAATGCTGGGCTCTGTAGTCCCCCTAGCTGTAGTATAACAGGCTCTGGTAAGGAGGAATGTTGGGCTCTGTACAGAGCTACAGAGCCCAGCATTCCTCCTTACCATGGCCTGTTATACTACAACTAGGGGGACTACAGAGCCCAGCATTCCTCCTTACCAGGGCCTACTGTACTACAACTAGGGGGACTACAGAGCTTAGCATTCCTCCTTACCAGGGCCTACTGTATTACAACTAGGGGCACTACAGAGCCCAGCATTCCTCCTTACCAGGGCCTGTTATACAACAACTAGGGGGACTACAGAGTCTGTAGTAGTCCCCCTAGTTGTAGTATAACAGGCCCTGGTAAGGAGGAATGCTGGGCTCTGTAGTGCCCCTAGTTGTATTATAGCAGGCCCTGGTAAGGAGGAATGCTGGGCCCTGTAGTGCCCCGACTTTCCAGGAAGCAGAGCTGCAGCCAGTTGTGGATGAAGTAGCGGTAGGTGTATGGAGTAGGGCTCGGACAGGTCCTGGGTGATGAGCCTCATGTCGGGAATTTGGAGCTCGGACTAGTGCAGTGCATGGTACAGGCGGAAAGCAGGGCCTCCTCGCTCCCCTGTGGTCAACTCAGGCTGTCTGCCGAGAACCACACCGCTACCAGAAGTGTACCGAGCTGGGAAGGCCGCAACTTCGGGCGGCCGGGCTGTCAGAGCGGGTGGTCGGGCAGCAGCGTGCTAAGTGGGCGTGCCGTGTGTATCCCGGGGCCAGAGAGAGCACTGATAGCTCCGCTCTTCTCCTCTCCTCTCCCGCGCCGCGAGGAGGAGCTCCGTATCCCACAAGCCCGGCCTGCGCCGCCATGTCACTTCTGTCCCCACCCCCGGAAGTGACGTCATTAGGTAATCGATTATTCAACCACCCCGAATCGATGCAGAATCGCGAAGGGTCGCATCGCGATGCATCGATTCGGCGATTATATTCAGCAGCCCTAGTAGACAGTACTTGTAGTTTGTTTATGCATGGCTGTGCTGTTTTTGAATTCTGACAGCAGGTGCAGGGAGAGGACCCCCGTCCTCTGTCACAATGAGGGATTAGGGGGATGGTATAGGCAGGGGCTCTTTAGCATCATTCTACTCCCTAAATATGGGTGTAACATGCTACGCAGGTGAACTTATCTTTTAAAGGAAGTTAAAAAATAACAGACTTACTGGCTGCCTCACCGGGTGAAAAAAAAGACAAAGAAAAGCTTAAAATAACTCATGCAGAGACACCACAATTGGTAAACTGCAATGTATTAAGGGTTTGTTTTTTGGGGTTAATACCATTTTAATTTAAAAATAATTACATTTTTTTTTATAGACCCGTTATTGCAGTAGCCTCAAAGCTGCAGCACTTCCCAGTTTGTTTATGTCATTTGTGTCTGAACCAGCTGAGCATGCTATTGGGCAACTCGCCTGCATAGACTTTTATAGGCTGCCTGTTGATCCACCCATAAACCTAATGTACAGGAAGTCTATAAAAGTCTATGCAGCAGACTATTGCAAGCACAATACTGCACTCTGTTGGTTTGGAGGAAAAAGATAAAACAATGTGAAAGCACTAAAGAATTGCAATTGCACATGAGATCTACTTTTTTTTTAAAACTATAGATGCTGGGAAGATCCAGGTGAACTTTAGCTGAGTTTTAGAAAAATGAAACAATAGCTTTTCATATAAAGAATTAACTGGGGTGCAAGTGTTCGGATCAGTCCTTTTTAAATCTTTATCTCACATTTTTATTACTGTCAGTTTTTGTGTATTTCTGATACCAAGCTTCTAGTTAAAAGTAATGCTTCAGGTCACGTTGGCTTTTGGTATCCTTGGAACTAGAATCTTACATAAATCCCAGGCAAATATGTCGTTTCAGGCCAGAGACTTTAAAAGTATCCGGAAATCCCAATTTGTAAGTCTGCTGGATGTTGCTTGAAATACCTGGGAAATCAATCAGAGAAAGTTCGTGTACTCTATTTTTCCTGGCAAAAATCTGAGTATGTTAGATGTGAATGAAAATAAGATATTTTGTGCAGTCATATGAAATATTATAATGACACTACAGTTTGGATGGGCAGTTTTAATACTTTTTACACTGCTCCGAAAAAATGAAAGGAACACTTTTTAATCAAAGTATAGCATCATGTCAATTAAACTCCTGGGATATTGATCTGGTCAGTTAAGTATCAGAGGGGCTTGTTAATCAGTTTCAGCTGCTTTAGTGTTAATGAAATTAACAGGTGCACTAGATGGGCAACAATGAGACAACCTCCAAAACAGGAATGGTTTTTCAGGTGGAGGCCACTGACATTTTTTTTCCCTACTTATCTTTTCTGACTGTTTTATATCAGTTTTGCATTTGGCTAAGGTCAGTGTCACTACTGGTAGCGTCAGATGATATATGGACCCTGTAGAGGTTGTAGAAGCAATCCAACTCCTCCAGGATGGCACATCAATACGTGCCATTGCCCGAAGGTTTTCTACATCTCCCAGCACAGTCTCAAGAGCATAGAGGAGATTTCAGGAGACAGACAGTTACTCTAGGAGAGCTGGACAGGGCCATATAAGGTCCTTAACCCATCAGCAGGACCGGTATCTGCTCCTTTGTGCAAGGAGGAACAGGATGAGCACTGCCATATCCCTAAAATATTACCTCCAGCAGGCCAATGGTGTGAATGGGGGTGGCCTGAGGGCCTGACGTCCTCCAGTGGGCCTTGTGCTCACTGCCCGGCGTCGTGACGCTCAATTCGCATTTGCCATCGACCACCAGAATTGGTGGGTTCGCCACTGGTGCCCTCTGCTTTTCACAGATGAGAGCAGGTTCACCCTGAGCACATGTAGATGTGAAAGGGTCTGGAGAAGCCATGGAGAACCTTATGCATGCTGCCTGTAACATCGTTCAGCATGACTGGTTTGGTGGTGGGTCAGTGATGGTCTGGGGATGCATATCCATGGAGGGATGCACAGACCTCTACAGGCTAGAGAGTGGCACCCTGACTGCCATTAGGTATCGGGATGAACTCCTTGGACCCATTGTCAGACCCTATGCTGGTGCAGTGGGTCCTGGGTTCCTCCTGGTGCACGACAATGCCTGGCCTCATGTGGCGAGAGTATGCAGCCAATTATTGGAGGATGAAGAAATTGATACCACTGAATGGCCCCCAGGCTCGCCTGAGCTAAATAGAACACCTCTAAGACATTGTTTTGGCACATCCGATGGCGCCAGGTTGCACCTCAGTCTGTTCAAGAGCTCAGTGATGCCCTGGTCCAGATTTGGGAGGAAATACCCCATGACACCACCTGTTGTCTCATTAGGAGCATGCCCCAACGTTGTCAGGCATGCATATAAGCACGTGGGGCTCCATACAAACTACTGAATACCATTTTAAGTTGCTGCAATGAAATTTCAGTGAAATGGAACTAGCCTGCTGCATCATTTTTTCACTTAGATTTTTGGGGTGTCTTTGAATTCAGCCCTCTGTAGGTTGATCACTTTTATTTCCATCAACCGATGCGGCATCCTTTCATTCCTAACACATTACCCAGTCCATGGCAGTATAGATATCCAGCATGATATTTTTCCACATTCAGATCTGTGTTTTCAAAGCTTTCCTTTAATTTTTTTGAGCAATGTCCAATTTATTTTGATAATAAAACTACTGGAGACATGATGAACAGAAGTGTGTTTATTTGTAAACATCCTGGTATATTTTTGTGAAAGGATCAAAATCCTTGTCTTTATCCACTTGTGCCCCGGGCCACTTCTGCCACTTCTCACATAAATGTAAAAATCTACATTTTTTTTTACATAGAAAACTGCTTGGAACCCCCCAACATTTTATAAGCAGAGGCCCTAGGGAAAAATTGGTGGGTTTTGCATATTGTTAGGTCACAAGATATTTGCGCAGTGGTTTTTCAAGTGCATATGTTTTGGAAAAATACACTGTAATTCATTTTTAATACATGATTGTTTGGTAAAATATAACAGATAGTGTTATGCCAAGTAAACTGATACCAATCATGTCCTACTCTAAAATTGTGTCTACCCGTGGCACAGTGCCAAACTAAGGTACCTAAAAAATGTCCATAGTCAATGCTTTAAAAGCATTTATAGGTTTCCAATTAATAGTTAACAGGGAGTTATAGCTCTAAAATTGTTTTCCTCACTTTGACGTTGTGGGGAACCACCTCACATGTGTAGTGCGATTGCCGTTTACCTACATGCACGTTCGCATCTGCGAGTGAGCATGGGAGAACAGAATTTTTTTTCTACACCGCCCTTACTTTTTTTTTTTAGATTGCTTTCATTGCTATCAGAATGGATGAACAACATTCTTTGTAATAACATGGGCCATGACAGGTCCTTTTTATGGAGAGATCTGGAGTCTATTGGATCCCAGATTTCTCCTCTGCCCTTCAAAGCATCTGATCAAACCAAACCAAGATAAGTTTGGTCAGATGCTTGTTCAAGCTGGTATTGGCTTGTTTACATTAGGCTGAAACTGAAAGTGACAAAATCCTCGTTGCTTACGGTTTCTGACATCACACAGTGGGAGGAACAACATCAGTTCCTCTCACTGTGTCCCAGGTACCAGATAACAGCAATTGCATCCTTACAGGGCTTCCCAATTGCAGGGGAGAACACCGGTGGAGGAAGCAGCTGGATGGTGGTGTGACCCCCTTCTGCCAACTGTAAAAGTAATTCAGCGACTTCATAGCCACTAGGATTACCTTTACATTAAAGGGAATAGCCGGCCCAAAAAAAGATATCCCAATCATTGCTGCACATATCCCCCTTCCAATCCAGCGGCATATCAGTACATCAACATCGATAGCCAATCGTAGGTGGTGGAGACATTTTCCGTCCTTCAGCTGCATGTATACATGACCCTTGCATAAGTGTGGTGGTGAGGAATGCCTCCATTTTCTATTGTTGGATGTCAGCTTTGGCAGATTCCCTGCAGAACAGCTCCCGTGGGTACAGACTTGAGTTCGACTATATCTGAGCTCATCTCTACTCAAGACCAGTGCTCAGAGCAGGGCATGTCTGGGTTGGGAAGCTTTAACACCTTCCAGCCTGGCCTAAAGCAGAATGATGGCCTGGCAGGGGCTTTAAGATCCTGACTGGACGTCATATGACGTCTTTATGTGTGTGGTGTTCGCTGATGAAAAGTGTCCCTCGGCCACAGTACATCACCGATCGGGGTAAATAGCTGATGACGTAGGCTCTTTACCATTTGATTGGCTGTGTCCAATCACTTCCTTTCCTCAGCGCAGTCAGTGTCTTAGGAAAGAAATGCTGATAACCGTCTTCTTAGTTATAGGGAACATTTACACTGATAATCATGGCACTGATCATCAGTGCTGCATATCAGTGTCCATCAGTGCAGCATTTCAGTCCCGCCTTATCAGTGCAGCCTCATAGATTGCCCATCAGTGCAGCTTATTACCCATCAGTGCAGCATATTAGCGCACATCAGTGAAGAAAAAAATTACTTATTTACAACAGTTTATAACAGAAACTAAGAAAAAACATTTTTTTTTTTCAAAATTCTTTTTTCGTTTAACAAAAAATAAAAAATAAAAAACAATTGGTGATTAAATACCACTAAAAAAAAGCTCTGTTTCAAAAACATAAAAAAATTTTTTTTTTACATTCGTAAAAATAATTTAGGTACAGTGTTGCATGACTGCGCAATTGTCATTCAAAGTATGACATTACTGAAAGCTGAAAATTGGCCTGGGGTGAAAGTGCCCTGTATTGATATGATTAATGAATATAACCGCTTCTCGCACAGGGTTCTGTCCTCGGGCCCCATTCAACTGTCGGCTGGGAGATTCTCCAGGCCAAAAGATGAATGTAAATGAATGAGCCAGGCATACTGGTGATGTCATTGCCTAAATATGGCATGGCCACATTTTTGAAAAGGAAGAGTCATAGAGGAGGAGGACCTGATGAAAAACTAGTCTCCATTGCCATGGCACCTTTAAGGGTGGAGCCTTATAGGTATCTAAGAGACTAGTTCTCCTTCAGGTCTACCTTGCTTTTGATTGACAGCACATGGCAAAATAATCCATCCACTGCCATGCGTGGTCAATCAAAAGCATGTGATCTTAGGAGGAGCTAGTCCCTCAGTTCCCATTGGGCTCTGCCAACCCCACTAAAAATTCTTAGCCATGCATCTGTCTGTGACGAGCTCAGTGGCTGGGGGAATAATGATGATTTAGGTAAGAACATTCCAGCCTCAGTGCCAGCCTCCGACAGATTCATATACCTGCTTCTGCCAGGTGTATGAATATGGCTCAAGTGCTGACCATTTTTTTTTTTTGTAGAGACCTGAATCCTAAAGGGTGTCTACAACAGGAATTCCCCCATTAGTACTTTTCATATGTTAAGAATAATCGGGCAATGTTGCAAACGTGTTACTTTCCTTATTTCCTTGTGCTTTCAGAGCTGTCATCATTGCTTATTGTTTATATAAGCCTTTTTTAACCGGGGAGCCTTCTGGGTTCTGAGTGCCTTGGCAGAATGCCTAAGAATTGCCCCAGGTGACAAAAAAATGTTGCCAAGCTTGCAGGAGGATCAAGCTTGCCTTTGTTTGCTACACAAAGCCACAGGTTTTTTTGTGCAGCATTACAACTTTGAGCACCATGCAGGCCAGCTGCTGGTGTTCTAACAACCGAAGTAATAGAGGACATCAGGCACCTGAGGACATCCTTGTTTGCCCCTTTCCATCAGCACTGGGGTCATGTTGGTTGAATGGAGGAGAGAAACTGAGTGAATAGAAATGCTGGGATACTAATCAGTACCAGTGTACAAAGGTATGTTTGCTTTCTAAAAAAAAAAATGTTGGGTGTCCTATATGTGCAGATGTTTTTGCATTATGTATAACTATTTAGTTTTTTACTTTTTAGAATGCAATATTTTGGGATTGTGCATCATTTTAAAGGGTGCCTTGACATAAAAAACAGGTTGGACAACATTGATTTATATTCAGACTATCTCTGTCTGCACTGTAGCTGCAGACAAGTACTGGCAACAAGGAAGCATTTCATCCTAGTATCACATACAATGTCTTCACTGCCATTAGCACTAAGCCCCCGTTCACACTAAGGCGACCATAGGGAAGCTGCGGACCCGTTCTAATAGGAGCGACACAAGTCGCTCCGACTTAGAAAAAGGGTCCGGAGCTTCTTTGGGGCGACCAGGAGGCAACCGCCATAGACTTCAATGTTATGAAGTCCGTGGCGGCCGCTCCGAGGTCGCGGCGCGCTGCTCGCACCGCGATCTCGGAGGTCGCCCCGGGAAGTAGCGTCGCGTGTATGTGAACGGGTGCTAAATGATCTTTTCTATACTGTACTACAGTCATGCAATCACTGAGGTCATGTTTGAATTTAAAGTGGTTGTAAAGTCAGAAGGTTTTTTTTTATCTTATCTTAATGCATTCTATACATTAGGATTAAAAGCCTTCTGTGTGCAGCAGCCCCCCTAATACTAACCTGAGGTCCATCTAGCTCCAGCAATGTTGCAGGAGTGTCTCGGCTGTCCAGGCCTATCCCCCCTCATTGGCTGAGACAGCAGTGTGGCACCATTGGCTCCCGCTGCTGTCAATCTAAGTCAGTCAGCCAATGAGGAGAGAAAGGGGGTGGGACCGGGCCAAAGCTCTATGTCTGAACAAGATTGAGGGGCCAGGAGTGCCGAAGAGGAACCCGGGATAAGGAGGCTCTGGACTGCTGTGTGCAAAACCACTGCACAGAGCAGGTAAGTATGACATGTTCGTTATTTTTACCTAAAAAAAAACAAAAAAAACTTTAGTATCACTTTAACTAAACTAAAGTGGAACATCATTCTCTCAATCCACATTGACTATTTTTTCGAGTAAATAGAATAAATAAACAGATAGGAAAGTACATCATATTTACTTGTTTTACTGATTTCCAGGACTAGGCAAATGTTGTCATATATCCCAGGAATCTTTAGGAGGGGAAGATGTTTTTTTTTCTCAGCTAAGCAAACCCTCCTGTCTGCAAGCCTGAGCTAAGGGCAGATTGATTCCAGGAAGTAATTGCTACATGAATCGTCTGCCCTTACTCAAGATGGCCATGACCAGAAATGCTAGGGAATGTTTTGCGAAGTGATTTCTCAGCAAAATAAAGCATGGAGGCATGGATGGATGGGTGAGTTTGTTTGGAAATTGAAAATAGTGTTTTAATTAATTTAAAATAATTCATAATAATAATAATAATAATAATTAATAATTAATTTTTCATTAATTGAAAATAGCGTTGAAAATAATAATAATAATAATAATAATAATTAATTTTTAATTAATTGAAAATAGTGTTTTAATTTAGAAATTGACTAAAATATTTTGAAAGAAAATAGTGTTTTTTGTTTGTGATGCTTAGATGCAGTGTAGTTCCACTTTAAAGCTAGAACACCAGATTAATGAAAATCCTCTGTAAAAAAAAACATTCTGGGCTTCATTTTCATCTTTCACAGGAGAGAGTTCTTTTCACAATTACTCTTTGTTACTCTTTAGCTAGCAGTAGGACATTTCTTCTGCGTGTTTGAAGGATGTTCTAATCAGTAGTCAAGTCTGTCTCGAGTATGTATTACAACATGAATTTTGTTATAGCTTTTGTGAAATAAATGGGCTTTAATTGCTTAATACCTTTCAGCTGTAAATTGGATTAAAAGTTTAATTTAAAAAAAATGAAATCAGATCCAGGACAGTGAAACACCTGAAATCAGTTTGATAAGCTTTAAAAGATTATAATTGTAGTTGAGAGGTGACATTTTAGCACATATCTGAAAAGTGCTTTGCTTTTTTGATTGTTGATGCATTTCTATGTATTTTAGTGTACAAGTCAGCTGAAAGGAAAAGCTTTTTATTGATTGTATTTAGAACATTTGCAGATTCGATTTTAGCTCAGTTTGCCTGGTATATAAATGCATGAACACAAAAGGTAACTTAAACTATTGGGGAAAAAATAAGTTCCATATCTTGATGGAAAGCAGAGTATTGCAGTGTAGTAAATCACATTACGCTATAATTGATCTTCTTTATCATTATTTTGTGCAGGTGTTAAGCATGACTGTATGCAAAATGTCTGTTGTAGAGTTATTTTTCCTAATTGCAATAAGCATTTTGTATTGCCCTCTGTGTAGCCTTAAAGCGGTAGTATCCCACTTTTTGACACTTTTACCTACAGGTAAGCTTATAATATAGCTTACCAGTAGGTACAAATATAGCTTACCAGTAGGTACAAATATAATCTCCTAAACCGGCATGGTTTAGGAGATATTTACAGTGCATGCAGCCGCTTGCCGGGAGCTTGCCGGAAAATCACTCCTGCGCGCATGCGCGGGAGTGACGTCATCGCGGCTCCGGCCAATCATCGCGCCGGAGCCGTCTCTTCCGGCCAATCACCGCGCCGGAGCCGCCGAACCCAGAAGAGACGGCGAGGGATCATGGCAGCGCCCGCAGCGATGTCCGGGGGTCCGTGTCGGGGCTTCGTTCTAAGGTAAGTTACACATTATGGGCTAGTATGCGATGCATACTAGCTCATTATGCCTTTGTCTTGCAGGTTTTTTTTTAAATTTTTTTTTATTTTAGGGTTTACAACCGCTTTAAGTGCTGGATCACGCTATAGGGATGTCAGATATCGCATGTGATTCGCACTGCTCTGCAAATCACATGCAATGTCTGTGTGATGTAAATTCAGTATAGCTGAATTTGCATCGCATTCGGACCAAAGTCACACAGGACCCTTTTTTTGGTCTGCACCAGAATCAGGTTGCATGGGTGTTCACACCTATACGATCCGATTCATGTCCGAACTGACAATTTGCACTGCAATATGCAAACTGATCTGGGGGTGTCATTAACTTTGTATTGACACTCCCCTGTACTGTATTGTGTGAACTGCCTGCAAGACGGTGCGTTACGGGAACCCACAGTGAATTCGCAGGGCTCCCGCATCGCAGCAGTGTGAACCGGTACTAAAGCATTTCTAAATCTAAGAAACAAAATGCAACATCTAGCAGTATATCATTCCTTGCATTTGTTTTCTTCTCAGGGTTTTTCCTTTATTTTCCTGTATATAATGTTTACATCTGTGTCCCCTGCCCACTATTAAAAAGGGAACCCCAGACAATACGCAAACCCAGCCCCCTTTTTGGCATCATATGCTTCATCTTGCATATGTGCAGTATGAGAATAATGCAAGATCTGGCAGTTGGGTACAAGATCTCCCTGATGGCACTAGCAACATTGCCTTCTTAGAGGGCAGCTGTGTGGCTGGGGCTACATTATTTGTGCCTTCAGGAGAACAGTGTAAAGTGGATGCAAAAGGGGGAAGTTAACCACTTGCTAACCAGCGGATGTAGTTTTATTGTGGTAGGTTGGCTCTATTACGCAAAACGACGTACCTGTACATCGCTTTGTGTAATAGATAGTAGGGTCATGCGCACACGCTGATTGGCAAGGGGGGGGAGCCAATCAGAGGGTCCAGCTGACACAATGTCCACCGGCTACCTGCGATCGCTCCCCATAGAGACAGAACGGCGGACTGCTGATGTAAACACAGCAGACAGCTGTTCTGTCAGAGATAAATACAGGGATCCTGTGTTCCTCCTATTTAGGAACACAGGTCTCTGTGTTCATCCAGTGTACATGAGGCCTTTCAGGCTTTTTTTCTTTTTTCTGCCTGTAAAAGCACGTCTTTGTTAGCTTATTTGGCCATGCATGCATAGGCATTTACAGGAGTATTTGAAGAGGAGCGTGTACAGGCAGAAAAAAAACAAAAAACATCAAAGACGCACTCTGAGAGGAGCTTTTAAAAAGAAAAGGCATGTGTTAATGTATTCCAATAGGCAGAATAAATATTCTGATCAGTAGAAGGCATTTATGCACAAAAGCCATAGGGTCCTTTCACACGGGCGATCCGGTCAGATCCGCCTGCCAGTTTTTCAGGCGGACCTGATTGGATGCTCCATGCATCCCTTTGGAGCAGCGGATGTCAGCGTAGACCTCTCCTCTGACACCCGCTGCTATCCGCTTCCGATCCTGTCCATGAAATCCGGACAGATGGAAACCCTATTTTCCATCCGTCCAGTGGATCGGATGAGAATGGACAGGCGGTCTGTTCTCATCCGATTCCCCTATAGAGGACAGCAGGGATCTGACCGTTTCATCTCCGCACACAGAGCAGAGACGGACCTGTCATCCACTTGCTCAGCGGGGATCAGTGGATCGATCCCCAGCTGAGCAGGGAACGGACCTCGTCGGACGCTGACCGTATGAAAGGACCCATATGCGCATAAACGTGTACACATATTGTAACATTGCAAGCATTTCTTTTGCCAAATTCTGACAGAAAATATGCTGCTTGTTTGCAAAAGCTCATGTGCTTGAGGCCGAAGTGAAAGACCGACATTAGCAAGACATTTTGAAACCGGAATAGTTGAAGTTGTTCAAAAATTGGTCTTTTCCAAAATACCAAAAAAAATTAAAAATACATTACTGCTGGATCAATTAGCATATACATATAGTAAGGTATATAATATCCACATTTGCAACCCAGTGCATGAAAGCTACATATAATTCTTCCAGATTTGCAGGGAATAACCCAGCAAATTCCAGATTAGTGAGAAATACCCTAATGCAGTGATGGCGTACCTTAGCACCCCAGATGTTTTGGAACTACATTTCCCATCAGGCTCATGCACTCTGCAGTGTAGTTGAGAATGATGGGAAATGTAGTTCCAAAACATCTGGGGTGCCAAGGTTCGCCATCACTGTCCTAATGCATTGAAGATGCTGTGTGGGTGGGCTTTTTGTCTTTCACACTTTTACAGATCGATTGTAATGCTACTGTAGATCAAGGTTTACTCTGCTTAACTGACTTTTGACTTTATTACCGAATGGCTCTAATTGTTCTACTGTTCTATCTTTTTCACCTGCTGCCCTTCTAGCTAAGCCTTATACATACAGATAAACCTATATTCTAAATGGTCTTAAACCTAATCCTGTAATACAAAAAAAACTGATGACAAGACAGTTGTGCTTTACATGTACAGATCCTTACCCTAACTAGATGACTGTAAAGTACCATATGTCATAAACAAGCATTCGTTTTGTCTATCAAATTAACTGGCCTTCCACCTAACTTTAGTGGTGTAACTTATTACTGTAAATTCTGCCAGTAAGATTATTATTTTTATGTGCCCACATTACTTCCTAAAAGGCTTTTTTAGTGTTACACCATAATTGGCTTTACAGAATCTCACAAGAGTGAGTACACCTCTCATATTTTTGTAAATAATTTATTATACCTTTTCATGTGATAACACTGAAGAAATTACACTTTGCTACAATGTAAAGTAGTGAGTGTACAGCTTGTATAACAGTGTACATTTGCTGTCCCCTCAAAATAACTCAACACACAGCCATTAATATCTAAACCACTGGTAACAACAGTGAGTACACCCCTAAGTGACAATGTCTAAATTGGCCCCAAAGTGTCAATATTTTGTGTGGCTACCATTATTTTCCAACACTTAACCCTCTTGGGCATGGCGTTCACCAGAGATTCACAGGTTGCTACTGGAGTCCTCTTCCACTCCTCCATGAAGACATTATGGAGCTGATGGATGTTAGAGACCTTGCACTCCTCCACCTTCCGTTTGAGGATGCCCCACAGATGCTCAATAGGGTTTAGGTCTGGAGACATGCTTGGCCAGTCCATCACCTTTACCCTCAGCTTCTTTAGCAAGGCAGTGGCCATCTTGGAGGTGTATTGGGGTCGTTATTATGTTGGAATGCTGCCCTGTGGCCCAGTCTCTGAAGGGAGGGGAATCATGTTCTGAAGGGAGGGGAATCATGCTGTGCTTCAGTATGTCACAGTACATGTTGGCATTCATGGTTTCCTCAATGAACTGTAGCTCCCTTGTGCCGGCAGCACTCATGCTGCCCCAGATCATGACACACTGCTTGACTGCTGGCAAGACATACTTGTACTCCTCACCTGGTTGCCGCCACATGTTCTTGACACCATCTGAACCAAATAGGTTTATCTTGGTCTTATCAGACCACAGGACATGGTTCCAATCATCCATGTCCTTAGTCTGCTTGTCTTCAGAAAACGTATTTGCGGGCTTTCTTGTGCATCATCTTTAGAAGTGTCTTCCTTCTGGGATGATAGCCATGCAGACCAATTTGATGCAGTGTCAGTCTGACCCCCCACCGCTTCAACCTCTAATCAATAAAATCAAGCAATATAAAGACTCACCTCAAAAGCCACCACTACAATATGGAGTGATGGCTGGACCTTAGGCGTTTGAGGTAATAGCTTTACGGCCGTTTCGCATCCAACGCGTCATCAGGAGCTTTTTACGCATTGGAAGCGAAACGGCCATAGTGAGTCTTTACATTGCTTGATTTTATTAATTATCTTTTATCTCATGTACACTGTACTGACTGTCAGTGTTACAAAAATATATATTTTTTATTACATTTTTATTACTACTTCGTACTACACCATGAGCCTCTTCCTTTTTCATTTTGAACACTCGTGATGTGTTGAGCCGATAAATCAATTGGAGGTTGTTCCCATGGCCGGACGTTGCTGATTATCCAGACGTCCCAAGATCACGAGGCCTATCGCAAAATACCTTATTGCTGTCCTATAATATAGACAGCATCTGGCTCTGGTGAGCTTGAATTTCACTCATACGGTGGTGGACACAGCAACACGTGTGAACCTTTTTCATCATTTGCACTGGGATATCTTCATTAACTTTTTGATGAACATGATTTTGATTATTACATGATTTGTCACAATTTTTCACTAGGACAATGTATATAATTGTTGCACTTTAATATGTCTGCACTTCACTTATAAGCGCTGCAACCCTTTTTGTTTATTTGTATTTCAGTGTACGTATATTTTACACTTTTTTGCTAGCAGCTTATCTATAACCTAAGCGCTGATTCACAATTTTTTTGTTTCTTATCTGTGCACGCAAGGAAATAATTCTCTAAAAGTTTAGAGCTGAAGAAGCATTCTCCAATTTTTATGTTGTACAGTGAATTAGCTGCAAATAAAGATGATAGTGAACGTTTACTAAATTGTATGCTACAATAACAGCTAGCATTTTAGGAAGGTCCATATATAATTATTGTTGTCTTCTGAGCCATGTCAATCTTCCTACATTCCTTTGTTTCATAAGTCATTTAATGGAATCCAGATGCAAGTCTGATCTACATAACTAAATACATTTTTTTGTTTTTATATTGCTCAACATTTGAATATTTAAACATTGTTTCCCAGTGCAAGTTTCCATGAGCATGGCCAAAAAAACTGTGTACGACAATTGAATTAATCAGATATCTCGAGTTAGACTTCTTGAAAGTATAAAAGCCTTAAGGCAGGTTGTGTCACCACCCACTCAGATCTTTTTCTAGATGATACACTATTTAATAGAAGAGCAAGTAAAGTAAAGTGTTGGTAATACCTCCGTGCTTTCAGTGCCTGCAATGCGTTTCTAATGAAAAACAGAAGTTTTCATTCGGTTTTCTGGCCAGCTATGTCCCAATCCAATTTGCATTTCCTTTGTGCAATAAAATGTTAGTATTTTCCATTACAGATACTGCGAGGCAGATATGGATACAGAGCAAAATCGTATTGTTTATTCCTTTGATCAGACACTATATGTGATCCTGTTTACTCCTCGGGGTTAGGTATAATGTTTATAGAGAAAAATAGTTGCTGAAACTACAATCCAAATTCCAAAAAAGTTGGGATGCTGTTTACAATGTATATAAAACCGAATCCAAGGATTTGCAAATCTCATAAACCCATATCCCATATATTTTGTTCACAATAGAAATGAGAAAACATATCAAATGTTTAAATTGAGAAAATGTACCATTTTATTAAAAAAATAAGGCCATTTTGATATTGATGGCAGCAACCCATCCCAAAAAAGTTGGGCCAGGGCAACAAAATGCTGGCAAACTAAGTGGTACTACAAAGAGGAGCTAGAAGAACATTTTGCAACTAATTAGGTTAATTGGAAACAGGTCAGTAACCTGATTGGGTATAAAAAGAGCATCTTGGAGATCCAGAGTGTCTCAGAATAAAAGATGGGCAGAGACTCCCCACTCTGTGAAAGGCTGCATATAAAAATTGACAATTTCGGAATATTGACATTAAATTGCAAAACTTTACATATATCATCATCTACAGTACATAATCTCAAAAGATTCAGAGAATTTGGAGAAATCTCTGTACTCAGCGAACAATGCCGAAAACGCAATATTGAATGGCGGTGATGATCTGCCCTCAGACGGCATTGCAATAAACAGGCATGAATCTGCGATGACATCACTGCATGGTCTTAGGAATACTTCCAAAAATGACTCTGTGAACACAGCTCCACCTGCCATCCAAAAATGCAAGTTAAAGTAATACTAAAGTCTCGTTTTTTTTTTTTTTTTTTTAGTTCAAAAAAACAAACGTCATACTTACCTGCTCTGTGCAGTAATTTTGCTACTTCAGCAGAGGAGACTTCTGAAAATTCAGAATCCAGTCGAACTACCGCAGAGTTTGCACTGTGATCACCACGTTTTCCACCATAAAAGAAATAGACTCCGCTCGCAGAAGGAGATCGTCCAAGTATCCCAGTACCGCAATCCCCCGTCAGCGTAACAAGGCTAGCACCGGGGCTAACATTTTGTGAAGACCCAAGGAGCGGAGGCAAGACCAAAGGGTAACGCCACAAACTGATAATGCTCCTCTCCCACAGCAAAGCAGAGAAAAAGTTGGTGACTCGGCACTGCATTACTTTAGCGGACAATTGTACAGTCTTGCGACACTGTACCCAAATAAAATCTATGTCCTTTTTTCCCACAAATAGAGCTGAACTGGTGATTTTGGTTTTACATTTGAATGAAGACATTGTGTTGCTTTCCCTGTGTCCCAGGCCTAAATATCCAAAGGAAATTGCCTTGCATACCTTGGATGTGGTCTGGGCAATTAGGGTGTTCCTGGCATTACGGAGTCTTTCAGGAAGTCAGACTCTGTATTTGTGCTAGACCTTGTAAAGGGTTGTCTGCTCTTTCTGCAACCATTTCCAGATGGATCAGACAGATGGTGATTCAGACCTATTCTATCAGGGGTCAGGTGCCTCCTTTCCCTGTCAAGACGCACACTACTAGGGTGCTTAGTGCCTCCTGGGCTTTCCGTCCCAGGTGTCAGTTACCCAGGTTTGCAAGGCGGCCACCTAGTCGTCGGTGCACACTTTCCCAAAGTTCTATAAAGTGGATGTGTTGGCATCTGTTGATGCCTCTTTTGGCTGCAAGGTTTTGCAAACTGATATTTGAGGAACTGATCCTCTTTGAATGTGTATTGTTTTTTTTTTCAGGTGGGCTCCAGTTGGTTTGGTTGAGCTCCTGTATACCTGGTTGGCTAACGTTTAGCCTTGGGAATTTCTTTTTTGCTGTTCCCACCCCTCAAGTTTTACACTGCTTTGGGATGTTCCAATGGTTAAGAATATCAGGAGCTGTGTCCGTCAATGAACGAAAGAGAAAATAGGATTTTTGACTTACCGTAAAATTCATTTCTTTGATGTTCATTGGCAGACACAGGACCCACCCCTCTGTGGAGTTATAATTCTCCTGACACTGCATGTAACTAAACTGAGTGCCTATAGCAGAGAGAGGGGAGTATACCACCTGGGACTGCCCATGTGCGTAACCAGACTTTTTTAATGCCTAGTGTCCTATTCCTGTAGGGGGCAGTATAACCCAACGATTAAGAATATCAGTAACTGTGTTTGTCAATGAACATCGAAGAAATGTATTTTACGGTAAGTTTTTATTTTTTTTTTTTACTTGTGATTCTATGTACGCTTGGTAGAAGTTGCTTTTGTTGTCTTTTGTGTTTTCATAAATATCGCAGGACTGCTAGAAGACACTGATCGCCGCCATTACTAGTATAAAAGAAAGAAAAGGAGGACATGCTACACCGTGGTAAAAAACTTTTTTGACGTGTTGCCATCAATTTTGAAATTAATTTTTTTTCCTTAAAATTGTAAATGTTTTATCATTTGATATGTTTACTATTGGGAATAAAATATGTGTTTAAGAGATTTGCAAACCACTGCATTCTGTTTTTATGCAGATTTTGCACAGCATCCCAACTTTTTCACAATTGGGGTTGTACGAAGAACCACGTGCAAATGCTAAAATCTCATTGCAAGCAACCTGATTTTCTTCTTTTTTTTTTTTTTTGTGCTGACAAAGTACTCCATCCAAAACAAAAAAGATTTTTCTGTTACCAGAACTAATATTAAAGCAAACCTGTATGGTGATAAATATACAGTACGCTGTCTTATTCTCTTAAGAGGTTTGAACCTCCTATTAAAGCTTTTGTTTACATTAAAACATAAAGCAATATACTGTTCTTGCTCACTGTATGTGAAATTGCTTGCAATTTAATATGAAATATGTGTGTGTTGTGGGTGATTGGGGTGTTGAAACTAATTTCCAGAAATAAAAGAACCCCTCCTCCCAACGCCACTAACGAATTCCTGTATTAAAGGTGAAAAAAAACGCTATCTAAATGCCCTTTAAGCCACGTGACACTTTTTTTTCCTTTCCTCTTCTGTTTACTTAAGGTAAGGTCAATCTTTGGGTGCCTAGGTTGTTACCTGTGTAATATGAACACTTATATTGACTGTTCTCTCACAATCCAGAAAAGGAGTGACTTTAAGCCTCGTACACACTACTGACCATTCGGGTCATGGCCGCTGTACTAACAATCCGATGTTAGTACAGCAATCTCCCCTGCTGTGCTATTGTGTTCTGACACAGGGAAGGCCCCTTTCCGCTGGTCAGCGGAAGCCAGTTGACAGACATTTTTCAGTCATGACTCTTCGACATAACCCGGCTAAAGAGTTAGCTTCTGTCCGACCAACTCCCATACATTCAGCCTGTGTGTGCTAGGCTTCATTTTAAGAGAACTGTCTAGGCCAGTCTGGTGAGGTAGCATCTGTAGCGCTGGACTAGAAGTCCCTCGCATCCAAAAACATTGGTGGTAAGGGACCTGGCTTGGGGACGTAGGTGACTATAACTTACATCACCAGGTAAGAACAAAAGAAAGAAAACAATTTGCAGGAGGGCTTTGAGGTTGCCAGATTTTGACTTTGCTTCAGAACTTTACCGTAGAACCAGCATCAAGGACCAATGACACCTCAGTGGGCCAAGGAATGCTGTATGCTGACAGAAGATACCAGAGTGAGCAGGTAGATGAGCTCATCAGTCTGCTGCTGCTCCTATTTTGTCCAATCAATGGTTAGGGGCATTAATAATGAATAAACTATATTGCTTATCTGTGGTAGTGAAAGGTGAGGTCATGAACTTTGAAGGAAGTCTCAGAACTGAATAAACCACAATACAAATCCTTTGGGTAAAAATCTATATATTTCAACTCAACTGTGAATGTATAACTGTTTGCATGGAGTTCAGCTATAAATATACTACATACAGAAGGATATCTGGTTTTGGTTGAACAATGCCTAGCACTCTTCATGCTGCCTGAATCCTATTGGCTGTCCTCTCAGGATCCAGAAAAGGAGTGACTTAACTGTACAAGGACTGTCGTGGTCAGTCTGGTGAGGGAGCATCTGTAGTGCTGGACCTAGCATTCCCTTGCAACAAGAAAAAATGGTGGTGGGGGACCTAGATAGGGGATGTAAGTAGGTATAACTTACATCACCAGGTAAGAACAAAAGAAAGGAAAATAAAAAGTGCAGGATGGGTTAGAGGGCACCTGATTTTAAATTTGTTTCAGTGCTTTACTGTGGAACCAGCACCAAGGACCAATCGCGCTCTGCAGTGTGAAAAGGAATATACTAGATTGAGCAGGTAGATAAGCTCATCAGTCTGCTGCTGCTCCTACTTTGTCCAACCAATGGTTCGGGCATGAAAATGACTAAACTCTATATCTTATCTGTGGTAGTGAAAAATGTCATGGACTTAATATGTTCTATTTTGTCAAGATCTGTTTATTTCTACATTCTCTGTAATTCTGTACATATTCTAGATACTCAATAATAAAAATGTGTTGATAGAATTAAAAAAATAAAAGTCACAAACTTGGAAGGAAGAACCCTAAACTTCAGAAGGGCAAACTTTCCAAAATTGTACTCATTGATGGAAAGGGTAAACTGGGACCAAACCCTGGGATCCCTGACCACAGAGGAAAAATGGGAATGCTTTAGGAACATATTAGGCAAAGGCATCTTGCAGTGCATTCCTATGGGAAATAAATTTAGAAGAGACAAAGCCAAACCTGGCTGGCTAAACCGTAGCGTTAAAAAACTTATTAGGGGAAAAAAATTGGCCTTCAAGAAATATAAATCAGAGGGCACTGTATTGGCTTTCGAGCAATACAAGGAGGCAAATAAGAAAAGTAAACACGAAATCAAAATGGCTAAAATCAACTTTGAGAGACAAATAGCGGAGGATAGTAAAAAAAACCCAAAGAAATTCTTTAAATATATCAACAGCAAAAAAACTAGGGCAGAGCATATTGCACACATAATTAGCGATGATGGGGGGATGGTTACAGAGGACACTGAAAAAGCAACCGTGCTGAATGCTTTTTTCTCGTCAGTCTTTACACAGGAAACGGAGGGGTACACTGACCATGACTGTATGGTTAGTAGTAATACACAGGACTTGCCACTATGGCTAACAGAGGGTGAAATCAGGGAAAGGCTGGATAAACTTAACACAAACAAATCACCAGGCCCGGATGGCGTACATCCGAGAGTACTCAAGGAACTCAGTAAGGTTATATCCAGACCACTGTTCCTGATCTTTGCTGACAGTATTAGGACAGGAGATGTACCAGGGGATTGGAAGAAAGCTAACGTGATTCCGATATTCAAAAAGGGCCAGAGGCATATCCCGGGAAATTATAGGCCTGTCAGTTTGACATCAATAGTATGTAAACTTCTGGAGGGGATGATAAGGGACTATATCGTAGAGTTTGCTAAAGACAACAACATCATCAGCAGTAATCAGCACGGGTTTACAAATGGGCCTTCTTGTCAAACCAATCTCTTAGCATTCTACGAGGAGGTAAGCTGTGAGCTAGATAGGGGGAGACCAGTGGATGTGGTGTACTTGGATTTCGCTAAGGCGTTTGATACAGTGCCCCACAAGCGCTTAATTTATAAAATAAGGTCTGCAGGTATCGACAGCAGAGTTTGCTCTTGGATACGGAATTGGCTTAAAGGGCGTGTCCAAAGGGTGGTAATAAACAGCGCATACTCAGACTGGTCTGAGGTTGTAAGCGGGGTGCCCCAGGGCTCAGTCCTGGGACCAACCTTGTTCAATTTATTCATAAACAGCATTGAGGACGGGATCAGTAGTGCGTTATCAGTTTTTGCAGATGACACAAAATTGGCCAGGGCAATAACAGCACAGCATGAAGCAGATATCCTACAGAATGACCTGGACAAAATTACAGAGTGGGCAACGACATGGCAAATGAGGTTTAACGTGGAGAAGTGTAAGGTTTTGCACTTGGGGACTAAAAACCTAAAAACACAATACACGTTAGGAGGGGAACCCTTGGGGGAATTAAAAATGGAGAAGGATCTGGGAGTCTTGGTTGATGATAGATTAGGCAACAGCATGCAATGTCAAGCGGCAGCTGCCAAAGCCAGCAGAATATTAGCATGCATAAAGAAAGGGATGTATTCCAGAGATAAGACTATAATCCTTCCACTTTATAAAACTCTGGTCCGACCGCATCTGGAGTATTCTGTCCAGTTCTGGTCGCCAGTCCTCAGGAGGGATGTGTTGGAGCTGGAGAAAGTCCAGAGAAGGGCAACTAAACTAATTAGGGGATTGGAGGACCTTGACTATGAAGAGCGTCTACAATCGCTCGATTTATTCTCCCTGGAGAAGAGACGTCTGAGGGGGGACATGATAGCAATTTATAAATATCTTAATGGGGATCCCAGCTTAGAAAAAAAGCTGTTCATTCGAAGGGATTGCATGAGGACTCGAGGGCATACAATGCGATTAGAGGAGAAGCGTTTTAACCACAGGCAACGTGGGGGGTTCTTTACTGTTAGGGCTACAAGATTGTGGAATTCTCTACCACAAGAGGTGGTTTCTGCGGGTAGTATGGTGGCTTTCAAAAGACTCTTAGACTTACATCTCAAGGATCAGAACATTCAGGGGTATGTGAGATGAGTACAGCCACACACACCTACACAGGTTGAACTGGATGGACTATTGTCTTTATTCAACCTCACCTACTATGTAACTATGTAACTATGTAACTTAATAACCTGAAATACAGTACAGATAATTTGGCAGGAAAAAAATATGTATTTCAACTGTGTATCTATAGCTGTTTGGATGGAGTTGAACTATAAAAATACTACATACAAAGAAGAGAATCCGATTTTGGTTGAACAATGCCTATCACTCTACATGCTGCCCAAATTTATTTAGAATAGGTAGGCTGGTAGACCTCTACAGAAAGTGTACTACAATACAGTGCACCACAATGCATGGTACTGTATGTTGTGGTGCACAGCATTTGAAGAATATCGCATGCACCTTTTTTGGTGCTTTGGGCAGCATATTCGAATAATTGGGCTGCCTTATGACAATGCGCGTTAACACAGCAAAAGCGTGAATCCAGCTTTAAAGTCACAAAGTTTTTGTCTTGAGGTTATTTGCCGAATGAAATGATTGGAAGCATTTTTATTCTCTTTTATATTCTTTTATATTAAACTCTTTTAAACTTTTGTGAAGAGACCGAATCTAAGTTTTGTGAAAAATGTGACTTTTGGTATTTTATGACACATTTAAAGATCTTTATGTTTCAGCTTGTATTTTCATTCTACAGCTCCAGCTGAAGGTGTTCACCTTGTTATTGTTTTAGCTAAGAGCCATTTCTTGACTAGTCATGTGGCTGCACCTCGGCTGCATTGCCCTGCGGAGAACGGCTATTCTATTTGCTGAATTTTTTTTCCTTCTGATTTCAAGAGAGGTCTTCATTATTCAGCAGACACTTCCTGTGCTAAAGTAATTACTTGTGCAGGCACATTTGTCATTATTAGATGATCTTTGTAGCATAGCATTATTACTTGACAGTAGGAGACTTTTACAGAACACAGTCTAGAATGAAAGCTTACAGCACCAACTGTCTGTGCCAGATAGTAATGAGTGTGACATTGTCAGAATCAAATGGGCTTTATTTTTGCATGCTAGTGCGGAGGTTAAAATGATACATCTTACAAAAAAGTGACATTTTTAGTTTTAGAATCTTAGGTAATTTGATACCATAAAATTACAGGTGTAATGTGCATTATGTTTCTTTTTTTTTTTTTTTTAAGAGGCATGCATAGAAATATTTATTAAATTTTTATATATATTATTTTTTTCGACAGCCTGGGGAAACCTTGGGAATGTATTGAAGAACCAGGGCAAGATTTCTGAAGCAGAAAAAGCTTATAGGAATGCCTTGTACTATCGCAGCAATATGGCTGACATGCTGTATAACTTGTGAGTATATCCTGCTATATATTCCAGTGTCCATTTAAAGAGACTGTTTCATAAACTAAAATGCCCAGGTGAGAAAGTTGTGGGCTTTGGCAATCATATACTTAGTAAAGTGTAAATATGCAACTGAGGCACATATGTAGAGGGTGTTTTACTTGCCAAAAGATTTTAATAAAATACACTGTACAATATATCTTTTCTTGTGATCCATTCCTGCAGTAGTATATGACTGTTTCTCTCACAGATGACAGCACTACAGTTTTGCAACTGCCCTTTTTGACTAAGCTTTTGCTGCACAACCATGCTAAACGCCTGGTTGTCGGGTCAAACCAAGCAACAAGGGAAGCCAGAACCTCTGACCTGATTTTGGGTCATTGACTTTGAATGTATGGGAGCCTAACGTTTTTTATAGTTTAGGTGGTTAGCGGTGGCAACCCCCATCTCTCTCTCTCTAACAGGTTTCCTTTAGACCGACTTTAGAATCCCACCACCTCCCCCGTCCTATTCAGCATGCAGAGCAGACAATTTTCAAGGAATTACATGAATTTTGTTCATGAGCGGCCCATATTCAGTCAAGCCTGTATTACTAGAAATACAAATGTTATTCTATGTGCATTTGGTGCCAATCCATAAGCATGTTTTGCTCTAACATGATGAGCAAAGTTTAGTTTGATTCATGAACAATAAGTGCCATAGCTGCTTTTTAGTCCCAAGCTGGCTCTCAACATAAGGCCTCTTGGCACCCAAACATCAGTTTTTATAACCACAAGATGTATGTTATGGTATACATTTGTAGTACAAGATGTGTAGCAGTGTATTCCTGATGAGAAGAAAACTATTTCCGTAATGTGTCATAGATTATCCTGAATGAGCACTTAGCCTTACTTGTGCAAAGTATTGGGTCACCGTTCATTCATTACTTAATTGATTCCATATGAAAACCAACACCATCCTAAATGCTTCATGAGGACTTATGCAACTTGAAATTAATACAAGCTAAACATCAGTAAGTAATTTTTCTTAAGCAAAAATGCCACGCAATTAATGTTAGGCTTTTCATTATTTAGATCCAGGTTTTGTGCACCCAGTTGGTATGAATAAATAGTTGTACATCCAGAAGAAAAGTCAATATGGAACGTACGACCTTATGTACTATGAAATGTTTTGAGGTTTCTAAAATGTAGTCCTTCTGCAGTTGATATTTGTTGGATGCTCACTATTTCTGAAGCAGAACTGGGCTATATAAAACAACCCCAGTCACCCACCACACACACACACATAGTAACAGCTCTGAAGTCCAGTGGCAACACATGTGCTGTATAACTCTAAAGGCACATCTTTCACTTCATGGTTTTGCAGTTTAAACTGTAAATTTAATACTTATAAGCTGGCAGGGTAAAGGCATTTTAATAAACACTTAATAAAGCTGCTACTTGCTTAACTTGCTTGTTCAGGTTGTCAAAGGTATGACCTGAAACACATTACCAGTTTCATTTAGTCTGTTTATTTTGAATCATAGAAAGCCAATAAGAAATTACCATTACGTAGGTATTCATAGCCAAATATTGATCCCTGGATCTCAGTGTGACACGCACATGTTGTTTGACAGTACTTTTTTTTTTTCATAGTTTTTAGGTTAGCATTTACTTTAGAACACAAGAACGTTCCTATGTTGGCGGTAACTGTTGCCACATCTATGAGAGAAAAGGCAAATAAATTGCTGTGTTTCCAAATCACCTTTTGAGCTGTCTGGTTTTTGTTCTCCTTTTCTAATAAAAAACTCAAAATACTTTCACTCAGGCTAAGAAACACTTCCTTCACACGTACATTCAATTATAGAGAACCCATGTAAATGAAAGCTTGTGCATTGAATTTACAGTGTTCCACTTCTCGCCATATTCAGTAGGGACTAATTGAAAAACTGTGCCATGAAGTGTACAGTGATATAGTCATTAATATTTTCCACCTCCATTGGTGTTTGGGACTATTTGTGTACATTTCAGAACAACTCAAGTTGTTTTAGTTGCATTGGACAGTTCTAACCTCCCAAGCATCAACATATTCTGCCATAAGAGCCAAGTCTTGAAGATAAAATATATATTTTTGGGCCAATTTAATTTAAATTATTTTTATGGGTTTGCAGATTGATAGGTTTTATCTATAATTTACCAATACATTTTTTAGGGATTGTAAGTGAGTGGCACCATAACACGTCACATCCTTCCTAGGAGTACAGCCAGCCATATTTTGTGAATGAGCCATTAAGCACAATATATTGTGCAGCATGGAAAATCAGAGAATAAATATGGCTACTCTCATGTTAAGGGGCATTCCAACATTTTTAAGTTGTCCCCAGAACAAGGCATAAGGGGAAACTTTCTAAGAGGGGAATTCCTGTTACTTTGGGAGAGTTCCACTAACATTCTGTTAAGACTGGAAGTGCAGAGAAATTCTCCCAATGATACACAGACATTAAAAAATAACTTGCTGAGATTTTAACCCTTCCCTACTCTACCCAAAACTTAAAAAAAAAAATAAAAATAGTTTTGGATAATATATTCTTTTATACATACCACTTATTGTGTCTGTGGTAGCAGTGCGTTTTTGTTACGGTGTAATTGTCATAGATACATAAGCTCTTGTTTTAATTGCCTACTATTTAACTGTATAAATAAACGTGTTATAGATACTTCACACTATTGCAATTTTATACCATCTGCCTGCATCTAAACAGATACCCTGATAAGAGGGATTCAAAATCCACTCATTAATTTGTACAGATGGAAAAGCAGTCAGTAGTCGTTTTGATAACCCCATGAGAGCACATAGGCACAGGTAGCTAATGCATAATTTCTGAAACTCTGTTCATGTCAGCAGCATTGGGATACGTTAGGTATTCAGTGTGTGTTAGAGAACTAATCAAAGGCTGCTTCACAGGCACACTAGAGAATAGGAAAATACATGCAAAAGTGAATTAATTAGATTAAAACATTATAATATGCATTTATAGAGTAGCTTGAAAAACTTGTTGCTCATACTAAAAAGGTCTGAGCATGTCTTTTGGATCCAAAGACAGCAGTTCAGATGCACTGTCCCCACAATGGATTGATTTAGAGGAGCACTCTTCAACTCCAGTCTCGAGCATGGGGGTTAGGATAACACTTCCCTGATTACTAACTAGCTATTCGATACCCAAGTAGCAGCTTACCACATGTGTGCGAATGAAAATCTTTGTGCTGTAACTTATGTTGAAGCTTCATAAAATGTTAAAATAAAGGGAAAGAATCTCGAGAAATTATTTTATTACATTAAATTTAAAGCTTCAATTAAAATTTAAATATTTTTGCCTAAAGTTGGTTTCCCATCTTCACCTTGTTATAGTACTTTAAGTCAATACTTTCCTAGAAATAATTTTACTGGCGATCACATCAAATATAAAGGCCTAGGGACGCAAGCTTATGCTGTATTTGAATGCATCCCAGTTATTTTTTATTCAGACACCTATTCTCTGGAAGCTTCACCATGCTAATTATCCATTAGTATTCCTCTTGGTGAGCAAGACTCTTCTCTTGGCTACCACAGCACTCTTCCTGGTGTCTCCCTCTTGCTGTTTCTGGCTTTGTATTTGCTGTAGCAATTGGGTGCATTGGGACATTGTGCTGGGGATATTTTGCCACTGGAGACTGTAATAGATTTTAAAATTCAGCATGTTTTTCAGCCTGCTAGAATTCATTCATGCATAAGTATCAGTTTCTTAGTAATTAGGATTTTCAAATTCTAACATATGGATCCGGCTGCACCACCTCTGTCAAACTGTATTTATTGCATAAGGTTGTGAATTTGTGCTATGCTGACGGAGCTGAACACTGATTGGGCTATCCTCCTCTATCAGTATTTATTTTCATTCTGTGCAGAATTTCCTGTTACAGTGCTTTTTGCTTGGCAAAAACAAAAATTAAGTTCATAGTAAAAGGGATGAATATACCCTAACCACCCAAAGCTTGAAAGTAACAAGGGCCACATTATATGCAGAGTTGCTGGTCTCTGTGTTTATTGTCGTTTATGAATTTTATGTTACAGTTTGTGGTTAAGGGATCCTGGATATAATGTCAGTGTTACTGGTCTCTGTGTTATTGTCACTTATGAATTCATGCTACAGTTCGTGGTTAAGGGATCTTGGATATAATATCAGTGTTTTACTGGAAGGACTTGGCTTTCCTTCTTATTGTTGCTAGGGGACCAATGAACGGATTTAGTCTTGAAAAATAAGAAAACATGAGTATTGGCTGTCAGCATTCAGTCATTTGTTGCATTGCTCTGTTGGCAATTATTGTCAGAAATTGTGTGCATCTATCTATCTATCTATCTATCTATCTATCTATCTATCTATCTATCTATCTATCTATCTATCTATCTATCTATCTATCTATCTATCTATCTATCTATCTATCTATCTATCTATCTATCTATCATATGTGACTTTAAATCTAAATCTTAAATTATATACTGTAGAAATGATAAAGAGAATAGTGCACTTTAAAATAATGTACACTTATTTTGCCTGCCTGCCTTCTACTTCCTGATCAAAAGTTTCCCTCCCGCCCTGCCACCAGTGCTGAATCTGACAGCTGCTGCCTCAACAATGTGTACAGCCTGCTGCTGAAATAATTTAGCACTGTCCGTGATACTTTTTTTATTTGCTCGAACATATAATTTTTCAGGACAAACTTTTGTGTGTGTCCCCTTCATCAAGGTCCCCAGATGAAGGGGACACGCAGAAAGCTTGTCCTGAAAAATTATATGTTGGTGCAAATAAAAAAAGTTTAATGGACAGCACTCCGTTGTTTGTCAAAGCCTGAGAATGCTCAGAAGCTGGTCACTTAGATCAATTGGAAGCTGCCAAATCTGGTGTTCAATGGCAAATGCCAATCGAGCTCCACGGTATTGGACCCGGGGCTGACTTCAGGCAACTGTCCGATACCGGGTTGGTAGTGGCACCCATTGTCATATGGTTTTATGATTCATTTTATTTTGGCTTTTAACACACATTCAATAAATACTACACTTTAGAGACTTTACCTGGCTCCCAGTGGGCTTTATTTACCACAGCTACATCTGGATGGTACGAGTTGCTGAAAAGCCTTCCCCACAACAGATGGCAGATCTAAAAAGACAATGAAAACAAGAGAAGGGTTCACCGACCTAGTACAATATCAATAAAACAGTTATTGAAGGATAACAAGAGTATCATACTCACAAACGCATGTAGATAATACGCATATCAAATCAGAACACAGACAGGTGACCTCCAGGACATGGATTCTTCAAGTGCTGCAGGACGGCTGAACAATTTTATAACTCTGATCAGCGGTGTGATTGTTGCTTCCCTGTCCCCAGCTTCTCCACCTTCTGCCCACTCTCACCTATAACTACTCCTCCCACCTTCCTTTCCTAGCCCCTTCATCCCCCTTCTTCTTCATCCCCAGCACTGTCCCCCCCCCCCCCCACCTGATCCAAAACCCTCCCCTCCTGCAAACTGGATCCCTGCAGCTACCTCTACCTCTAGAAGCCACTACCTTCCCTCCTCTGCCACTCCCTTAGAGGGGTTTTCAGCATGTCCCCCCTGCCACTCTGAGCACTCCTCCGTACCGTCCCCCGCACCCCTGATCTATCCCTGAGTGGCATCCCTCCCTTTTCCTCCCACCACCTGCAGCTGCTGATCAGCACTCCAGTGAGCTGTCATCCTGAGAGTGGGGCGGGGGGAGCGGCTGTCCATTTGCATCCGCCTCTCCATAGAAAACAGTGGGTGGTCCAATTAAGCCCACTTGAAAAATGGACAGGCAGACCTGATCGGTCTGCTTTTGTCAAAGGGGTCTAAGGCCTTGTTCACACCAAGCATACACAGCGTACCTTTACAGGGATGCACAGGTGTTCCATGCATCTCTGTGCAGGCAGTCCCATTGATGTAATTTGGGGTGTAGCAATTGCACGAACAGAGCCATTGCTCCCAATTTGACATCCATGTAGGTTCACGTGCATGTCCCTGAGCTCACACTCTCTGCGTTCAGGGTCGTGCACCCATTCCCACACAGAAGACCGATTGGGAACAGCAGGTATGCCTGTGCAGCCGTTGCATCTCAATTGACTTAACATCTGTGATGGAACACCTGTTCATCCCCGTGCAGGTAAACTGGGCCCTCCATGGGCATGTAGTGCAAACAAAATCAATAACATATAAGTGACAAATAATACTTCATACAAATTTCTGATACAAGCAAGGGCCAAGTGAAAGTCCATAAAATTTCCAGTATTGATCCAAAAAAGTGCTGGAGTGCCACGGAAATGTAAAAATAATCATGCAGTGAACTGTGCTCTTTACCCTCTTGTGCTTAGATTTGTGCTGGGATAATGGGGACCCCTTAGCAATATTGCATGTGAGTCTATCAGGCTGTGTCTGGTAAGAGGGAAGATGTCACATCCTGTGTATTCTGTAATGGTTTATCACTCATAAAAGGAGAAGAAAGAATCCCAATAGTGTAGTACGTTTGTTTATTCATAAACATTGTTAAAATTACACTTAGTGTTCGTGAGTAAACATCGCATTTAGAAGACCTGAATTAAAGAGCAGTCATTCCGTCACCCATAGTCCGTGCTAGCGAGGTAGAAGTGGATCGCAAAACTCCGCGTGTGTTCTACCGCCAACCGGATGTGACATAACTGAGGAACCAGAATGTACGTCAACCAGAAAAAATAAACCACTCTCTCACTACCTCCACAAAAAAGATTTTAAATAAACTCACAACTGAAAAGTTCATAAGAAAAGTCCAATTAGAGTGTTCCATGCAAAAAAAAAAACCTCCAAAGGTAGTGAAAAGGTGACACCAAAAGAAATGATGCTTTTCTACTCCACCAGATAGGTACACTGCACACTCACCAGAGATGTTTGACCCCTTTTATTCAAAGGAAGTCACAGAACGCTTTATAGGTCCCCAACTGGCAGTCTCACACCAAGCCAGTGGAATGCAGCTCTGTTCTATCTAGTAGAGAATATCATACATTTAGATAAATGGATACCAGCATACATTTATTGGCGCTCTTGCATCTTTATGAGACTCTACAAATAGCTTGGTGACATCAAGAGCTTCTCCTAGTGTAGTACTTTCAATTTATTGAATAAAAGGTTAAAATTGCACCTATGTTCATGAAGAATACGCAGGCATTGAAAAAGAAACTAAAAACACAGTGCCACCTGCATTTCAAACACTGGAAGTGACATTTGCGGAATGTCCCGCCCTACACGTTTTGTCAGCAGCATCTGACATCATTAGGGGTCCTGTTATCTTTATAAGAGCACTGATTGTGCTATATGTATTTATACATAAGTAAATGTAATGAGATCCAACGAGCTGCAGCTCTTGTATAGAAAAAAATATTCTGTCAATTTTTTGCCCCTCCTCTACCATTGTCCATCCACAGCATGCCTTGTAATTCTGTGAACAGAATAAAAGGCGTTCTGTGAATAGAGGAGGGGAGAGGAGGACCAGACAAAGGCTTTGCAGTTTCTGTGTGTGAGAGTCTCAGGTCCAGAATTAAAGCGCTAGCTGTACTTTCTGACATTACCGAAAGTATGATTTTTGCAGCACCCCGCAGTGATCCAGAACCAGAATAATCATAATTAAATGTGAGTTGTTTGACTTGTGGTTTGTACATTGCTTTGCCTGGCTGCACTTTATTAAATTGTAATGCCAATTCGTAAAATCCCCTATAAGCTTTTAAGAGACCCTTTTGATTGTATTAAAAAAACAACAAAAATAAAACAAAGCAGCAGCAACATGTAAGTAGACAAGAAATGGGAATGAACAGCACTGAGATACAGCAAGGCATGATAGAAGGATGAAAATGAACATTATTAAAAAAACAAAAAACTGCCTTTTATGCCTTTTTATAACACAATGCTTTAGCTAACTAAATGTCTTTCACTTATGGTTTACATCTGCTTTAATTCACGAAAATAGATCTGTGGCTTAGTTCAGTTTAAAATAGCAAATACCGCTTATGAATTTTAACTTACATTGTTTTTTCATCTACTATTTTATATAACCAGTCAGTGAAAGAAACAAGAGTCACTGCAGAATTTAAGGGTGCTGACAGGACATAAAGGCTAAAAATATATATTTTTACAAGCTTTATTAACATATACGTATCCATTTAAAAACGTACATACATCATTAAAAATAGACGTTTACCCCACTGAAGAATCCCTATTTGCTATGCTGAACCCAAAAAAGGGTTACCCATATTGGTCTTCCGAGTTTAGCATATTAGCAACTGATCAGGTAAGTTTAAACAAACTTTATACTTATCTGACCCATTTCTCCTGCACATAAATGCATTTAGTGCCATAAAACAGGCTAAATAGTTCACTAGGGTTGAGCGAACACCTAGATGTCCGTGTTCGACGGGTTCGGCCGAACTTTAAAAAAAAGTCCGGGTCCGTGTCCCGGACTTTTACCGAACTTTTCCCGGACACCGAACCCCATTGAAGTCAATGGGGACCCGAACTTTAAGGCACTAAAATGGCTCTAAAACACCAAAGGAAAGGGCTAGAGTGCTGCAAATGGCAGCAAAACGTAATTAAGAGCATGGCAAGTGCTCTGCAAACAAATGTGGATAGGGAAATAACTTAAAACAACAAAAAAAAAACAGAAAAATAAAACAATGTTCTTCTTCATCTCTGAAGGACGAGGCCCATATGGAGTAGGAGGGAGGTTGAGGTGGTGGTGGATGTGGCGGTGACATAGGCGTGCGCACAGGGTGTGCTGGGTGTGCCTGGGCACACCCTAATCACCTAGGGCACATAGCATTGCCAGTGAGGAGATGGGAAAGATCTCCCTGGGACCTGCTCTGCTCTATTTCTCCTTGCCTACAGGTACATGGCCCCGATACATTACTCTCCCTGCTGGCAAACACATGCATGTGTATTTCAACTTTGGGGTGCACACCTTAATGCAATAGGCTGCGCACACCTATGGGCGGTGTAGGTGGAAGCGGCGGTGGAGAAGGACCAGGGCCGGATTAACAGCATCATGGGCTTGGTGCTGAGGATTTTGAAGGGCCTTAAGGGCCGTGCCTTGCCATGCACCCAGAGGAGGAAGGGTGCAGCCATGCATGCCTAATTCAACATGGGATGCTGTCTCTGAAGCCCATAAACACATCCATGCATCGCCAACTGTCCCTCCTTGTCCGGCCTTCACGCTGTGTGGGGAGGTTCTGAGGGTGCTGCCTGGGGAAGCGAGCATAGAAGCCAGACTTCTGTGTTTACAAGTGACAGAAGAGCGGTAACAGTGAATATGGCCAACCCGGGGCCTATATAAAAGGTAGGGGCCTGGAGCTGCAGCTCCAATAGCCCCTACATTAATCTGGCCCTGAGGAGGAGGACGAGGTAGCCAACACTGCTTCTTTTCAAAAATTTTAAATGAGGGTACACCCCAAAAGAGTGAGAAAGAGCAAAAATGGAACAATGGGTGGGTAAGGTCGGTATCCATTGCTATTCTGCATAAGGTACGGAAAAGTCCCGTGGGATCCATGCCTGGTTCATTTTAATGAACGTGAGCTTGTCCACATTGTCTCTGGACAGGCGGCTGCGCTTGTCTGTTATAACGCCCCCAGCCGTGCTAAATACCCGTTCAGATAATACACTGGCTGCAGGGCACGCCAGCACCTCCAAGGCGTAAAGGGCAAGCTCAAGCCATGTGCCCAATTTGGAGACCCAGAAGTTGAAGGGGGCAGACCCGTCATTCACTACATGTAGGCGTGTGCACACATACTGCTCCACCATGTTGGTAAAATGCTGCCTCCTGCTAAGACGTTCCATCTGAGCTGCTGGTGCTGCTGTTTGTTGTGGCGTGCTGACAAAGCTTTTCCACATTTCGGCCATGCTAACCCTGCCTTCTGAGGTGCTGGCGGTGCCCTGGTTGCGTTGGCGACCTCCTCCTCCTCCTCCTCTGCCTTGTGCTTCCACTGTGGCCCCGCTGTCAGATGGGAATGCCAGCAGCATGGCGTCTACCAGCGTGCGCTTGTACTCGCGCATCTTGCGATCGCGCTCCAGTCAGTGAATTAAGGACGGTACGTTGTCCTTGTAACGGGGATCCAGCAGCGTGGCCACCCAGTAATCAGCACAAGTTAGAATGTGGGCAACTCGGCGGTCGTTGTGGAGACACTGCAGCATGTAATCGCTCATGTGTGCCAGGCTGCCCAGAGGCAACGAAAGGCTGTCCTCTGTGGGAGGTGTATCGTCCGTGTCCTCTGTATCCCCCCAGCCACGCACCAGTGATGGCCATGAGCTGGCCTGGGTGCCACCCTGCTGTGAACATGGTTCCATCTCCTCCTCCAGCTCCTCCTCCTCCTCATCCTCCTCATCCTCCAGAACTGTGCCCCTGCTGGACAATTGCGTCCCTGGCGTTTGCGTGTGCAGGAACCCACCCTCGGAGCCCCTTGCGAATGACTGCCCTGAAAGCCTTGGAAATGTTACCTCTTCATCCTCCTCCTCCTCCTCATCCTGTGCCACATCCTCTTCCATCATCGCCCGAATTGTTTTTTCAAGGAGGCATAGAAGTGGGATAGTTAAGCTGAGAACGGCGTCATTGCCACTGGCCATGTTGGTGGAGTACTCAAAACAGCGCAACAAGGCACACAGGTCTCGCATGGAGGCCCAGTTAAATTAAATAGCGGAATAGAAAATATGATCCAAAAAAAGTGTATGTATATCACACGTACACAACCACACTGGGCCCCAATTACTATTGTTTGTACCCCTAAAAGGCTAGATGAGGAGTAGGGGGAGTATGGAACAGGCAGCACCCTCAAACCTTCAGAAGTATGAGATGAACCCCAACAACTTGGAAAGGTGGATCTCTCTCACACGTACCGACACAGACTATCCCGCAATTCAATTGATCCTCAAAGGTTTTTATTGAATAGCGGAATAGGAAATATGATCAAAAAAAGTGTATGTATCTCGCACGTACACAACCACACTAGGCCCCAATTACTATTGTTTGTACCCCTAAAAGGCTAGATGAGGAGTAGGGGGGGTATGGAACAGGCAGCACCCTCAAACCTTCAGAAGTATGAGATGAACCCCAACAACTTGGAAAGGTGGATCTCTCTCACACGTACCGACACAGACTATCCCCCAATTTAACTGATCCCCAAAGGTTTTTGATTAAATAGCGGAATAGAAAATATGATCCAAAAAAAGTGTATGTATATCACACGTACACAACCACACTAGGCCCCAATTACTATTGTTTGTACCCCTAAAAGGCTAGATGAGGAGTAGGGGGGGTATGGAACAGGCAGCACCCTCAAACCTTCAGAAGTATGAGATGAACCCCAACAACTTGGAAAGGTGGATCTCTCTCGCACGTACCGACACAGACTATCCCCCAATTTAACTGATCCCCAAAGGTTTTTGATTAAATAGCGGAATAGAAAATATGATCCCAAAAAAGTGTATGTATATCACACGTACACAACCACACTGGGCCCCAATTACTATTGTTTGTACCCCTAAAAGGCTAGATGAGGAGTAGGGGGAGTATGGAACAGGCAGCACCCTCAAACCTTCAGAAGTATGAGATGAACCCCAACAACTTGGAAAGGTGGATCTCTCTCACACGTACCAACACAGACTATCCGCCAATTTAACTGATCCCCAAAGGTTTTTGATTAAATAGCGGAATAGAAAATATGATCCAAAAAAAGTGTATGTATATCACACATACACAACCACACTAGGCCCCAATTACTATTGTTTGTACCCCTAAAAGGCTAGATGAGGAGTAGGGGGAGTATGGAACAGGCAGCACCCTCAAACCTTCAGAAGTATGAGATGAACCCCAACAACTTGGAAAGGTGGATCTCTCTCACACGTACCGACACAGACTATCCCGCAATTCAATTGATCCTCAAAGGTTTTTATTGAATAGCGGAATAGGAAATATGATCAAAAAAAGTGTATGTATCTCGCACGTACACAACCACACTAGGCCCCAATTACTATTGTTTGTACCCCTAAAAGGCTAGATGAGGAGTAGGGGGGGTATGGAACAGGCAGCACCCTCAAACCTTCAGAAGTATGAGATGAACCCCAACAACTTGGAAAGGTGGATCTCTCTCACACGTACCGACACAGACTATCCCCCAATTTAACTGATCCCCAAAGGTTTTTGATTAAATAGCGGAATAGAAAATATGATCCCAAAAAAGTGTATGTATATCACACGTACACAACCACACTGGGCCCCAATTACTATTGTTTGTACCCCTAAAAGGCTAGATGAGGAGTAGGGGGAGTATGGAACAGGCAGCACCCTCAAACCTTCAGAAGTATGAGATGAACCCCAACAACTTGGAAAGGTGGATCTCTCTCACACGTACCAACACAGACTATCCCCCAATTTAACTGATCCCCAAAGGTTTTTGATTAAATAGCGGAATAGAAAATATGATCCAAAAAAAGTGTATGTATATCACACGTACACAACCACACTAGGCCCCAATTACTATTGTTTGTACCCCTAAAAGGCTAGATGAGGAGTAGGGGGAGTATGGAACAGGCAGCACCCTCAAACCTTCAGAAGTATGAGATGAACCCCAACAACTTGGAAAGGTGGATCTCTCTCACACGTACCGACACAGACTATCCCGCAATTCAATTGATCCTCAAAGGTTTTTATTGAATAGCGGAATAGGAAATATGATCAAAAAAAGTGTATGTATCTCGCACGTACACAACCACACTAGGCCCCAATTACTATTGTTTGTACCCCTAAAAGGCTAGATGAGGAGTAGGGGGGGTATGGAACAGGCAGCACCCTCAAACCTTCAGAAGTATGAGATGAACCCCAACAACTTGGAAAGGTGGATCTCTCTCACACGTACCGACACAGACTATCCCCCAATTTAACTGATCCCCAAAGGTTTTTGATTAAATAGCGGAATAGAAAATATGATCCAAAAAAAGTGTATGTATATCACACGTACACAACCACACTGGGCCCCAATTACTATTGTTTGTACCCCTAAAAGGCTAGATGAGGAGTAGGGGGAGTATGGAACAGGCAGCACCCTCAAACCTTCAGAAGTATGAGATGAACCCCAACAACTTGGAAAGGTGGATCTCTCTCACACGTACCGACACAGACTATCCCGCAATTCAATTGATCCTCAAAGGTTTTTATTGAATAGCGGAATAGGAAATATGATCAAAAAAAGTGTATGTATCTCGCACGTACACAACCACACTAGGCCCCAATTACTATTGTTTGTACCCCTAAAAGGCTAGATGAGGAGTAGGGGGGGTATGGAACAGGCAGCACCCTCAAACCTTCAGAAGTATGAGATGAACCCCAACAACTTGGAAAGGTGGATCTCTCTCACACGTACCGACACAGACTATCCCCCAATTTAACTGATCCCCAAAGGTTTTTGATTAAATAGCGGAATAGAAAATATGATCCCAAAAAAGTGTATGTATATCACACGTACACAACCACACTGGGCCCCAATTACTATTGTTTGTACCCCTAAAAGGCTAGATGAGGAGTAGGGGGAGTATGGAACAGGCAGCACCCTCAAACCTTCAGAAGTATGAGATGAACCCCAACAACTTGGAAAGGTGGATCTCTCTCACACGTACCGACACAGACTATCCCCCAATTTAACTGATCCCCAAAGGTTTTTGATTAAATAGCGGAATAGAAAATATGATCCCAAAAAAGTGTATGTATATCACACGTACACAACCACACTGGGCCCCAATTACTATTGTTTGTACCCCTAAAAGGCTAGATGAGGAGTAGGGGGAGTATGGAACAGGCAGCACCCTCAAACCTTCAGAAGTATGAGATGAACCCCAACAACTTGGAAAGGTGGATCTCTCTCACACGTACCAACACAGACTATCCCCCAATTTAACTGATCCCCAAAGGTTTTTGATTAAATAGCGGAATAGAAAATATGATCCAAAAAAAGTGTATGTATATCACACGTACACAACCACACTAGGCCCCAATTACTATTGTTTGTACCCCTAAAAGGCTAGATGAGGAGTAGGGGGAGTATGGAACAGGCAGCACCCTCAAACCTTCAGAAGTATGAGATGAACCCCAACAACTTGGAAAGGTGGATCTCTCTCACACGTACCGACACAGACTATCCCGCAATTCAATTGATCCTCAAAGGTTTTTATTGAATAGCGGAATAGGAAATATGATCAAAAAAAGTGTATGTATCTCGCACGTACACAACCACACTAGGCCCCAATTACTATTGTTTGTACCCCTAAAAGGCTAGATGAGGAGTAGGGGGGGTATGGAACAGGCAGCACCCTCAAACCTTCAGAAGTATGAGATGAACCCCAACAACTTGGAAAGGTGGATCTCTCTCACACGTACCGACACAGACTATCCCCCAATTTAACTGATCCCCAAAGGTTTTTGATTAAATAGCGGAATAGAAAATATGATCCAAAAAAAGTGTATGTATATCACACGTACACAACCACACTGGGCCCCAATTACTATTGTTTGTACCCCTAAAAGGCTAGATGAGGAGTAGGGGGAGTATGGAACAGGCAGCACCCTCAAACCTTCAGAAGTATGAGATGAACCCCAACAACTTGGAAAGGTGGATCTCTCTCACACGTACCGACACAGACTATCCCGCAATTCAATTGATCCTCAAAGGTTTTTATTGAATAGCGGAATAGGAAATATGATCAAAAAAAGTGTATGTATCTCGCACGTACACAACCACACTAGGCCCCAATTACTATTGTTTGTACCCCTAAAAGGCTAGATGAGGAGTAGGGGGGGTATGGAACAGGCAGCACCCTCAAACCTTCAGAAGTATGAGATGAACCCCAACAACTTGGAAAGGTGGATCTCTCTCACACGTACCGACACAGACTATCCCCCAATTTAACTGATCCCCAAAGGTTTTTGATTAAATAGCGGAATAGAAAATATGATCCCAAAAAAGTGTATGTATATCACACGTACACAACCACACTGGGCCCCAATTACTATTGTTTGTACCCCTAAAAGGCTAGATGAGGAGTAGGGGGAGTATGGAACAGGCAGCACCCTCAAACCTTCAGAAGTATGAGATGAACCCCAACAACTTGGAAAGGTGGATCTCTCTCACACGTACCAACACAGACTATCCCCCAATTTAACTGATCCCCAAAGGTTTTTGATTAAATAGCGGAATAGAAAATATGATCCCAAAAAAGTGTATGTATATCACACGTACACAACCACACTAGGCCCCAATTACTATTGTTTGTACCCCTAAAAGGCTAGGAGTAGGGGGAGTATGGAACAGGCAGCACCCTCAAACCTTCAGAAGTATGAGATGAACCC
The DNA here is from genome assembly GCF_965119305.1 of Pelophylax lessonae. Lineage (NCBI taxonomy): Eukaryota > Metazoa > Chordata > Amphibia > Anura > Ranidae > Pelophylax > Pelophylax lessonae. The sequence continues at coordinate 286,903,505 of NC_138771.1, read as the reverse complement.
CAACAACTTGGAAAGGTGGATCTCTCTCACACGTACCAACACAGACTATCCCCCAATTTAACTGATCCCCAAAGGTTTTTGATTAAATAGCGGAATAGAAAATATGATCCCAAAAAAGTGTATGTATATCACACGTACACAACCACACTAGGCCCCAATTACTATTGTTTGTACCCCTAAAAGGCTAGGAGTAGGGGGAGTATGGAACAGGCAGCACCCTCAAACCTTCAGAAGTATGAGATGAACCCCAACAACTTGGAAAGGTGGATCTCTCTCACACGTACCAACACAGACTATCCCCCAATTTAACTGATCCCCAAAGGTTTTTGATTAAATAGCGGAATAGAAAATATGATCCCAAAAAAGTGTATGTATATCACACGTACACAACCACACTAGGCCCCAATTACTATTGTTTGTACCCCTAAAAGGCTAGGAGTAGGGGGAGTATGGAACAGGCAGCACCCTCAAACCTTCAGAAGTATGAGATGAACCCCAACAACTTGGAAAGGTGGATCTCTCTCACACGTACCAACACAGACTATCCCCCAATTTAACTGATCCCCAAAGGTTTTTGATTAAATAGCGGAATAGAAAATATGATCCCAAAAAAGTGTATGTATATCACACGTACACAACCACACTAGGCCCCAATTACTATTGTTTGTACCCCTAAAAGGCTAGGAGTAGGGGGAGTATGGAACAGGCAGCACCCTCAAACCTTCAGAAGTATGAGATGAACCCCAACAACTTGGAAAGGTGGATCTCTCTCACACGTACCAACACAGACTATCCCCCAATTTAACTGATCCCCAAAGGTTTTTGATTAAATAGCGGAATAGAAAATATGATCCCAAAAAAGTGTATGTATATCACACGTACACAACCACACTAGGCCCCAATTACTATTGTTTGTACCCCTAAAAGGCTAGGAGTAGGGGGAGTATGGAACAGGCAGCACCCTCAAACCTTCAGAAGTATGAGATGAACCCCAACAACTTGGAAAGGTGGATCTCTCTCACACGTACCAACACAGACTATCCCCCAATTTAACTGATCCCCAAAGGTTTTTGATTAAATAGCGGAATAGAAAATATGATCCCAAAAAAGTGTATGTATATCACACGTACACAACCACACTAGGCCCCAATTACTATTGTTTGTACCCCTAAAAGGCTAGGAGTAGGGGGGAGTATGGAACAGGCAGCACCCTCAAACCTTCAGAAGTATGAGATGAACCCCAACAACTTGGAAAGGTGGATCTCTCTCACACGTACCAACACAGACTATCCCCCAATTTAACTGATCCCCAAAGGTTTTTGATTAAATAGCGGAATAGAAAATATGATCCCAAAAAAGTGTATGTATATCACACGTACACAACCACACTGGGCCCCAATTACTATTGTTTGTACCCCTAAAAGGCTAGATGAGGAGTAGGGGGGGTATGGAACAGGCAGCACCCTCAAACCTTCAGAAGTATGAGATGAACCCCAACAACTTGGAAAGGTGGATCTCTCTCACACGTACCGACACAGACTATCCCCCAATTTAACTGATCCCCAAAGGTTTTTGATTAAATAGCGGAATAGAAAATATGATCCCAAAAAAGTGTATGTATATCACACGTACACAACCACACTGGGCCCCAATTACTATTGTTTGTACCCCTAAAAGGCTAGATGAGGAGTAGGGGGAGTATGGAACAGGCAGCACCCTCAAACCTTCAGAAGTATGAGATGAACCCCAACAACTTGGAAAGGTGGATCTCTCTCACACGTACCAACACAGACTATCCCCCAATTTAACTGATCCCCAAAGGTTTTTGATTAAATAGCGGAATAGAAAATATGATCCCAAAAAAGTGTATGTATATCACACGTACACAACCACACTAGGCCCCAATTACTATTGTTTGTACCCCTAAAAGGCTAGGAGTAGGGGGAGTATGGAACAGGCAGCACCCTCAAACCTTCAGAAGTATGAGATGAACCCCAACAACTTGGAAAGGTGGATCTCTCTCACACGTACCAACACAGACTATCCCCCAATTTAACTGATCCCCAAAGGTTTTTGATTAAATAGCGGAATAGAAAATATGATCCCAAAAAAGTGTATGTATATCACACGTACACAACCACACTAGGCCCCAATTACTATTGTTTGTACCCCTAAAAGGCTAGGAGTAGGGGGAGTATGGAACAGGCAGCACCCTCAAACCTTCAGAAGTATGAGATGAACCCCAACAACTTGGAAAGGTGGATCTCTCTCACACGTACCAACACAGACTATCCCCCAATTTAACTGATCCCCAAAGGTTTTTGATTAAATAGCGGAATAGAAAATATGATCCCAAAAAAGTGTATGTATATCACACGTACACAACCACACTAGGCCCCAATTACTATTGTTTGTACCCCTAAAAGGCTAGGAGTAGGGGGAGTATGGAACAGGCAGCACCCTCAAACCTTCAGAAGTATGAGATGAACCCCAACAACTTGGAAAGGTGGATCTCTCTCACACGTACCAACACAGACTATCCCCCAATTTAACTGATCCCCAAAGGTTTTTGATTAAATAGCGGAATAGAAAATATGATCCCAAAAAAGTGTATGTATATCACACGTACACAACCACACTAGGCCCCAATTACTATTGTTTGTACCCCTAAAAGGCTAGGAGTAGGGGGAGTATGGAACAGGCAGCACCCTCAAACCTTCAGAAGTATGAGATGAACCCCAACAACTTGGAAAGGTGGATCTCTCTCACACGTACCAACACAGACTATCCCCCAATTTAACTGATCCCCAAAGGTTTTTGATTAAATAGCGGAATAGAAAATATGATCCCAAAAAAGTGTATGTATATCACACGTACACAACCACACTAGGCCCCAATTACTATTGTTTGTACCCCTAAAAGGCTAGGAGTAGGGGGAGTATGGAACAGGCAGCACCCTCAAACCTTCAGAAGTATGAGATGAACCCCAACAACTTGGAAAGGTGGATCTCTCTCACACGTACCAACACAGACTATCCCCCAATTTAACTGATCCCCAAAGGTTTTTGATTAAATAGCGGAATAGAAAATATGATCCCAAAAAAGTGTATGTATATCACACGTACACAACCACACTAGGCCCCAATTACTATTGTTTGTACCCCTAAAAGGCTAGGAGTAGGGGGGAGTATGGAACAGGCAGCACCCTCAAACCTTCAGAAGTATGAGATGAACCCCAACAACTTGGAAAGGTGGATCTCTCTCACACGTACCAACACAGACTATCCCCCAATTTAACTGATCCCCAAAGGTTTTTGATTAAATAGCGGAATAGAAAATATGATCCCAAAAAAGTGTATGTATATCACACGTACACAACCACACTAGGCCCCAATTACTATTGTTTGTACCCCTAAAAGGCTAGGAGTAGGGGGAGTATGGAACAGGCAGCACCCTCAAACCTTCAGAAGTATGAGATGAACCCCAACAACTTGGAAAGGTGGATCTCTCTCACACGTACCAACACAGACTATCCCCCAATTTAACTGATCCCCAAAGGTTTTTGATTAAATAGCGGAATAGAAAATATGATCCCAAAAAAGTGTATGTATATCACACGTACACAACCACACTAGGCCCCAATTACTATTGTTTGTACCCCTAAAAGGCTAGGAGTAGGGGGAGTATGGAACAGGCAGCACCCTCAAACCTTCAGAAGTATGAGATGAACCCCAACAACTTGGAAAGGTGGATCTCTCTCACACGTACCAACACAGACTATCCCCCAATTTAACTGATCCCCAAAGGTTTTTGATTAAATAGCGGAATAGAAAATATGATCCCAAAAAAGTGTATGTATATCACACGTACACAACCACACTAGGCCCCAATTACTATTGTTTGTACCCCTAAAAGGCTAGATGAGGAGTAGGGGGAGTATGGAACAGGCAGCACCCTCAAACCTTCAGAAGTATGAGATTGTGTTCACTGTACCCCACAAAGATTGAGTTCACTGCACCCCACAATGATTGTGTTCACTGCACCCCACAAAGATTGTGTTCACTGCACCTCACAAAGATTGTGTTCACTGTACCCCCCAAAGATTGTGTTCACTGCACCCCACAAAGATTCTGTTCACTGTACCCCACAAAGATTGTGTTCACTGCACCCCAAAAAGATTGTGTTCACTGCACCCCAAAAAGGATGTTGTTCACTGCACCCCAAAAAGGATGTTGTTCACTCCACCCCAAAAAGATTGTGTTCACTGCACCCCACAAAGATTGTGTTCACTGCACCCCAAAAAGATTGTGTTCACTGCACCCCAAAAATGATTTTGTTCACTGCACCCCAAAAATGATTTTGTTCACTGCACCCCAAAAAGGATGTTGTTCACTCCACCCCAAAAAGATTGTGTTCACTGCACCCCACAAAGGATTTTGTTCACTGCACCCCAAAAAGATTGTGTTCACTGCACCCCAAAAAGGATGTTGTTCACTGCACCCCAAAAAGGATTTTGTTCACTGCACCCCAAAAAGATTGTGTTCACTGCACCCCACAAAGGATTTTGTTCACTGCACCCCACAAAGATTGTGTTCACTGCACACCAAAAAGGATTGTGTTCACTGCACCCCAAAAAGATTTTGTTCACTGCACCCCAAAAAGATTGTGTTCACTGCAGCCCAAAAAGATTGTGTTCACTGCAGCCCAAAAAGATTGTGTTCACTGCAGCCCAAAAAGATTGTGTTCACTGCAGCCCAAAAAGATTGTGTTCACTGCAGCCCAAAAAGATTGTGTTCACTGCAGCTCACACACAGAAAAATGGATGTGGATCACTGACACCTGCCTATCTCCAATCCCACACCACACAGCAATATCGATTGTAGTTTGTAGAACACAGTTTCCCTAAAATTCAGCAGACTCTGTCCCTAACAGGATTGAGAAGAGATCGTAGATCAGGATTGAGTGCAGATTCACCCCACCCCCCACACAGCAATATCGATTGTAGTTTGTAGAAGACACTGACCCTATAATTCAGCAGACTCTATCCCTAAAATGCCTACAACTCGCCCTGCCTAAACACTCCGACCTGTCCCTCAATTCTATCCGGACACAAATGTTTTTTTCCTGCCTATCTTTCCCTAATCAGCAGCCAGCACGTTGATGTGTGCTCTGTCCCTGAATCTAAGCAGCATAATGACGCCGCTGCGGCTGCCTCGAACTTATAAAGACTTGGTCACATGCTTCAGACGGCCAATCACAGCTACTGAGACATTTGCAGGCATGGCTGGGATGGCTTAAGGCACACCAGTTAAACGATTGTTGATTGGCTGTTGAAAGCCCGCCATGAAAAGAGCGCCAAAGCATGCAAAACCCGGAAATAAAACGACCGAACACGGATTTTTACCCGAACATACAGTAAAGTGTCCGTGTCCGTGTTCGGGTACAAAAAATCCAATTATTCGGTACGAACACGAATAATACAGTCCGTGTTCGCTCAACACTATAGTTCACACATTTTTTGTTTGTTAATGGAGGTGGACTGAATGCAGTTAGAAACATTTAGGTGTGTATTCAGCCATAGAAAAGCATTACATCCAGATGGGTATAGAAATCTCCAAAGGCATTTGGATGCATTCATTTAGACACCATTGTGCATGAGACCTTAGAGAGTTAAGTGTATCTTATTTTCTCCATCCTGGATCCTCTTTATGCAGTCACAATGATCTGGAATTACTTTTCTGCATTTTGTTTCCAGCCAAAGACCAATGTGTGAGTTTTTTTTTTAATCAGCGACTTCCTCACTGTAATTAATAAAGTTTACAGCTGCAACGACCAATGGGTAAAGTTTTTAATTAGTGGTTCTTCCTTGCTATAAATAAATAAAATATGGCTGCCTGCAGTCATACTTCACTCCTCAGCATAGAAAGACTGTAAAGCAAATAAGATCCAACATAACTGAAAAACCTTAACTTGTATGTTTTGGCAACATTTTATACAATATTGTATATTATATGTATATTATTGCAAGCTTCCTTGATTTACCTTTAACCACTTAAATACTGAGCACTTTCACCCCCTTCCTGCCCAGGCCAATTTTCAGCTTTCAGTGCTGGTGCAGTTTGAACGATAGTTGTGCAGCCATATAACACTTTACCCAAATTACATTTTTATCATTCTTTTCAGACACATAGAGCTTTCTTTTGGTGGTATTTATTCACCACTGGTTCCTTTTTTTTTTTTTAAGGGGGGGGGGGGGCTAAACAAATAAAAAAGACTGAAAAGTTAAAATATTTTTTGTTTGTTTTTATTATAAAAATGTTGCAAATAAGTAATTTGTCTTCTTCTCTGATGAGTCTGTACTGATGGGCACTGATTGGCTGCACTGATGGGCACTGATTGGCTACACTGATTGGCTGTACTGATGAGGAAGCACTGATAGGTGGCACTGATGTTCACTGATTGTCACTGATGGGGCTGCACTGATGCTCATGTCCCAAATAAAAAACTTACAGACTTGCCAGTTAATGGCTTTACTTTCCTCCCACAGACACAGCGTGGAAGGAAAGGACTACCTATATGTGGCAAGTCTGTTTACATGTGATCAGCTGTGGTTGAACACAGCTGATCACATGGTAAAGGGCCACTGTGATTGGCCTTTTACTCTGATCTGTCGGTCACAGGGTGCGCCCAATACACACCACAGGAGGTGCTCAGGTGCAGGGTTCTGGGAGGACATCTATTGACCCCTCCCAGAACTGGATGGTCATGCTGTAGCCATCTTTTGGTTACGGTGAACATGCACATAGAGAGCTTGATTGTTAGATTTCCCTGCACGCATTTATGGCCTGATATGAAGGGTGTGAGTCCAAGAAATAATTGATTTAGGTATAATATTCTTATCCTGACTGCATTCACTAATGAATGCAGTCTTTCTGTAGTTATATTATCTGTGCCACTCACTGTTGAAGCTAATATCAGTCAGCTGAATGTTAAAATATTGCATAATTCACTTAAAGTATAACTACAATTTTACTCAAAACCCAGCCACCCTTCCTTCGCCCCCCAAGCTGATTCAATTTAGAACCCTTAACCTTCCTTTGACCTTTGTATACCCAAACACTATCAGTGTCATTAAATTGGGACTCTAATTAAAACTGGGAGAACTGGTAGGTTGGCTACGTAAAGTGAAGCGCTCCGAAATACACAATCCCTACATCCAAACAAATTAATTAGTACTAGGGATAGACCGATATATCGAGGGCTGATATATCAAGGGACGATATACACTTTCCCCGATATATCGGCCCTGGAACTGGCCGATATTGCCAATGTTTTTGTGACGGCATTCTGCCTTCTTAGGCTGCCTCCTTTTGCCAGTCGGAGACGGGACTAGTCTCGTGGGAGTGTATCACAGCCATACACCCACCCAAAACAGCCCAGTGCCAGCCAGCCACCCACATCCACAGGCCCTGTACCAGCCAGCAACAGGCACTGTACCAACGAGTCAGCCAGCCAGGCACTGTACCAGCCAGCCACCCACCCACCACAGAGTGCCAGCCACCCACCCACCATATGGTGCCAGACAGCCAGCCACCCACAGGCCCTGTGCCAGACAGCCACAGGCACTTTACCAGCCAGCCGCCCACAGGCCTTGTACCAGCCAGCCACCCACAACCCCTGTGCCAGCCACCCACCTACCACAGGGTGCCAGTCAGCCATCCACTACAGGGTGCCAGCCAGCCACCCACCACAGGGTACCAGCCAGTTAGCCACCTACCACAGGGTGCCAGCAAGCCAGCCATTAAGCATTAAACAAAAATTAACATGTTCAGTACCAGATTTGTGTCAAAAATTCTTTATTTTTCAAAACTTTAAATGTACAAAATATCGGTCCATATTGTCCGATACCGATACGCAATGGCCAAAGTATCGGCCCTGAAAAAACCATATCAGTCTATCCCTAATTAATACAACCCACTACAGAATATAAAGTGATAAAAATGTGAACTGATGTGATTTTATCAATAGTGACCACACATATACATAAGTAATGCCAGAACACCCATGTGTAGTAGATTACTAATCGGGCATAATGAATAAAGTGCCATCAGTGTGGTTCAAAAGACATTTAATACATGTATATCTATCAGTCAGTTCCATATATCTTCAGTTCATCGTTAGTGTAATCTTCCCACAACTACATGTGTGCTGCACGGTACATGGTTGGATGATGGAACTCTGTTGGTATAGGGGTGTTTTGGGGTGATGTGCAGTGCCATTTGACCTGCAAACATGGTGTGTTTAATGGCATCCAAAGAGTTAAATTTTTGTCTCATCTGACCAGTCAATGTTCTCCCAGTATTTTATAGGCTTATCTAAATGTTGTGCAGCAAGCTTTAAACGCGCTTCAACAAGCTTTCACTTTAGCAATGGAGTCTTGCGTGGTGAGCGTGCATATAGACCATGGCGGTTGAGTGCATTACTGTTTGTTTTCTTTAAGGAGCTCTCCACAAGTGGTCCTTGGCTCTTTGTCATGGCTGGTGTTTGGTGAAATTATTTTCTTTCCATTTCCAGATTATGGCTCCAACAGTGCTCACTGGTTTAGAAATCCTTCTGTAACCAATGCAACAATAAGTTTCCCAAAGTTTTGAGAGAGCTCTTTGCTTTTACCCATCATAATTAATTTCTAATTACAGATAGATTTCAGTTGGTATCTTGAATTTCCATGTCTTTTTGCTCCTCCTTTTTTTCATGTGTTCACTACTTTTTTCCTGTGTCATTCCATTTTAATACACAGAACTTCATTTCTGAACTTATTTGTTTTGGTTTCTTTGTATGTATGTATGTATGTATTGCACGGGTTGTTACTGACATGTTGTGAAATTTTCATGTCAGAAATATATTTACCTAGAAAAATGGTGACCTGTTCAATACTTATTGTACCCGTTGTATGTGTGTGTAATGTGTGTATATGTATATATATATATATATGTGTGTGTGTGTGTGTGTGTGTAATATTATCATGCACACACACACACACACACACACACGTGCCTAGAGTGCACACACCTATGGATATCGCACAGGGCTACAAGTGTAACATAGGCAGCAGAGCACAGATTTAACCTCATTGGGATTCTGATGCTGCTTCATTTTCCTGTAGCAAAGAAGTAGCACTACTGCATTACTTAGAAATCTATGTAATAAAAAATGCTATAAGAAAATGACAAACATTTGCATATTACCAACAAAAATTGCCCTATTTTGTGTAATATGATAACTTCCTATGATTGCAAGCTCCATCTAGTGGCCGTAAAGCAATATTTTTCCTGATTTGAGGTATTTCAGAAACAAAATACAAAATTATGGCCACAAGATGGCTTTTCAGATCATAAGAAACAATCCTATTACACAAATACAGCTATTTTCGTTGGACTGTTTGATTGTCATATTCGTACAAAAAAGTTTTTAAACATAACTCCTTATGTGTATATTTAGCCAAAACACTTTTCTGGTGGGGGGGGGAAGGGACTGTAAAATGAAACTGGAACAAATCCAAATTTTACGCTGGCAGAAACACCAAATCACCATGTGTGTCGCCAAGATGCACGAATCAGGAGAATCGCTGGTTCACAATTTTTTCTTTCAATGTAATATTTTCTCTGTTCTGTTAGATCTGCAAGAATTATACAGTTAGGCAAGCCAGGCAATTATGACTTACATCATTTTCTACAGATTGTACAAATTTATAGTTGGCAAATAAAATAAAAAAATCGGATTTGAATGCAGAGCCCTGTATCTTCATATGACTTTGAGAGATAGATGGAATGTAAAATGGCTAGATCATGTTGATCCCAGTGCAGCTCTTAATACCCAAATCCAGGAATTGGACACAATCTACTGTTGCAATGTCCCCTCTCCCCTCCCCCCACCCACACACACTGTAAGTGTTTAATTGCTCATGCAATTTAGGAGTGCAGAAATAAAGATTAATACCTCACTGCAGCAGGGTCCCTCCAGAGGTGCGACCAGCCTCATTTTTAAGGAATTCCCAGCAGTGGTCCCACTCCTGCCTCCTCCTTGTACAATACGTGCATAATGGTCATGAATGGTACATAGGATACCAAGGGATTGCATACCACCTGGATTTCAGATGTAACAAGCATGTAACTTCTTGCAGTGGGAGAAGTTGAGGGGAGTGCGACGTACACTGCAAGGATGAATTTTTTCTAATTGATGACGTTGGGTCTTAAAGAGTAAAAAGGGACATTAAAAATTCTATATATACTATTCTATATTTATAGTATATCTGGGTTGTCCTCATTTATTTTAGGTGCTTTAGAGAGGAGCTCCAGGAATTGCAGCACTTTGCAGGCAAAACAGCTGCATACGACTGCTGCTGTATGGGAAACTCAGAGGTCCAGTGTTGAAACGCTGAAAGTATAGGGATATTTGTACTCCCAACGCAGTGGCGGTTCTACATTAAATTGCTCCCCGGGCAAGACTCCCTCCCGGTGCCCCCCCCAAAAAAAAAAAAATAAATAACATGACAACATAAGAATAAATGCAGAGTGCCACAGCATTGCCCCCAATAAATGCAGAGTGCCACAGCATTGCCCCCAATAAATGCAGAGTGCCACAGCATTGCCCCCAATAAATGCAGAGTGCCACAGCATTGCCCCCAATAAATGCAGAGTGCCACAGCATTGCCCCCAATAAATGCAGAGTGCCACAGCATTGCCCCCAATAAATGCAGAGTGCCACAGCATTGCCCCCAATAAATGCAGAGTGCCACAGCATTGCCCCCAATAAATGCAGAGTGCCACAGCATTGCCCCCAATAAATGCAGAGATGCCAGCGTGCCACCTTTCAATGCAGAGCGCCAGCGTTCCCCCCGCGAGACCCATCCGTGCACTTACCTCACTTCTCTTCAGTTCAGTCCCCGGATTTCCCGCGTCTCCTCAGTCCTCCCGCGGCGCCTCCTCCTCGGCCAATGGCGTGGGGTTTGCCTTTGGGCCAATCAGGAAGCGGGAGGACCCGCTCCCTGATTGGCCAGGAGGAGGATCAGTGTGACAATAGCGAATTTTCATTCGCTATTGTCACACAATGGGCAGGCTCGGGGGGGAGCAATGCTCTGCGCCTCGGCTCCGCTGCCACAGTGAAATTATTCAAAGTTCCTCGGGTGGCCCGGTACCATTTGATCCACGGACCGGTACTGGTCCACGGCCCGGGGGTTGGGGAACACTGTCATACGCCCTCCACGTGTCATAAAAAATGCCGCCCCGGGCGGCTGCCCTGTTCGCCCATGCCTAAAACCGCCACTGCTCCAACGCTCAGTAAAAACATAAATAGTAAAAAAAAAAAAAAGTTAAGTCCACCAGGTGGCATGTACCTAATTGGACTTAATTCCTTAAGGCAAGCAGATTTTAAAAGTGCTGCAAATCCTGGAATTCTGTGTTAAAGTTTATCTAAAGCCAAAACCTTGTAAACGATAAATATACTTTAACTGTGTGTCTTTGCATGGATTAACTATGCACATGTTTTTAAAACCTTTACAGGGTTGCGTACATGTAATTGCCTGAATAATTTAACATTTACATATTCATGAGTTACATTTTCAGATAGTGATCCATTTTCCTGTTGTGTATGTTTTCCAGAGGCTTACTGCTCCAGGAAAACAGCAAGTTTTCAGAGGCTCTCCACTACTACAAGTTAGCAATTGGTAGCAGGCCTACACTGGCATGTAAGTAATGAATTTACATTTTATCATCTTCGTTCGCATCTGTTTATCATTATCATCACAATTTTTTTTTAAATAAGATGAAGGGCTAAGGCCTCACCACAAAACCATCATCAAAACTGGCATTCTAATTGGCAGCGTTTTGTAGAGATGAAAGGTTTTGAAAAAGCATGTAGGCCGAACCACCAATCATCTATGGTGGTCCCTTCTGTAAGGGAAGGAAAATTAGTGACAGACCACGTGTGCAAAAATAGTCTCTCAAGGCCAGTCATTTACTGCTACTAAAAGAAGCAGTGCTGAATTTTTAACATATTACATTTAGATGTGTTTGTTGTATTCACTTAAAATGATACTTATTGCAATCACTGATTTTACAGCGGCATACTTGAATACAGGAATTATTCTTATGAATCAGGGAAGAACTGAAGAGGCCAGAAGAACCTTTTTGAAATGTTCAGAAATTCCAGATGAAAATTTAAAAGATCCTAACGCTCATAAAAGTTCAGTAACCAGCTGCCTTTATAATCTGGGGAAGTTGTACCATGAACAAGGCCAGTATGAGGTAAGTTCCACAAATTAGTGAAACCTTAAACTTTTTATTGAATTATGGTTTTATTTAGCTTTTTTTTTTTTACAATAAAGAAAATGGGCAAAATCTATTATAATAATAAAATTTACAGTGCTTAAAGTGGAAGTAAACCCTCCTATCGTTTTCAGCCAAGGAAGATGCCGTCTTGGCCTCGTTCTAATCGTCAACTGCCATGCTGCACATGTCATCAGTTATGACACCGGCCATTGGATGGTTTGACAGTTTGGTTGCGAGGACAACCAATATGACCGTTACGCTCCCGACACAAGCCGGGAATGTAACTGTTTTTTAAACTGTTTATTCCATTGGTTTTGTCTGGATAGATTCTGGGTGTTTGAGGGTGATAACAGAGACAGCTTAGGGAACAGTATCACCGGCCTGAGACCAGGGTCAAGGTCAGGGAGTATGATACATAAGAAAAGGAGTATGGCTGAGTGGGTAGGTAGCAGAGAATGCAATAGGAGGGGATTTGGATATTAAATTTTTATATTTTTTTTGTGGTGGGTGGGAGGGTTGTTAATATAGAAAGTTTACTTGTAATAGTTATATATGGTCGTTAATCTGTGTAATGACTTGAACTATGTTTTTATATGCTGACAGAAACTTGAATAAAATGTTAATATACAAAAAAAAAATCCATGGGTTTACTTTCGCATTAAGGCATTATGGGGAGCCCATACATCATTAAAATTATTGTAAAGTCTATTTTTTTTCTTTAGTTAAAAATAAAAAACATGTTATACTTACCTGCTCTGTGCAGTGGTTTTGCACAGAGCAGCCCAGATCCTCCTCATCTAGGGCCCCTCTTTGGTGCTTCTGGCCCCTCCCTCCTGCTGAGTGCCCCAACAGAAAGCAGCTTGCTATGGGGGAACCCGAGCTGAGCCACAGCTCCCTGTGTCCATTGAGACACAGAGCCCCAGCCTGGCCCCGCCCCCTTTCTCTCCTCATTGGTTGACTGACTTTAAAAGCAGTGGGAGCCAATGGCACCACACTGCTGTCTCAGCCAACGAGGAGGGGAGTCCTGGACAGCCGAGACACACCTGCAACATCACTGGATCTAGAGGGACTCTGGTAAGTATTAGGTGGGCCGAGGGGGGCTGCTGCACACAGAAGGCTTTTTATATTCATGCATATATTGCATGAAGATAAAAAATCTTCTGCCTTTACAATCATTTTAAGCATGACCCAAGTAGTGCTTGCATATCAGGTACCTATGAGCTGGATCTTGTCCCAACCCTTTTTGCATTATGATTAGTAAAATTGTTCTAATACTGACAGCATGGGCCTCAGGAGCTTTATGGCTATCAATCTAAAAACATGCTCATGGTATTTTTACTCTATCACAAATAAGATCTATTTGGGCTTATCCAGGTGTGTCTAGCCTTCATGACGATAAAGACTGCCATATGGCTGAATATCCTCTTCTCTAATAAATAAATTGTATATTTGACTGCCAAGGATACATTGTTTAGTTGTTGGCGATATTTTGCTTTTCCATTTTTATTTTGTGTCTTGGCCAGGAGCAATACTGTTTTTATTTCTGTTTTTATAGACCTCAGTGCAGTCAAGATCATTCAAACAACCCAATATATACACAGTTGGATCCATAGTCTTCTTACAGCTGAATACCTTGTTAACCCTATAAAATACTTTTTGCCAACGTTTTAAAGCAATTCCCTGACAAATGTATTAAGTCTCCTGAGTGCCCTTGACATTTATTACAATTTGGCAAATGCACCAAGCGTTTTTTTTTTTTTTTAAATATTTTGGATTATAAAATATTCTGTGTATAATGCATGGTTTGGTGATATAGAAATGCAAGTTATTGGTACCTGTTGAATATTTTAGAGAATATCTGCATATTCCTTCCCCCTTTTAGGGATTCAGAGCCTCTAATTCAGCCTTTCGCAACTTTTTTTTTTTTTTTTTAACACCCCGTGCGGAATCCTTCATTTATTTTCACACTTCAAGAAAGCCTGCTAGAAATGAAAATATCTACAGCTCACAGCACATTAGTATATAGAGTTAGATGTTGTAAGTATAATAAAATTGTGGCAGGCGTGGTAGATTGTGGCATTACAAGAGTATTTGACACCCAGAGTGGATCATATTTTGACCCCCCCCCCACCCCTTTTGCATCAGGGGCCAGAAGGAGGAGGATTGGCCCTACATTGTTGATCATTGGGAAAAATGTCACAGCAACAAAAACTGACTGGATTCCCCTATCCACTCATTCATTGTGAATGGGGAGTCCTCCTGCTGTGTCATTGTATTCTGAGGCTTCACCTATGCATTATGCATTATTTCTAATACATGCTAAACAACAATTTGAATATAGTAAGATGGTCAGGCTTAACTGTTATTGGCAGCAGTAAAGCATACATGAGACAAGGACACCCAGCACCAGTCTAAGCAGGTTGCACTTTTATTCAGAAAGGCAGCACAGTTTCAATGCTGGAGCGCTTTGCACTGCTAGTTCATAGCTTAAAACAAACCAGCCATTGGTTTGAGCTACTAACTAAACTCAGATAAATTCCTGACTAACAGGGTGCCCCTCTAATAGGTTCCTCAAAACAAACAGGAGGCATTTGTTCTGCATACAGGTTAATCCTTAAGCTGCCAGGTCCTTTCATCAGCATACAGACCTATAGCACTGCTTCCAGCTGGCCAGGTCCAACCTGGCATTCCTCCTTCTGCTAGTGACCTAAAGCCAATAGCTAAACTGTTTAGCGGACTCTGTGGAACAAACAGGCAGCTCTGATTAGCGGCAAAAAAAGCCACTGATCAGAGCTCTTCACCCAAAATGTGACCCCACCCCCCATCCCTTCTCTGCCAATGTCGCTGCTTCTATATCTCCAGCCTCTCAACCTCCCGCCACTGTTCTGTGCCTCTGCCCCCACTCTTTTGGGCCCCTAGTCCCTGCCCTTCACCCACCCCCAGCCCTGATTTGTTTCCCCCCCCCCCCCGCAACCCCTATCCTCTGTGGCAACTCTGCAGCCACCATCTTCCTGCCTATCCTACTGGCTTCAGGTGCTGCAAGGGAACCACAGGGGCTTTACAAATGTTCAACTACATCCTCCCCCCACCACTCTGTCCCCTCCTGCAATGACACACATCCATCCCCGATGTGCTACTGACCGGCATTTCTTTCCCCTCTCCCTCCAGCTGCAACTACTGCTGGGCCACACGGGGCAGCTGTCAGGATAAAGAGCAGTGGGGGCGGGGAGCTGGTAAACATGGGTTTGCCAGTCCCCTTTCTTCCCTTGAATGGACACTGTGAGAAATCAGTACTGATCGCTCCTGTTTCCATTCATCACTGAAGCATAGTAAACAGTGTTTACAGTCTCTATATCCAGTGTTTTACAGTCTCTATATACTGTAAAAGGAACCTCCATTACAGGCAAGGCTACTAGTGGACTTCAAAAATGCAGTTGGACTTGCATTTTGCAGTTTGACACTCAGGACATGCTTTATAATACTCCTGGATTGCTTTCTCTATACTGGATCAGAAAAAATGCTATTCAATCCTCTTTTTTTTGTTTTTTCCTTAAAATAACCAACAAAACCAGGAGAATCTTCTCCACTGCGTACTCTCATTCCTTTTTTAACTGATATGGATCAGGCTAACTTCTGTTACTTGAGGTACCTAATTTAACTATGATCCAACAACTGTGCAGTTTAAAAATCTTCCTTGGTCAATGGTATATCTGTTTTTTCTGGCACTGTGGCAGTTTCCTTTGACTCCCCAACTAGGACTACTAGTGGGAAGTTGTAAGGAACTTCTGATGTTGGGAAGTCAACATTTCCCTCAAGTTCAGGCAAAGTAGTAACCATTTACTTCAGACACATATTCGGACTGGTTACCTACTCTCTTCCACAGTTCCAAAAACAGAGGAAAATCACAGCTCAGTTTTGCACTGGGTAGTCTTCACCACACCCACGACATCTTTTACATTTGCAATAGATGTGCCCACTGAGCGTATTACTGTAGAGTAGTCTTTAGTACTGTATACAACGTTTTCCCATTTAATCTGAGCTGAGCTTGGCAGGTCCACCAGACTGGCATAGACCAAAGTGAAAAGGCTCCCAGAGTTGAATGATTCCTCCACTGGATTTCCCTGTATTGTAGTAGGACATATGTGCCCTTCAGTCTCTGTTCCTCAGCTGCAAAATAGGCTTGGCAAATAGTTTATGCTAGTGTCCTAAACACAAAGACTGTGGTTTAGAATGTGAATTGTTAAAACTGAATTCAATTATGTCCAATTTTATGTAGATTTTACTATATTTTCAGCTATTGGTATTTGGTGTGGTTTTCACAGCAACATTGTTATTTCTATGGTTTTATTTTCTAGGATGCCCTCTTAGTCTACCAAGAAGCAATACAGAAAATGCCAAGGCAGTTTGCACCACAGAGCTTGTATAACATGATGGGTAAGAATGATACTACAACCAAATAGCATTCTGTGTAAAACATTAAATATTACACCTATACATAGTATTATGTATTGAGGTGTATATAATTTGCAGATTGTAGAAATTGAGGGCAGACAACACTATCTTAGTACTTTACTCTTGAGACAGCCACATACTGTGAAATTCAAAGAACATAAGTCAAAACAAAAATTTTCAACACTTGCAGAATGTCAGATTATGTCCTCTCGGTATTTCTTTGAATATGTATGAGATGAGAATTGGGCCCCTATCACACGGGGCGGATGCGCTTGGCAGACTCCGTTAGCTCAGAGGAAATTGTTCTGTTGATCCCCGCAGAGCAGGCTGATGACAGGTCCGTCTCGGCTCACTCTGCAGAGACAGCTCTGTCAGACTCCCGCTCTCTTCAATGGGGAGTTTGGATGTCCAGTTTAATTCGATCTGAACTGCTGGACCGATGGCGAGCGTATCGCCATCTGTCTGTTTTAAGCAGATCTTGTCGGATCATGAGCGGATCTTGTTGGATCGGATGACTGAAGGGTGTCAATGGACACATCTCCACTGACATCCACCTCTCCATAAAGGAGAATGGGTGGCCTGATCAGGTCCACCTGAAAAACGGACAGGAGGACCTGATCGGTCCAATCGTGTGAAATGGGACTAAAATCTCTAGCTTGTTAGATTTCCAGCTGCTGTCCTGACCACCATTATTGAATCTGGATATATCTAGGTGTGGTTTGGGTTACCCAGTATGCCGTGGCTAGTATTGTCCTATACAGAAACCCTCATACTTCCTGCGGGACTTTAGAGTCCTGTTAAGTTTAAATCTAATGTGGGTTATTCACTTTATCGCCAAACTATGCATCCCCCAAAAAAAACAGACAAAAATGAGCAGTTATTCTTATGGCTCATTTTGCATGCATCCTAAATCTCCTTTAAATTATCAGGTTTCAAAGACACGTTATGCTAAACGTAGTGTTAGTGTACTTAGTATATATATATTCTAGTACACTTGCTCTGTAAATTTGCTATACTGCATAATTTAAAGATTTTTGCTTCCTGTGCCATCAAATTTTAGCACTTTAAAAGTGTTAACCCATCACAACCCTTTTTTTTTTCTACAAAACGTATTTCTCTAGATTTCCTAAATGTTACAATTTTATTGCCAAGCACATTTCTTTGCCTGCTTTTAAGCCTGACATCTGTGCCATGCTGCTCAGGAACCTTTTATTATTTGTTGGATTTTTGTTACCATTTAAAGATCAAACTACAGTGGCGGGTGCACATGTGGTAATCACTTTCTTTTTTATGTATTTTAAAAATCAAACAGTCTTTTTCTACCTGATCTGCCTCCCATAAAGCCAATGCAGTGGAAGAACTTTCATAAAAGTCAGATTTTTATTCTAGCCAGTTAACAGAAAGATGAGTAACATAAGTTCTATCAAATGAAACGTGACTTTTGATGTGTCTTTTATCACAGTTCTCTTCACATAGGTAAGGCAGACCTGTTCTTGGAGCAGGTTAGTAGTAATGAATGTCATTCTTGTGGGATAATGTTCTTCCTGTTTACTTTAATGGATGGAGTAGGATTTTATGCCAATACAATGAAAAGTTTAATTTGTCTAATAAATGCTGAAGATCTCCAATATTGTGCTTTAAGGTAAACGTTCATAAGTAGGACATGGAGGTTGCCCTTTTTACTTCCTATTCTGCAAATGCTAGCTTGTTGGCTGTTTTTTTACCTTCTAGATTCACTTATTTACAGATATGCACACTTGTTCCAGGACAGTGACTCCAAGCTTACTGAACCTTTTTTATGGCCAGTGTAATAGCCAGACGATTAGCATCTTTAGAAGGAGATTAGACAAGCAGCCCCCCATATGCCTCTCTAGAAAGGTCAAGAGCTCAACAGCACTTAGAATTTGTTCCTTAGAAGGTAGTCCTAATCTTTGGTCGTCGTTTTCTATGTGTATCCAATTCCCTTTTCCATTTCACATCTTGGCATTCATAGTAATTGAGAAAAAATTGAATTTCACAATACTCATTTTAAAACTGTTGCTGTCTAGTACTGGACAGAGGAGGATAAGTAGCTTGTGAGTTGAGTAAATTCCCTTTGCATGCTTCATAACAGAACATGCCAATTGTATTTGTAAAAAATATATTTTAGGCTGTTTTGATCCATTTGCTTTGTTCCTTGTAGTCATATGTGTGCGCACAAGGTGTGCCTGGGTACACCCTGATCACCCTGTGAGGCGCAGATTCCTCTTGTTTAGACCCCTGCTATTTCACCAAAGCCTCCTAATAAAAATCATAAAGTCACAGAGTACACCCCCCCCCCCATTACTTGAGCCAGTTCTCAATCTAGCACTGTGCCCAAGAGCAGTGTCTCTCTCCACCCTTTCCCTCCTCACAGGGCAGATTGATAGCAGCGGTAGTCATTGGCTTGCACTGCTGTTAATCTAATTCTATCACAATTGAGTGAGGGGCAGGGCTGTGTTGTCTGTGTCAATGAAACTAGCATCTTAATGTACAGACCACTAATGCAAAAAAAAAAAAAAAACTGAATACAGCCAAAATACAGTGCCTTGCAAAAGTATTCACCCCCTTGACTTTTTACCTATTTTGTTACATTACAGCCTTAAGTTCAATGTTTTGTTATTCTGAATTTTATGTGATGGATCAGAACACAATAGTCTAAGTTGGTGAAGTGAAATGAGAAAAATATATACATAAAACTATTTTTTAGAAATAGAAAACAGAAAATTGGTATGTATTCACCCCCTTTATTATGAAGCCCATAAAAAGCTCTGGTGCAACCAATTACCTTCAGAAGTCACATAATTAGTGAAATGATGTCTACCTGTGTGCAATCGAAGTGTCACATGATCTGTCATTACATATACACACCTTTTTTGAAAGGCCCCAGAGGCTGCAAAACCTAAGCAAGAGGCACCACTAACCAAACACTGCCATGAAGACCAAGGAACTCCACAAACAAGTAAGGGACAATGTTGTTGAGAAGTACAAGTCAGGGTTAGGTTATAAAAAAAATATCCAAATCTTTGATGATCCCCAGGAGCACCATCATAACCAAATGGAAAGAACATGACTCAACAGCAAACCTGCAAAGAAAAGGCCACCCACCAAAACTCACGGACCGGGCAAGGAGGGCATTAATCAGAGAGGCAGAACAGAGACCTAAGATAACCCTGGAGGAGCTGCAGAGGTCCACAGCAGAGACTGGAGTATCTGTACATAGGACGACAATAAGCCATAGGCTCCATAGAGTTGGACTTTATGGCAGAGTGGCCAGAAGAAACCCATTACTTTCAGCAAAAAACAAAATGGCATGTTTTGAGTTTACCAAAAGGCATGTGGGTGACTCACAACTCACAAAATATATGGAGGAAGGTGCTCTGGTCTGATGAGACTAAAATTTAACTTTTCGGCCATCAAAGAAAACGCTATGTCTGTCACAAACCCAACACATCACTCACATCACCAAAAGAAAACCATCCCCACAGTGAAACATAGTGGTGGCAGCATCATGCTGTGGGGATGTTCTTCAGCAGCCGGGACTGGGAAACTGGTAAAAGTGGAGGGAAAGATGGATGGTGCTAAATACAGGGATATTCTTGAGGAATTCCTATACCACTCTGTGCGTAGTTTGAGGCTAGAACGGAGGTTCACTTTCCAGCAGAACAATGACCCAAACACACTGCTAAAGCAACACTTGAGTGGTTTAAGGGCAAACATGTAAATGTGTTGGAATGGCCTAGTCAAAGCCCAGATCTCAACCCGATATAAAATCTGTGGTCAGACTTAAAGAATGCTGTTCACAAGCGCAAACCATCCAGCTTGAAGGAGCTGGAGCAGTTTTGCAAGCAGGAATGGGCAAAAATCCCAGTGATAAGATGTGGCAAGCTCGTACAGACTCATCCAAAGTGACTTGGAGCTGTGATTGCCGCAAAAGGTGGCTCTAGAAAGTATTGACTTTAGTGGAGTGAATAGTTATGCACATTGACTTTTTCTGTTATTTTGTCCTATTTGTTGTTTGCTTCACAATAAAAAAAAAAAAAAAAAAAAATCTTTAAAGTTGTGGGCATGTTCTGTAAATTAAATAATGCAAATCATTAAACAATCAATGTTAATTCCAGGTTGTGAGGCAACCAAACACAGGAAAAATGCCAAGGGGGTGAATACTTTTGCAAGGCACTGCACCTGTTGCTTGGAATACAGTCTATGAACTTTGGGCTGGAGGAGTCCAAAAATTGTATTTATACATTGTCTACTTTAGGAACATATGGTCTTAAACATTGTTTTCCCAGTCTATATATGTAATGCATGTGAATTTTGATCAGAACCAAAATAATTACCCTGATGGATTTATTATTCTTCACCTTTTTCTTTTTTTGTATAAAACCACCATGATTATTCTTAAAATGCCTAGTTCTCCTTTTTGTTACATTAATCTTTTAATTATGAATTAACACGCTATACACTGAAGCTACAAAGATGAATGTGTCTGGCATTAAATGTACTATAGGGGTCAGATGTATTAGGAAAGAAATATATTTTGTTTAAAGTTTCAATTAAAACTTTAGGTCAAAAGATATAATGACCCCTTTGGGAATTTGTACACTTCAATGCCAAAATTAAAGATTGCTTAAGGATCAGGTTCAGGTTTAGATGTCTTTTCCTTTCCTGGAAATGTGATACTGTACAGTTTATTGTATTACATTGCATTTAAAACCACATGGGTCCACCTGTTACAGTAATTTGTGCGTCTATGAGTTTATTGGTGCGAAAATGTAAGCCTTCCAGGGTAATACTGTTATTTTACAAGTTGAATGTAGGGCACAACTCAATTCTGTTTTCCACAATTGGCTGATCCGATTTTTCTCGGGTCTGTAATCCAGTTTAAAATCATAACATTTTCATTTTTTTTTCAAGGTTGACTGCATGTTGGATGCATTCATAACAAGCTCACTCTGAGCTGTATTTTTGTTTTTACCAGAAATTTTCAATAAGTATTCCATTAAATGTTATTTGCATTTTAACATACTACATAACAAAATGTAAAAAGAAAAAAACATAATCTTTCTGCAGAAATCAAGCCATTAACTGTTTATGGGATCTTCTTTCCTCTAACAGCAGATACTTCTGGAAACATTTCAGCTCCTGGACATGGCCAGTTCTTTATAACCATATGTGGTGGGATATGGCAAAGATATAGCAGGACTTCCACTGTTTACTAATATACCAATACCACCTAATCAAAAAATGTCTGAGGATCTGCCAGCTATATATTTTTCTATAAAGCACATGTGTCAAACAAAAGGCCCGCAGGCTAAATCTGGCCCACCAGGCAATTTCATGTGGCCCTCACATCCAGGGATTTTTTTCAGCCAGAACATGGCCACCTCCGGCTTTCACCCTCTGCTCCCCGCTCACCACTGTCACTTGTAAACAGAGAAGCCTTTTGTGTTTACAAGACAGCTTTCCTCTCTGCGGCTCTCACAGATCCCTGCCTGCCCAGTACTCACAGTGGCGGGAACAAAGAAGGTGCAGTGTGGGATAGGGCATCGCACAGAAAGCTGCATAGTGATCCCCATTTGTACCCAGGTTACATAGCGCACCCCTGAACACTGCACTCTGTGCATAGGGCACCCCTGAAGCTGCACTCCTTACACTCTGAACCCTGCACTTGGTACGGAGCACACCCCTGAACACTGCACTCCTGTGTATATGGCACCCCTGAAGTTGCACTCTGTACACCCTAAACCCTGCACTTGGTACATAGCGCACCCCCTGAACTCTACACTATGTACATAACTCATCCCTGAACTCCTCACATAACGCACTTCTAATATTGTTTGCCCCTTTTAAAATGCCCCCACTGTTAATGCAGTTTTGCCACATCCACTGTTCGATGTGGCTGGGTGGGGTGGATGCATGGTTGAGTTCCTGCACCTGTTCTCTGAGAAAAAAAACTGGATACATTTATATAGTCTTGCATATATAAGCGGTCCTTTGAGGACAACAATAGTACTGATGCAGCCCATTATGAAATTCAGTTTGACGCCCCGGCTTTAAAGCAATCGGTGTATAAACATGCACACTTATACTGGTTGAGCATACATGTTTATGCACAGAGACTATGGTGGACCTTAAAACAACAAAAGTGATCAGTGCATGCATGTTTACCCTGGTGAGAACTGTAGCCTTGAAGAAGCAGTAGAGATCAGCCTTAAAAGGGCATCGATTTTTTTTTTTTTTTTTTTTTTAGAATCAGTCAGCCAGGGGTTGCCTATGGAGGTTGAATACTGGCCATAAACGCCATATGATTTTGGGTATCTATTGGTGGAGGATTCGCTGAGAACAGATTTTGAGAAAGATCTGCCCATTTGTGCCTCTAGGAAAAATCTTTTTGACAGGTTTACCTTTTCATGGGAAAAGTCTGTTTGGATTTGTGTTGAATACTCTGGGGGGAGGGATTGGGGGGTTGGGGATAAAATCATGGGTCACGGGGCATCTGCAGATACTTCTTCTAGAGCAGGCTCGTCGAGACAATCCTTTCATTGCTCACAGTCCCAGTTTCGTGAGAGAACTTGGTCCTCTAAGCCAGGAAAAGTTAGATTCCTAGACTCCCTCCCAGTGAGGGGACACCTCCACTTGTTCAGGTGGGGGAACATTTGCAGGCATTTGCAAAACTGTGGCAGGAAGATATTGCAGACATATGGGTTTGTTTTGCAATTTGAATGGGGTCAGTACATACTGTTGTGGCTTTGCTCCTGGCATCAGTAGACCATAAAGTATTCCTATTTACATGTCCTGATGTTTCCTTCTCATCAGAGGTTTTTGCAGTTTGTGATAGATTATTACCATTTTGAACTTGTGAATTTGTCTTTCCATGACTCCACAAAGTCCTAGACCCAGTTTGCACCCTGCAGAGGTTTGGTTAAGTTCTTAATTTCCAAAGGTCAGCATTGGTTCTATCCCAGAGGTTGGAGTAGCTGTGGTTCTTGCTGGAAATAGTCCAGGAAAAGGTTGTTCTCCTCTGAGAAAATGTGCCAGCTCTGAGAGTTTAGACTTCTGAACTTTCAGAACTCTGAGGTAACCTTGAATTCATCTCTGCATCAGATGTTTGCAGAGTTTGAGGCAGCTCAGTTTGAGCAATTCCATTCCAGACTTCTACAGCGGAATGTTCTGTTGGCATGGGACAAGAGTTGTTGGTGTCTCTGTCCCTGCATCCCAGTACTAAACAGTCTGGACTAGTGCTTGTCTCCCTTTAGGTTTAAGACAGGACATTTTTTCCCCCTTTCTTGGAGAGTGTTGGCATCAAACAGCAGCTTAATAGGTTGAGGAGGTGTCCTGGATCACTTTTCAGCACAGGAAATGTGGTCTCTTTGGGAGAGGATGCTACTATTAGATACTGGAACTGCGAGTAATTTGCCTAGTTCTCGCCTTCCGGTGAGGGATCAATTGGAAAATGCCACACCTGTGGCAATCAGGGGGGCGCCTATAACTGGGGAGCCCAAGATCAGGTGGAACTGCATGTCCCTGCTCTGCCTGCAGTCTGCTTGAGCAGTGCTCCATGTGTCTGCTCGGACTACAACCCATATCCCGGGGGTAGGGAAATGACAGGCGGATTTTCTTGGCCATCAACAGTTTGCAACAGAGGAGTAGACTCTCCACCCAGAGGTATTCTAGTCTCTAGTGTGGGTGAAGAGATTGTCCCTGCTGTCCCCATGTCCTTGGGGGAGAGGTAGTTACATTGAGTGTTAATCATAGAGTATTTAGTTTGAAACACTTTTAGAATTGCAACACCAGCTATGTCGTTTATGTGATTACATGAATATCCTATCATGTTCAGTATGTAGGACGTACTACTAGACATTTAAGGGATGGATTCCCGGAATATTTCAATGACATTGGTTTAAATAAATCTACCAATGTGGCCAGACACTATAGTAGACACCATGGTGGTGACATGAACTTGGCAATGATACAGATTGTGGAGGAGGGTAAGCTCCCTGTGAGAGAGGGAGATTTATTTAGGTTATTGTGTAGGAGGGAGGTGTTTTGGATCTTTTATTTGCAGACCCAGATTCTTGATGGTTTAAACTTTGAATGGGATGTTTCCCACTACTATGAGTGATCCTGCTCCTCCCTCCTGCATAACATTCCTGGATATTTCTTATATCTTTCATATGAATTTTTTTATATATATTTCTCCTATGTTTTCTTATATGTTTTATATGTCTTTTCTCACCAGTGTCATTATATGTCTTATGGTCCACCTTCTCTTCTTCTTCCCCCTTTGTTTGTAGATGTGTCACTCTTCATTAGCTTGAAAGAAACTATGTATAGTATGTTTATAGGAGTGAATTAAAGGGGTGAACTTGGTTGTGAGATACTTTTGGGAACTCTATATACAGGCGTAGATACATTTTATATGTTTGGCCTGTAATTATTTTCTTTTCTATCTTTATTTTTTAGGCTACATTCACACCTGAGCGTAGCGTTTTTCGCGCGTTTTTTACCGCGATTTTACCGCGATTTTTGCGGCGTTTTTACCGCGATTTTACCGCGATTTTTACCGCGATTTTTGTGCAGGCGTTTTTAGATTGAATAGAGATCAATGGAAAACGCCTGTAATCTGCCCAAAAAGAAGCTCATGTACTTTTTTGAGCGTTGGGCGTTTTGTATACAGCGTCAAAACGCTCAGATGTGAACAGGGGCCATTGAAATGAATAGGATTTGTCTTGTTGGGCGTTTTGAGAGCTGATCCTAGAGCAGAAAAACGCCCCAAAAACGCCCCAAAACGCCTAGATGTGAACGGAGCCTTAAAGTTTGTTGTTTTATCTTTGTTTCCATATACAACAATGTTTCATTATTGTTCCCTTCTAGTGTCCTCACCAGTTTCATTGTTCCGTATAGAATACCGTCCCTGGTTTCCATTTAATCTTTTAGAGGTTGACAAAGAGCAATAGCGAGTAGTTGTTAAGTGCACGAGCGAATAGGATTTTTTGATAATGGTATGTCTTTTTTTTTTCCCCATACATTGCATTCACTTTGTGATTATAAGCACATGCCATGTCTTTGATCTTTATCACTTGTGTGGGTCTTTGACAATTTTTTTGAGAGATCTGGTGGCGGTGGAGGGTGAGGGGGCAGTTTTTACTCCCTCTCCCTTTTTCCGTTGGTTTCTAGGAATGCACAATTGTTTTTTTTACCCCAGTCAGGAATTGTTTGTTTTTTCTTCTTTTTATTTTAACTGGGTTAGATGTATCTAAGGATTACCATTCATGATCCTGGGTGGTGGTTCATAAGATCATCCCTATGAGTAGGGAATATTATGGTGGCTTTGTGTCCCGTGATGTGTGATAAAGAAAACTGGATTTTCTTTGTACTTACCTGTAAAATTTATTTCTTGGAATACATGATGGGACACAGAGATCTCGCCCCTCTGTGTGGTGGTTTATTGCTTGCTACAAAACCGAGTGCTTTCTGTATAGGGGAGGACTTGCTGGATATGTTTTGCCAATGTCCAGTCGCATAACCCCCATGAGTAAGGAATATTATGATGTCCCTGTGTCCTGTGATGTACTCCAAGAAATGGATTATATGTACAAGTACAAAAAAATCCAGTCTTTTCCAAGAGCTTGGAAAATGTCTGTGCATAAAGACCAGATCTTCTGCCATTGGAAATGCTTCTTATCCCCCTCCATAATATCCCTTCCTAAACGAATAATTACAAGTAAATTCTTATGTATAGGCTTATTCAAAAGTATCATTTGTACAAATCCAGATGATTCATGTCCAAGCTGGTGTGACAAATCGTAAAACATAGATATCTCTAATGAGAATATCTGCAAAAATGTATTTCTCATTTCATGTCCATCAAATATTTGAATCAATAAATTAAATCGTTTTCTGGTTTTATTTTTTTATGTAGTATTGCTTATTTTGACAATCTTGCAGATGATTTGCAGCCTACATGAACTAAATCAATTTTGCTGGGAATGCTGAAAACCTAAATTCCTGTGCCTTAGCATGTACTTAGTTATTAGGGAATCAGAAAATGTATGGTGTTTTGCATCCTGACAAGGGATTAAATAAGAACATTCCGTGGCAAGAAGTACTACAATTAATTATTGATGCCTGAAAATCACAGCTTTGATTGGAATTTTGTTTTTCTGTTTAACAGCCATAACTGTACAAAAAACATCTCCACTTCAATCCCTATGTTAACTAGACTAAAATGAATGAATGATAGGCCAAATGTAGCATCTTTTGAAATTGATGTCTTCTAGGCACATTGTTTTCAACAAAATAATTAAAGTCTGGTTTGACTGTACGTCAAAGGTTAAACTGCTTTCCAATACAACTAATGTCTGTCCCTTGTGTACAGCAAAGCTAAGATTTTTTTGGCTGGTTGCAGTACCTGGTGGGAATTCTATTTTGGTATTTTAATTATTTTAGCTTAGCGCACTGCTGTGAGCAGCCAAAGTAGTTGGGGCTGCGAAAGAGTTGAAAAGGAAGGTTCCTTCCAAGTCTTCTGGCTTTCTACCCTGTGTTTTCCACACAGTAAAGCTTAATAGCAGTTTGCAATAAATCAGTTATGAGCGGCCAGTTAAAAGATTAAACAAACTCTGAAAGACAGAGACAGTAGTTATATAGCAGTGATGTGTGTAGCCTAGCCAGAGCAGAAACAATACAGTAATAAATTCCAAACTGAATTAAATTAAATTAAACAGAACTCTCTAGTATTCATATTAGGTTTATACTGGCAATGCACTGCCTAATTTTCACCAGTGGTGTGACTGATCTGGTCATTGCTATTGATAATTGGGTATTAAAGGCTAAGTTCACCTTTGACAAAAAGAATAATAAATGCACATGATCTTACAGGTAACACAATGTATATTTATTCATTTTTCACACAGGAGCCTGCACAGCATTGTACCCACAATCAGTGTATGATGGATGCAATGTTAGGCTCCTGCAGACACTGCTTATAGCTCTCTGCCCATACCTTTGTTTGGACAGACAGTTAGTTGCAGGACGTGTAAATGGACTATGAGAACAATCATCGGCACGCTCATAGTCCATTGAGATCGACAAGTCTGTCTGCCACGGTGGGAGACAGGACTTGTAGTTTACTCATTCACAGATTGCTGTTAATGGATGATGGGACTGTGTGGGCGGAGCCCTGCACAGTCACATTGAATTTTAAATTTGATGGCGGCTTCGCAGAGAACCCCCACTCACTGTCACAGGGGAAGGGGCTCTGAGAGTGAGGGAACTAGTGATTACCAACATGTTACGTGTTAAACCCTAAATACAGGTGTAAAAAATGATAAAAGTGAGTTTATCCTTTAGAGGTGTTACTAAACAACTGTTAGCTAGGGTTAATATTAGATTTTCTAGTGATCTGGTGCTTCTTTTTCACTTTCCTCTCTTTAAGTCAAATCGCAGTCCTGCTGCATTTCCCGAGACCCCCAAATACTGGTGTTCTTTGATAGGCATATTTAAAACCGCTGCCTTCTCAAGATTCTAAAGCCTCTGTAAGCCTCACAATTGGCCCATCATTGTGATTGGGAGTCTAGCTGGCCAATATTGGAACGTAGGTGAGACTGACTCACTGCCTAATAAGATAAGTTTGTGGACGTTGCGTTCCGGAGCTCCCTAGGAATCTTATCCCTCGTACACACGCACCGATTGTCGGCCGACCGTTCGGCCGTCTTTTGTCCGGTGCTGTTTTGTTGGTTGAAAAGTGCTCAAGACTGCACACGAATTTTGTCGGCCAACAACAACCAACTTCAGAAGTGATGTCATGTGATGGTTAACTTTCCGTGTGTTTTTTCTTCTCTGAGCATACCCAGTCTTGCTCATCTGCTTTTTGTTGGCTGAAATCTGTACTGACTGAGGAACAATCGGCCGTTCTGGTGTTGGCCTACAAAAATTTTATAGCCTGCACACCAGATTTTGTTCGGCCGAAAAGTCGCAGTCGGTTGTCGGAAGCATCATACTAACAAGCCGACAATCGGCCTATCGGACGTTGGCCGAAAATTTAAGGCCAACAATCGGTACGTGTGTACGGGGCTTTAGTTTCTGTGGAGCTGTAGAGGAGATATAGTCTGGCATTTATAGTTGCCTGCTATTCTATACCATCAGCTGTTTAGCAGCTTTATTAGCATTTCAGGTTGCATTGCATATGCAACACAACAATTGATGTAGAAAATGCTCAAAATATATAAAGTAGTTATACTCCGATTCCATGCTTCCACTGTTCAAAAGCACAGTCTAATAGGACCAAGCACATAGCATCAAACTTACATACTGTTTAAAATTACTTAGCTAACATCAACAAAAGCTGAGACTAAAAAAACTGTTTATTCAAAAATGTCATTGGGCACTGCAGTCACAGTTTATTCAAATTGCAACAAATATCCACTTAAATATATCTATAGTCTTGAGTGAAACCATCTAAGCAAAGTCTGTATCAAATATTTGTTTTTTTAAATAAAACATCAAAATGATGAATATGCAAAAATGTATATTGCACGTTTTGAGTAGAAGAAAGTATTAATCAAAAAAGTATATATTGTACACAGTAGGGGTAAGGTCAACAGAAAAAAATCTATACTTGCAGCCATATTTTGTTTTTATATTTTTAGATCAACGCCCTGGTAGTTCATTGTTAACTACAAGCCATCTGCCATGGCGGTGATGAGACTTTGTTTTCTCATTCACAGATCCCTGTTAATAATTAATGTGGCTATGCGGGAAGAGCCCCATACAGCCTTGTTTTTGAAATGGGACAGTGGGTCTGAAGAGAGGAACCCCTGCCCACTGTCACAGAGAAGGGAGGGTGAAGGAGAGGATACTAAACATGTTACACCCTAAATACGAGTGTGATCTTATCCTTTATTGATGGAAATAATAAGTTGGTCACTGTACCTGATTATTTTACTTTAAATTCTTCTGCTTGTGAAAAGCTCTTTTAGGTCCCTTGACCAGTGCGTCTAAACTATAGTGTCCATTACACCAAACCATTACACCAAACCAAAGGCAGCCAGATGGATAATAACCAAAATATATGTGTTCCCCAGCCTTGTGCCAGTTCCCCTGTTTGGGATACTGTGGTTCAGGGGGAAACCTTATACCAAGTAAAGGTAGCATATTAAATATAATTTACTGCATTGTTTGTTTGCATTCATTTAGGTCCATCTTTGGCACTGATGAATGTTGAGAGTCTAGTCTGTATAGGTCAGTGGGTTGCAAAAGGGCAAGTTTTCATTAACTTTCTTATGCAAGTCTTAAAATGTATCTTTAACCTTTAGACTTTTTTGGGGAAAATCACCTGGTGACAAGGATCACAATAAAGAATGAAATGTCAAACTTTGATAGTTATCAATGGAAAAAGGAGGTCTGGGGAAATCTTCTGACGGGAGACACCTATTGCTGAACTTGTTAAGGTTTTAACTCACTTCTTGAACTTGTTAAGGTTTCAACTCACTTCTTGTGCTCGTATTTCTTCTACTTTGATGTCTCAGTGAAAGAAAGTGAATGGAAATATTCACAATTGGAAATATAGGAAAACAAAAAAATAATATAAATATTAAAGTAAATATCCAGCTTTTATTTTACTTTAGTTCATTTGGGCCAAGCTGGTCTAAACAATATAATTCCACTGAATTACTATGCAGCCTCTGTGTGCCCTGTAATATACTCTATGTACATTGCTGTGCTGTGTTCTGCTTCTCTGCTATTCCGAGGAAGATTTGTATTTTCATTAATGAATACTTGGCTTCCTCGGATTGGTCGAGGGGGAAAGACGGACTGATGACGTCTCAGTTTTCAGTATCCTGTAAACTTCTTATAATGACAAGATGTCTCTTTTCCTGAATACCACTTGACTAAAACAGATGAAGGACCTATGTGGGTGTTTAGACATATTGCACATACGCAAATGTGGCTCTATTCATATTTATTTGAGATGCAAATGTCTTTTTTTTTTTTCCTGTTTGGGATACATCTGCTTCATTCTAATAGCATATTTAAAATTCATTTTGGCCAACCTATTTAAAAGGACACTATATAATACTATATTCGTGGTGTACCTCCCTAGGGGTCCATATATCTGTTTTTAAATAACTGTGCTTCAAGTCAAGGATAAGATGTTTCTTCTTAAAACATAACACTGTTTAAATATAATGATTAGACTGTTGCTTTACAATTTGTTGAATCTAATCACATGGTGGCACAAGTTCTCCCAGTTTCTTTAGGCACTCCTCGACAGTAAGCAAATTGTTCAAGTCCTATTCAGTCATGAAAAGCAGCATATTTTATTAAAATTATTATGTATGTTGATATAAATTCAAAAGAGTTTTCTGTAATATCTCTTTTGCGGTTTTCTTCTATGTACAAGAAAGATTTTCTGTGATTTTCTGTCATTTGCTGACACACACTTAATTGATTTCTTGCCACAAATTGTTTTTCTTTGCTTTGCATTATGGCTGTATTTTATGAATTTTAAGCTTGATCTGCCTAATCTATAGCTTAATCTCTTAAATAGATTGTGTATTGTAAGACAGCAGAGACAATTGTAGTGACTTGGCAATCATTTTGACTGGTAGTAATCATTGTTGATATCTGGTAGTAATCGTTGTTGATATCCAGTTTAAGGTCTAACATCTAGCTGAATTAAGTAATTTTAGAACATCAATGCTATGATGTTGTTGATGCTGTTCACTTTTAAGGCTGACAGATTACTTTTCTAGTATTGATTGGTCAGGTTGAAAGACACAGGTTGATGACATGGCTAAACTTTAATATTTACCGTATGTGGCTCTGGTTTTATCATTTTCACATCATTTTTATTCGGCACATATGATGTTAGATTTGGACGTTGTAGATGGCTAAAACTGTTTCTTAGTAGACTGCATTCAGCCAAGTTAAAAGACCCAATCTGCTTGTATACTGGGAGCTTTAGGCCAATTCATAGATTAGCATAGATGGTCTTCATTTGGTTTTTATAGGGGGAGGAGGGGGGGGTGAAATTTGCAGGTCCTTTTTTAAAAGATTTCACACTTCCAAACCTGCTGCAATCCATGTTCCCTTTGGGAATTTTGCATCTGGATGCTTCTGTACGCCAAGTACACTTATTCACCTGTTATCACTGTAGCTGCCTGGATCAGTCACTGGCTATATGTGTCCAGGCTTAAAATTTGTTTTCATCACATAGTTACTGTATGTTTTCCTCTTTGGTTATATAGTTTATGTGGCAGAACTTACTTAGGTACAGGTTACTATCTACTGCAATGTAAAAAATGTAAGTCATATGACACGGTAACCCAAAAATATGGTTTCCTAACTCCTGCAGAAATGCTTAGTTCTCAGAGTAGTTAAATGTATGTTTTATTTATCTAAAGCCGCAAACATTTTCCCTTTTTATATCTTTTCTGATAATCTTGTGGAGGATAGGTGGGGTGGAAAAATATCCTTTATTCAAATTATATGGAAAGTTCCACTGTGTTTTCCCTTTTCTTGCCTTTTGGTAAAGGATGGTAAATGTCAAAATTCCTCGCTAATTAAATTTGCTGTCATTGTTGGCTTTTTAAAAAAAAAGATTTTCTTCCTCAGCACAATGATAGCAATGTGATTATCTAAAACAATGCCTTTGCACCCCAAGATACAATGAAATTGTTTTAGGGACACTTTAAATGGAATTTCTTGGCATACTGTTTTCTCAACTTTTTCCTCAAATGCTTCCTGCTATGTGAGATGTAAGTTATGAGAGGACCTCAAGTAATTGTTGTTCAAACTGTGTGCCTAGAAGCTTCTGGCCTACTCATGCTCAAGAGATCATATACCAGTCATAACCTGTACCCACATTTTTTTTTTCAATAAATCAAAGTCGATAAATGAACAGTCTATTTGAGTTAACAAGAGTAATACGAATTGCATTTAGATTATTTACTTATTATTAAACTTGTTATTGCTTGTTTTAAGCTTTTTTGTCTACCACTATGACCATATAGTATCTTTTAGAAGAATTTCACCAAACTGTTTTTAGAGACCTGTGTGTCTTCAGCAGAGTTTGCTCCTTGGGATGCAGAGAAATTCAGCATAACTGGCCAGCCTACACTTTTTAAATTGCCATGAGCTTGAGATCTTCTTAGGACATTTTAAAATGCTTCTTCTGGGCCAAGGGGGATATTCCTTTTTTCTTTTCTACATCTCTCCTTGATTATTGCCAAAAAGGGTTATTAAGAACTCTCCCAGAAGTCATCTGTAGAAAAAGCACAGTTTGAATGTGTATTGGACTACATATATGGTTTCAGGTTTCCCCAACACATATAATAGGGGTAAAAATCTTTTTTAGGTACACAAGCACAGGCTGAAAAGCAGGACATTTCTTCTCTTTGCTTACAGCATTGTTACAAACACATTTGTTCTGTTAAAGAGGAAGTAAACTTTCATCTCTGAATTGTAACCAAGCTCATAATTTTACCTCCCCCACGTGCCCCTTCCCCTGACTTCTCTATCAAGATCAGTGGCACAACTATCAGTCCTTCCACGCATGCCAGGGTGCTAGGGGAAACCCTGGACTCTGAGCTGTCCTTTCAGGCCCACATCCAATCCCTGTCCAAATCATGCCGCCTTAACCTCCGCAACATCTCCAGAATACACCCCTTTTTAATCAACGACACCATCAAGCTTCTAATTCACTCCCTGGCCTCGACTACTGCAATTCTCTCCTCATTGGATTACCTTTACATAGACTATTCACCCTTCAGTCTCTAATGAATGCTGCTGCAAGACTCTTCCGCCTTAGAAACCGTTCAGTGTCCTCCACCCCTCTCTGACAATCCCTGCACTGGCTTCCACTCACCCAACGAAAAAAATTCAAAGTACCAACAATAGTTTACAGAGCCATCCACAACTCTGCCGCTAGCTACATCACTAACCTGATCTCAAAATATCAACCGAGCCGCTCTCTTCTGTCCTCCCAAGACCTCTTGCTCTCTAGCTCCCTTGTCACCTCCTCCCATGCTCGCCTCCAGGACTTCTTCTGAGTTTCCGCCATTGTTTGGAACTTCCTACCCCAATCTGTCCGACTGTCTCCTAATCTACCCATCTTCAGATGATTCCTGGAAACTCTTCTCTTTAAAGAAGCCTATCCAGATTCTAACTAATGCACTGTTTCCCTTTCTCCATCAGTTCATCCCCCATAGCGATTACCTTTTGTTTTAATTGACCCTCCCTCTTGGATTGTAAGCTCTAAAGAGCAGGGCCCTCTGATTCCTCTTATACCAAGTGTATTTTAACTGTAATGTCTGCCTTAATTTTGTTAAGGGCTGCGCAAACTGTAGGCACTATATAAATCCTGTATTAATATAATAATAATACGTAGTGTAAATCTCTCCTACACGTGCACCGTTTAGGAGATATTTAGTGTACATGTAGCCAGTGACATCACTGGTGCATGCGCTCTGAAGGAATTGCCACCCATGCAAACACACTGGGCAACCACACTGGATAAAAAAAAAGTCAGTGTCCTACCAACCTAAGGCTTCATGTATGCTAGCATTTTTTTTCCTGCTCCTAGAAGCTTAATAGTGTTATCCTATGGGTCAGTGCACATTAATTTAGGCTATTAGCATTTTTTTGAGCTTCAGCATCTAGGAGCAGAAAAAGTTTTTTAAACATTAGCAGAAAAAAATGCCAAATGCAACTAGAAGCTGGCACAAAAATGCTATTATCAGCATTTTTCATCTAGTGTTTTTATCTAGCTTTTTTTTTTTTTAGCTTATGAAAAAAACTAGTGTATATGGAGCCTTAGTTTGTGTATTGTTGATTCATCACAAGTTTTTATACATACAGATATTCATATTTACACTATAATAGGCTGATTATAGTTACACGTGACAAGGAGTTTGGATACATTTAAAAAAGTGATATGTCTTTTATCATCCTGAGTTCTGCTAAAGTTTCTGTAGCAAGAACTTTGTAAACATGTATTTATATCACTCATGTAAATGCCCAAGTCCATTTCAAGAACAGCAGGTGATACGTAATTACTATGCCTCTATTGCTGCCCAATAACATCCCACCTTGACCTGCCATTGGATTACTTCATAGACTTATCTTCAGCAAAGGCGAATTTCATTTCAAATAACAGTAACCGTTAAACTTTGGAAAAAAATAGGAACTGCAGAAAGAATACATGTTATTAAATGTTTTACATCTGTGCCTGAGACCAACTTTTTCATTGCGGTTCTTTTCCAGCAAAACCTAGTTTGATTTTATTACAATTAAATATTTGGGATTTTCAAATGTAAGCCAATCTAGCTCTGATCTCCTGTGTTTGTTCATATTCCAGTGGAAAAATATTC
This sequence comes from Pelophylax lessonae, assembly GCF_965119305.1. Lineage (NCBI taxonomy): Eukaryota > Metazoa > Chordata > Amphibia > Anura > Ranidae > Pelophylax > Pelophylax lessonae. The sequence continues at coordinate 286,868,335 of NC_138771.1, read as the reverse complement.
CTCTTTCTATTAATCATTGTAGATTAACAAAATGTTTTTGCTAATAAAACATTCTTCATACAAAGTAACCTAGAAGCACCATAAATTTCATGTTATTTTTTTTTCATATATTAAAGTAATATAATAATAAGGTAAGAAGAATAAATACATACGTGGCATAATAGTACATATAACGGTTAAAGTACTATTATGTCACGGATGCGTTTATAGCTTACAGCTATATTAGTTGTCATTCGACAGCGCAGTACTATTACTTTAATATATGTTGGGTTTTCGCTTCGGATCTGCTGATCAGTGCATGCAGCAGTTGACTGTCTGACTACCCTTGTATGATAGCGCGAGAGTACTTTCTAGACACCATTATTTTTTCCATACTTTTCTTCTCTTAGAGGGAATCATTTAATTGATTGTAAAGCCTGAGCTTGCCATTCTTGCATTAAAGAATGCCTAGCTTTTTTTTCTCTTTAACCACTTAAGCCCCGGAGGATTTTCCTGCTAAACGACCAGGGGGTATTTTGCGATTCGGCACTGCGTGACTTTAACAGACAATTGCGCGGTCGTGTGACGCTGTATCTAAACAAATTTGGCATCCTTTTTTTCCCACAAACAGAGCTTTCTTTTGGTGGTATTTGATCACCCGTGCGATTTTTACTTTTTGCGCTATAAACAAAAAAAGAGCGTACATTTTGCAAAAATAACAATATTTTTCACATTTTTTTATATGAAATTCCCCCCAAAAAAAATGTAAAAATCAAAATTTTTTAAAATTTTCGGCCAATTTGTTTTATGCTACCTATGTTTGGTAAAAAAAATCGCAAAAAGCGTATTTTGATTGGTTTGCGCAAAAGTTATCGCGTTTACTAACAAAGGGAAAGATTTCTGTCATTTTTGGTGTTTTTTTTTTTTTAACGTGTAATGGCGGCGATCTGCGATTTTTTTTTGCGGTACTGCGACATTGGGGCGGACAGATCGGACCCTTGACTGACATTTTTGACACTTTTGGGGTTACTAGTGACATTTCTACAGTAATCGGTGCTATATATATGCACTGTTACTGTAAAAATACACTGGTAGTGAAGGGGTTAACTTTATTTGGGAGGGGCTGTGTGTGTCCCTAGGGGCGTGCTTTCTACTGTGATTGGCTGTGGCTTGAGCTGTAAGGACACTGATCAACGGATCTACATACTAGATCCGAGTGATCAGTGTCTTTACAGCGAGGAGAATGACAGGTGGCTTGTTTACACAAGCTGCCTGACATTCTCCCTCTCCCCCGCCGATCGCCGAGTGACCGGCGGACATCGGGTCCGCTGGTCACACGCGCGGGGGGGGGTCCGTGACCGCGCGGGAGCGCGCCTCCGCGGGCGCGCGCTCGCTCCCCAGAGCCTCACAGGCGAGCGACGTAGACCTACGTCACTCTGCCTGTGAGGGGCCGACTGCCGCAGTAAATATACTGTGAGCAGTCGGCAAGCGGTTAAACAAACAAAAAAAAAAAAAAACAGGGTGATTTGTTTCTGATGCCTAACATTGATAACCCTGAACATCTGACAGTACAGCCAGTGCTGTATTAACAGTAGTATAATCTATGTATTTTACATTTGTACATTTTTAAATGTATAATAATAATGTTGCTAAATTTAACTACATTTTTAGTTTAACCTTGGAAACCACCGAAAGTTGGGAAGTATGGAAGCACTGCCATTGCATTCCCTAGTTGGGATTAGTTAGTTCCCATTGGAATAGTTAAGATGTATTTATTTATTATTTTTAAGGGATTAAGACTGGATGCAAGGTAGAAAGCTTGATACTCAATTAGGTACATATACACAACGTTCGACCTGTGCCAGTGAAAAAATCAAGTACATTCGATCTTATGAAAAAAGTTTCAACTGTGGCTGTAGTTATTCTTTTTAGAAGGTATGCAGGATAGTTCAATCCCTGGGGTAAGTGGAGATGGGTGGTGGAGGTGGCTGCAGGCTTCATACAGAGCTAGAGGGACTCTGCAACAGACAAAAAGGGGTAGGAGAAGAAAAGCACCGCCACCTCAGTGTAGATTAAAAGGTTATTTATTACAAAAAAACAATGTATTAACTCACACAGAGGAAATAGTTGATTAGCAAGTGGTTCATCTGCAACACTGTAGTAATGTTAAGGGGAAGTACACTGTGGCGGCCGTGGTCCTGGCTGTGCCGGTGGAGTCCGACACTTCCTGTGTTTCTGGCAGCGTTCAGTATCCAGGTTTACATCCAATAGTGGCAGGGGGGTGCTCGCGTTCAGGGCATGCGTGCTCTTTCCTCAGGCAATGCTGATTTATGTGTCAGACTGGAAGTTTTATAGCTGAGGGACTCAGGGGGCGGGGGCTTGTTGCTGTGAAGATGCGATATATACAATGAGTCATCAGGCCAGAACAGGAAGTCATATTACAGAAAGTCTCTGGGGGTGGGGGGCCTGTTGCTGTGGAGATGCGGTGTATACAATGAGTTGTAAAAAAAAAAAAAAAGCTTTGAAATAAATTTAAATAAAAATAGAAATAATATTAATAATAATAAAAAATAAAATTGGAGGTAAAGGGAAAAAAAATAATAAAAATAAAATTGGAGGTAAAGGGAAAAAAAAATTATAAAGAAAATTGATAATTAACCTTGAAAAAATAATAGATAATGCATATATACTCATATGTATAGGCACGTAAAAATAGGAATGAGATAAGTCCATGATGGAGAGGGGCTTCTTGTAGGTAATTGAGATGAGGGTGGTAGTATTTCAAGGTAGAGGAAAAAGAATGCAAAGAATACTCAATTAGGAACTATGAACATGGCAAACTGTGCCTCTGGAACAGAGTCCATGTACTTGGGGATTGTGAAGCTATAATAAGGGGGTTATCTTTACTGTTAGGTACTTGCAATAAGAATTTTATAGGATATTCCCTTAGTGATCCAACTAAAGATAATACAAAGATCTGCAGAATCTTCACCCAGCCATAATTCTGGCCTGAGACCATCCCTTTATCAGCCAACATAATTATTAGTCATTATATGAATTCTTTACTGAACCGTCCTCTACATTATCTTTGGCATCTAAAATGACATGTCCTATAGAAACATTACATTTAAAGAGTATTTTTTTCTATGCGTTGGCCTTTTCTCTTGATGCAGTCTGTCTAGGGCTGTGGTATGTAAGCTTTTATAGCCATCAACTTGCTGCAGTTTTGCTTCATTAAAATCAAATGTGAAGTACATAAAAATGCATTTTTGGGGAAACGAATCAGCCTCATGTTTAAAAGAAAAGTTTTACTCCATGCGCATCTGAGATGAGTAAACATTTTTAAACATCTTAGAACTGTATCTGCCATTGGGTTCCTAGTAAAAGCTGCAGCACTTTCAGACACAGGTGTGAATAGCTGAAGTAATGTTTCTTGGCAATGCAGTTAGTGTTAAATTTAAAGGTTAGGATTTTGGGGTTTAAGTGGTAGATTAAAGTGCTTAAGATAAGGCAATAGGTCAGTGTCTCTGCCTTTTGTAGAACCTGCCCTTGGCAAAAGAAAACTAGTGGGAGTGTAAGCGAACATCTTATGACTGCAGTAAGGGGAAATGTTTGATGTACATTGAATTTGTGTACTTTAGGTTCTATACAAGTTTTAGTTTTTATGTTAACTGTAAATTTTAATGATAATTTTAAGGTAAGGGTGTGGTTCACTTACAACTAAAGGCAATATTTTTTTTTTATTTGTATAGAATGCTTAGTGGTTAGAAGCATTGTCAATTTTTTGCTATCCTTATCAGCTGTGGGGAGATTTACTCTCTTAATTTTCCCGATCACCATGGGAAATCATAGGGAAATAAATGGGAACTATAACAGAGGTCAGAAATATTGTTTTTTTATTTTTCTTATGTTTTATGAAGTTGACAGTCTCTAGTCTAGATGCAGATTGTAACAAAGTCAACTTTATCTGCAGGATTTGGTTTGGGAGTTCCTGTGTCCCCACAGGGGATAGGACATGAGGCTGCCCTCAGTAGGTATCACCTAAAGTATTGTATACTGTAGCAGGAAAGAGTCAGACACCACCTGAATTTTAGGCCTCATGCTCACTGGACATTTTCTGCAGCTAGTAAATTCCCCAGCATGTTATCCTATGTGTCCATACACACATAGGCTGTTATCAGCATATTTTGGCAGGAGTGTTTTCTGGCTGGAAAAAGACCCCCAGAACTAGTGGGTTTTCAGAGAAGTTTTTCAGCTGTAAAAATGCTCTAACTCTGATAAAAACATGGCTATTCGGCGTTTATCAACATTTTTGAGCCATAAGCTTTTGTGGGAGTGTAGTTTTGCAAATAAAAAAAGCTGAAAAAAGCTAAAACAAATGTTAAACGCTACTACAAAAAAGTTGGAAACCGCCTTCTACAGCTACAGCTTTTTTACTGAGGTTTTGATAAAGTCCAGTGTGCATGAAGCCTTAGGGTGGGGCCTCTGGCTTAATTCAAAGGACCCATAGAACAAAAAAGGGGTCAGACGGTTGAGAATTTCTTCAGTGATGGATGGAAGAGCTGTTGGCTGCAGGTCTCACTAGGAGGCTAGAAGATGCATGGAACTGTAGAGATAGTTCTGTATGGGATGTGCTTTGCTTTTTGCACTGCTTTGACTTGTAGTTCTGCATTGTCTGTCTAACTTTCTGGACACTGGAACTTTACTCTATTCTCTTCCCTTCCTGCAACTGCTGTTTGTATGTGCCAGACGCTGTGGCCTGGAAACACAGTCCTCTGAGGACCCATGATTTGCCTATGCAGGGTCTCTGCTGGGGCCACTGTTGGCTGGTAAGTCCCTGCTGTACTAGATTGCTGCCTTTTGCCCCTGGACTTTGCCATACTGGATAGTGGCCTGCTACTTGCTGTGCCCAGATTGTTGCCCGGTGACTCTGGACAAAGCCCCTGCTCTAAGGCAGCGCATGAACCACACCGGGATGCAATGGATAAGGAAGTCAGGTGAACATCCAGTATAGAAAGGGTTAACTGTTTATTGGTATAACCGAAAAACAAAGTACATAAAATGCTTATATCCCCCTGGGCTGGAGTGGACAAGGCAGGGCATCTGGCAGCAAGCAACACGAGTGCGAGGAGGTCAGTCTCCCAGGACTGCTGAGCAGTGTGTGCACAAAGCCGGAAACCAGCCGGCGCGAGGATGAAAGGACTTTGCTGTAGTTCAGTAGCGGTGACCTCAGCCGGACAGGCACTACTTGCAGGGAAATACCAGGAACCAGGGTGGAACACAAGCTATATGGTTGCCATGGCTACATGTTTCGCTTTATGCGCTTTATCAAGTCATGGAAAGGAATGGCAACAGGAAAATTTAAAGATAGGGGAAGGGTCGGGACTGTGATTACAAACCAGGAAAAGGTTTGATTGCACTTTTAACCTCTCGGTGCCCTTATCTCCCACCTTGATAACATAAAAGTTTAAAATGCGCACAAATTCTCTCAGTTAAAAAAATATAACAATATGACAATAATAATAACTGGAGAGTTGCATTATATAAAGTATTGAATATAAAATATAAACACACAGTTGAAACATCAGAAATTAAATACTGTAGCACTAGAAATAGATGTCAGCAATATCACTTGATAGTATTGTTGTGTGTAATTGTGATACATGCACACATCAGAATGCATTAAGAAATTAAGGTGCTAATTGCTAATGCACCTAAGCAAAAATAAATAAAATAATAATAAAAAAAAAGGCCTACAACACCTGGTATTCCCAGGCAGTCCCCCATTCAGGTACTAACCAGGTCCAACCATGCTTAGCCTCCGAGATCAGACAAGATCAGGCACGTTCAGGGTGATGTGGCCGTAGGGCACAAAAAGGAAACTAAATAAAGGTGAATACTTGTGTAAAAAAACAGCCAAATATACCACATGAATAGAATTACTTGGTATAGGATTCACACTATGTTGTGAACCTCCAAGTCCTCATTAAGACCATTGGGTGACAAGGAGCAAAAACAATATATCCAAAATACCTCCCTTTTGCAAAGAAGTAAAAACCGCTCATTGTCCATCAATGTACCCTTGGGGATTGATTCTATGGCCATAACTTCTAAAACAGAGGCATCCTTTTGGTGCGTGTGTAAAAAATCTTGTGCTTTCAGAAAATATAAGGTTTTTAGGTCTTTTACAAACTCTGAAAGCTGCAAGTGGAAAACAAAAAAGCAATGGAAAAATTGCAAAAATGGCCCGGCCAGCTGAGTTTAGTGGGAGCGCAGGGCCTGGCAGCGAAAGGGTTTAACATGTTATACTTTCCTGCTCTGTGCTATGGTGGCCCTCTTCCGAGATCCCCCACCAGCATTCCTGACTCCTCCAGCGACTGGCAACATAGGAAGCCACTTTCTGTGATGGCACTTGTGCAGGCTTTATCCTAAGCCATTCTGCCTGTATCTATAGATAGTAGATTGCAGTATAGATTTTACAAAGTGTCCAAACTTTTTTTTAGATTTGGGGTTGACCGTAATGAGGAAAAAAAGAAGTTGCAGATGGATTTGTCAAAAACATGTTTTATTTGCTACAAAACAAACTGATTAGGTTAAGTGCTGGGGATTCGTTTGTAGGTTTTGGTCAAGCATTGTTTCTGTTGATGGTGTAGGTTGTGTTTTAGTGGTTAAGCTTGGTGTTTAGGAGTCCGGCCTAAAATTGGGAGCTAGATTTTTTTTATTTTATTTTTTTTAATAGTAAACGGAAGGGTTACAACCTGCAGGTTTTCATTGCCATATGTATGCCTACATTCAAAAGATTTCCCTTCACTGCGGTGTGATGCCACTTGTAATAGGAAATGATGGCAAATGTCCCCAACAGAAACATAAATCAAAAACACTTTCTTGGCAAATGGTAAGATTTGCTAACAGGCCAAGTTTTAATTGCTGTCACCGCTGGGCAGATTCTATTTAGTTGTACTGGAGGTGAGGGAAAATCTTCTTGACAGGAAATTGACAGCAACACAAAAAAAATCAGGCCATGATTTTAAACTACTATTAAAAAAAATAGTTTTACCTACACTTCAGCTTTAAGGGTAGTGGTCAGGAGAGTGTAGAGAAACACATTATGTTTCAATTATTTTTGGCACCGAAAGCCCTGTGCCAAGAACTGCTGATGCAGAGAACCAACATACTGTTGAATAGCTGCTAAAAAAATGATAGATGTTACTTTTTGACATTTTTGTCATAGAGATGGATGGTTCTAGTGACAGCTGCATTTTAAAAGCAGAACAGTTCAAGAGCTGTTAAACTGCAGCAAATAAACATCATTGATTGTTGTATCAACTATGCCACTTAAGATGGGAGATAAAATGATGTTAGTGGTTTAGTTTTCTAATCAGTAAAGACTGGTGCAGCATTTTTATTTTCCAATGTGTGAATATTGTACTCGGTTCGCTTTATTTTAGACAGCATTCATTCCAGGCCTATTAAATTGTATATTTGCATTAGTCTGCTTCAATTTTCCAGATAATAATATAGTTAAATTAGTCTATGCATTCTTTTTAAATGCTCTCTCTCTCTATTTGTTGTTCTCTTTACGCTTGAGAGCATTGTGAACCTTGATAACTAAACTGCCTTTCCTTGTAAATGCCCCTAATAAGGCTGGTGGTAGTACAGCTAGTTGGGATTCTACCAAATAAGGTTTTATCATGTGTACAGTAACTTTTTACCTTGAAGAAACTGATACTAGCCATTCTGAACCCTTTTCTGATCTTTCAACAGGAGAAGCCTACATGAGGTTGAACAAGGTGTCTGAAGCTGAGCTCTGGTACATGGAGTCTCTGAGATCAAAGCCTGACCACATCCCAGCACATCTTACTTATGGCAAGCTACTGACCTTGACGGTGAGGGAATGCATTTGCTATCCAAATACACTCCTGCATGTGACTGTTCCTGATTGATTTTCCCTTAAGCTTAATGTAAAAAAAAAAGTGTTTTTATGTTACGGGAGATTTAAATTTTAATGATTGACCATTTAGAGCAGCTGTGTGCATATATGCCATTCATGTAGGCATTTGTAACACCCCCCCCCCCCCCCCAAGAGGTGAGAAATAAAGCAGACCTAAACTGAAATGACACTTATGACATTTTTTTGAGCATTTACCATGTATTGTGTAATCTGTAGATCTAGTTTGAGTAGTTTACCTTGTACCGTAAAATGCTGAATTCAGCACTGCACTGGTGGCAGGCATGTGACCCGTGCCAAAACAAATTGATATGGTCTTTGCAAATAAGGATGTCTATGTCAGCATGGTCACTGTGCTGGGAGTGCACAGTGAGCATGCTCTAATCACAGAAACCCTTGGCCATCCATAAATGCATATGTGTGGACACCCTCTCTTTAGTGCTGCACATATGTGTTGTGTGAGCCGCAAGAGGCTAAGCAAAAAATAAATAAAAATTGCAGATAGTATGTTACAATTCTTTGTAAACTTTTATAGACAAGGACATTTGGCTACTTTTACATTGTTAAATTGTCAAGCAATTAAGACAACAGTTAAATGTTCTTATAGCACTATATGATGTGATGAGTGGCTGGACAAGATCAAAGTATACGTGTTTTAGCTGTTTTTCAGTCTGCTGTACTTTCTTCAATGTCCCTTAACAGTATATAGATGTTGGGGTCAAGCTATAATGGTTTGAAAGAGCTCAACTGGACCTCAAATGCCTAATGAAATATCAGCAGCAGTGGAGTAGGTGGCCAAAGTTAATGGATGTGTACAAGCTCATTCTTTTTTTTTTCTATAGCCTTTGTTTAGGTATTGTAATGGAAGGTCTCCTGATCCCATAGCATGATAAAGCCACCTAATCAAAAAAGATGGAAGAAGGTGCAGTTTTTGACCTGTGAATATTGTTTCACAAAGACACTCGGTCTAGACTTTAGGTTCAAAGAATTGCTAGTTTTGCAAAGAGAAATTTCTCAGATACCCTTGCATCTCTGGTTTTGAAATCACTAATGTCCTTAGAAACATCTTGGGCAGAATTTCACAGGCTGACAGCAGGACTTCATGGGCATGCCATTCATAGGCATGGTTTCCTGTACCCCAAAGCAGAAGCATGCACAGTTGGCTGGCAACGCCACCGCAACATCTGGAACTTATGAATTGTATTGTCACTCTATCACAGAATTGCTACAAGCAGGATCAAGTTATTTGTTAAAGATTTACTTACTGCGATTTAAATGCTGCACAGAAACAATTACAAAGTAAAAATTAAGCTTTTTAATAACTTTTTGGGGATTTGTATCCCATAGTTGTATTAAAGACAAAACACAATAAGTGAAAGGTAACCCGACCAACCCTTTCACATTAGTGTGTAGTGTGAACAGGGCCAACATTGAGAGGGACAGCAAAATTATACGTTATACAGCAAGTGAGTAAACGTCACATGAAAAGGGATTAGTATATCTTATATAAACAACCAGGGCTCGACAATCCCCGGGCGCCAGGTCGCATTTGCGACTAGAATTAGCGACCTGGCGCCTGGGGGTGCCCTGCAGAAGGTGTCCTGTCATTTTTGCCTGGACTTCCGCGCACGGAGTGCACGGACTTCCGGGCCGTCCGAAAATTGAGGCCCCGGCTTTTCGGCCTACTTGAGATGACATGCTTCCAATGGGGGACTGGCGCCCTCTTGTGGAGGCCGGGAGTAATGACTGTTGTAATGACTGTTTCCACTGCCTTTTTGTTCTCAATTCATTACCATCTCCCTGTCCAGTTAGTTACCTTTGACAGGGAGTGTGGTTATTATTATTTAATTTATTTTTTAAATGTAAAAAAAAAAAAATAAATCATATTTTTTCTTTTTTTTTTTAATTATTAAAAAAATAAAAAAAAATTATTTTTTTTCCAATTATTAAAAAAAAATATATATAGATATAAATATATATCTATATATATATATATATATCCTTTTTTTTTTTTCCTCATCGCCATGCCACAGCCGAAGGCCCCTTTCACACGGGCTGTCTGATCAGGTCCGCCTGTCAGTTTTTCAGGCAGACCTGATCGGACCCTTGATTCTCCTCTATGGAGCAGTAATCTGCCGCCATCTGATCCTGTCCACCAAAAGCAGACGGATGGTGGTTCTATTTTCTATCCATCCCGTGGATCGGATCAGATGGCATCGGATGGAAAGAGACAGACAGTCTGTTTTCATCCAATTGTGCTATAGAGGAGAGTGGGGTTCTAGTCGTATTTATGTGTAAATTTAGTATCCGTTTTATTAAATAAAGCTTGGTTGTTAGTTTAAAAAAAAAAAAACTGGCTCCTAACTTTTTTAGCTGGCTCCTAGATTTCAGGAAAATTTGTCAAGCCCTGTAAACAACTACAACACAGTGCTATAGACAGTGCATATCCTTAACCACTTAAGCCCCGGAGGATTTGGCTGCTAAACGACCAGAGGGTATTTTGCGATTCGGCACTGCGTGACTTTAACGGACAATTGCGCGGTCATGCGACGCTGTACCTAAACGAATTTGGCGTCCTTTTTTTCCCACAAACAGAGCTTTCTTTTGGCGGTATTTGATCACCTGTGCGATTTTTTGATCACGCGCTATAAACAAAAAAAGAGCGTAAATTTTGAAAAAATAGCAATATTTTTCCCTTTTTTTATATGAAATTCCCCCAAAAAAAAATGTAAAAATCAAAATTTTTTAATATTTTCGGCCAATTTGTTTTATGCTACCTATGTTTGGTAAAAAAAATCGCAAAAAGCGTATTTTGATTGGTTTGCGCAAAAGTTATTGCGTTTACTAACAAAGGGAAAGATTTTTGTCATTTTTGTTGTTTTTTTTTTTAACGCGTAATGGCGGCGATCTGCGATTTTTTTTTTGCGGTACTGCGACATTGCGGCGGACAGATCGGACCCTTGACTGACATTTTTGACACTTTTGGGGTTACCAGTGACATTTCTACAGTAATCAGTGCTATATATATGCACTGTTACTGTAAAAATACACTGGTAGTGAAGGGGTTAACTTTATTTGAGAGGGAGGGGCTGTGTGTGTCCCTAGGGGCGTGATTCTAACTGTGATTGGCTGTGGCTTCAACTGTATGCAGAGTGATCAATGGATCTACATAGTAGATCCATGTGATCATCTCTCATACAGAGAGGAGAATGACAGGCAGCTTGTTTACACGCGGCGCGCGCTCGCTCCCTAAACCCTCACAGGCGAGCGACGTAGACCTACGTCACTTTGCCTGTGAGGGGCTGACCGCCGCCGTAGATAGTCGTGCGGCGGTCGGCAAGTGGTTAATATTTTATGTGACTAAAAAAATATATATTGAATAAACAATCCAGAAATATGTGTCTTATTCTGGTGGATGAGTGAATATATAAAGTCCCAGTGCCAAAAAAAAACTATATATGAAAAATCAAACAAATCAAAAAGAATTTTAAATGATGAATAAGCAAGTGTCCAACGAAAGAACGTGATTAGTGCTCAAAGCTGAAACATCCAGGTGATTCATGTGAACTGTGACCCCCCCCCACCCCCCCCCTGAAGTAGATCCACTTACCAGAAGATGTGGACCCCTAGACAGTACTGCATAGGGGTCTAAAAGGCTTGGTACTGGTAAGTAAGTGTGGATGGGGACCCTTTAGGTATTCTCATTCAATCATTTTTATTGAGAAAAAAATAAGTATAAGCAAACATAAGTATCATAAAGAACGTTGTAAAACAGATATACTCATAGAAACTATGTAAGGTACAATACTCCAAGAGTAAGAATCATGAAAGTAATCTTCCAACAAACATTGTGAAAAACCATGGGCCTGGAAATCAGGCAACTATTGAGGAATTCTTTATAACAAAGAGTCGTAAAGGAATTATAACTGAGAACGAAGTAACTCTTGGAGAGTCCGTAACATCGAACACTGAAGTTTAGGTAAGTGCTGTCCCAAATTCCCCCTAAGAGTCTCCAAGATGAATACAAGATGAGGAGAACAGTAGCATCGGTGGTTAGATCCCTGCCCTCGAGCACCCCGTAGGGTTGCGATACATTCGGGGAACAGGGTACACACCAGCGCAAGACAGCGTCCCCAAGAATGGCAGGGAGCCATCGGCTATTTTGCACACATAAGGAAGGTGGAGGCTAATAGTGAGGAATCCGGGAGAGCTACAATCCGCTAAATTACACCGTAAACCCAGTGGAGAAGGGTAGCGAGGGAGAGGCAGGGGAAAGGGAAGCGGAGACGTGAAAGGGAGGGAAGGCCGGAGAAAGAAGGGGGAAAAGGGGGAGAAGAGTGGAAGAGAGAAGTCACCGGGGGCCTAAAACGGGCGAACTCAGGGTAAGATCACAACGTAATCTGAAGAAATTGGGCCCAAGGTTCCCAGACACTCTCAAATCGTGGGACCCGGTTATGCAGAATAGCCACAATTTTTTCATGTGTCATTATCCACGAAATTTTCCTTTTAGCCAGGCTGTAGGAGACCGATGGCCTCTTCCACGCTTTGGCAAGGGTAAGTTTGGCCCCCAGTAGCATAAAAGTAATTAATGTTGATACATTTTTAGAGTAATCATGGGGAAAGTCGTGTAAAAATGCTATCTGAGGTGTCTGAGGAATCCGGAGCCCCGAGACCAAACGCATCAAGTGAAACATTTTGTTCCAAAATGACCGGATTCTAGGGCAGGACCACCAGGTATGCATTAAGGATCCCTGGAGGTCGCACCCCCTAAAGCAGAGCGAGGAAGTGTTGGGAAACATAAGTGCTAGGCGAGTTGGGACCAAGTACCATCGAGTGAGAATTTTGATATTCGCCTCAATAAGTGTGATATTAACAATCCCCTTGAAAGCTTTATGGAAGATTCTGTGCCAGGCGTCCCTAGTGAGGTCCAATTGTAGGTCCTGTTCCCACTTAACGGCATATGCAGGTTTTTCGGGGGAATCCTGTAAAGCAGAATATATGACAGAGATGCCCCCTCTCATGTCCTTTGTTTCCGAACACCACCGTTCGTAGTTAGTTAGGAAAGGGGGTTCTTTCTTGTCCGACCATAACAAACATAGGAAGTGATAAATTTGGAGGTATCTGAATTTTTCCGTCAACGGCATCTGAAGTTTATTAACACAATGAGAAAGGGTCAGAGGGCCTGTGGAGGAGAGGAAGTGCCCGATACGAAATAATCCCTTGTTCGTCCACCACTTGAAAGCTCTGATGTCACGTCCTGGGGGAAAAAGGGGGTTGTTAAATATATGAGACAGAGGCCGGAGGGGTGAAACCAAAGACCGGAGGTGGTACAGTCTTCTGGCGAGCCCGATCGAATGTGAAAGGGTCGGCGCCAGAATTGCCGGCTGCAATTTAGGTGGGCACCAAGCAATATAGTCCAGGGTGTGGTTGGGAGTAGCCTGTCTCTCTATGTGGAGCCAGTCAGGTTTTGGTCCCCTAGCGTAAATCATGGAAAACTGGGCCAATTGAGCCGCTTGGTAATAATTCCAAAGGTTGGGCAGAGCTAATCCTCCTTGTGTTCTCAGTCTATATAAGACCGAACATGCACAACGATAGCCCCTCCTACCCCAAACAAATTTAACCAGTTTGGATTGGAAACTAAGCAGGTGGCGTTTATTAATAGGTATGGGGAGTGACCTAAAAAGATAAAGGATTCTGGGAAGAAGTGTCATTTTTATAAAATTAATGCGGCCTAGCCACGAAAGATTGTGAAGACCCCATTTCGCCAAATCATCATTTAATTTGTTATACAGGGGTGGGTAATTGGCTTGGTAAAGTGTCTCAATTGACGAGGTAAGCTTTATCCCCAAGTAAGGGAGTGAGACTTTGCACCACTGGAACGGGAAGGTGGGTTGGAGGGCTTCGAGCGTGGCTAATGGAATTGTGATGTTCAAAGCCGATGATTTCGAGATGTTCACCGTGAGGCCGGAGGCTAGTGAGAAATCACGGAGCAGGGCAAGGATGTTGGGGACCGAGACGGTTGGGGAAGTGACAAAAAGAAGGACATCGTCTGCAAAGAGTGCACACTTATGTTCCGTTGGACCACATTGAATGCCATGGATGTCCCGGCTGTGGCGGAGAGCTATCGCCAGAGATTCAATAGCGATTGCGAAAACTAAGGGAGAAAGGGGGCATCCCTGGCGGGTACCCCGTTTGATGGACAGTGAGTCTGAATAGTGGCCTAAGATGCGAATCCGTGCCGAGGGGGAGGAATACAGTGCCTGTAGAATGTTGACAAACCTAGGTCCAAATCCCCATCTTCGGAGGGTCTCAAAGAGGTACGGCCATGATATAGTGTCAAATGCTTTGTGCAGGTCTAGGGAAAGGAGCAAAGCTTCTTGGGGAGGGCCCCCAGCCCATCTGGATTTAGTCATAGAAATTAGGTCTATCGCTCTCCTAATAAGGTCTGGACCCTGTCTCCCCGGGATAAAGCCTGATTGGTCCTTATGGACATAGTTGCTGATAAAGCTGGACAGTCTATTGGAAAGTATCTTTGTCAGGATCTTGAGATCAACATTAATAAGAGATATAGGCCTATAGTTGCTTACGTCACTGTGATCCCTTTCCGGCTTTGGAATAACCGAGATATAAGCCGAGTTCAAAGTCTTCTCAATAGTGCCCCCTTGCTGAAGTGAATTGTAAAATTTACATAACCGGGGAGCTAGGGTCGTGGCAAAGCTCTTATAATAGGTCGTGGGGAACCCGTCGGGGCCTGGAGCGGAGTCCGTCTTCAGTCCCTTAATCACACTCAATATCTCGAGTTCAGAGAAGTGGTCCTCAAGTAGTTCCCTGTGGTCTCGAGTAAGGCGAGGTAACGGGAGATCATCCAGGAAACTATGAGAATGGGAGGGGGAGTATGTGGAGTCACAGTCATAAAGTTGAGAATAGAAGGAGTGGAAAGCTTGCAGGGCCTGTTGTGGGTTTTGGGATAAGGTGCCCTGGGGGGGTTCTAATTTTGGGGATCGTGGAAGCACGGAATTTAGGTGAGAGTTTGACTGCCAGTTTGGTTCCTATTCTATCCGACGAGGCATAGAACCTGGCCCCAGACCAGCGGAGCTGTTTTTCCACCTCCGTGGTTAGAGCTAAATTCAATCGCAATCTGGATTCTTCCAAAAGCGTCTTGGAAGCCGGAGTGGGATTACGTTTATGGGCCTTACTAGCTTTGAAAAATTCAGTTTCCAGCTTAAGAACATCCAATTTCCTCTGGCGCTTAAGGTTGGAAGAGATTTGGATCATTTTCCCTCTGATAACGGCTTTCTGGGCAGCCCAGACGGTTTCGGGGGAGACCTCTGGAGTGTCATTGAGTGAAAAGTAAGACTCCAATTCTTTAGTCAAGATAGTGCATTGGGTAGTATCGCTCAGGAGAGCCTCATTGAGGCGCCAGTGGAATTCCCTGCCCTGAGTCGGGGTGTGGTGAAAAAGAAGGATGACCATAGCATGGTCTGAAAGAGGAGAGTCCCGAATGAAGGCCTTAACGGTCTGGGGAAGCGCTCTCGTGGAGATGAAGATGTGGTCTATCCTGGAGAGAACATTATGAGGGGCCGAATAATGAGTATAATCCCTAGCTGTGGGGTTGAGTTCTCTCCAGGCGTCGACCAGTCCTTCCGTGAAGAGTAATTTGGCAATTCGGGTGCTCTGCCTGGGGGGGCGACAAAAGGAGGGGTTCCCTGGGCGAGATTTATCCAGCCCTTGGTCAAGAGCCACATTAGAATCTCCTCCCATTATCAGCGTACCCGCTGCATGGGGAAGCACATGAGAGGCTAAGTGTAGAAAAAATGTGTCTTGTCTTCGATTAGGAGCGTAATAGGATAGGAAGGAGAAGGTATTGCCACCAATTTCACCTACCAGTAAGAGGTATCTGCCCTCCCTGTCCACAAGCTTACTTTTGAGTACAAATTGTATATGTCGTGCAAAGAAGATACCCACCCCCCTGGTCTTGTCTGGAGCATTCGCCAAATAGAATTGCGGGTACTTGTGGTGAACGAACAAGGGACTGTAAGATGCCGCAAAATGCGTTTCTTGGATTAGTGCAATGTCTACGTGATGGGAATGATATAAGTTAAAAAGCTTACGCCTCTTAGGAGGAGAGTTGATCCCCTGGACGTTATGTGATGAGAGCTTCAACGGTCGAGAGGAATCATCAGGTGGTTTCATTCCGTGGCAGAGGGAAGAAGCGCTGGAGAAGGGGCAAGTCGGTGACTTCTGCGAGACCCAATGAGGGGAAGATGCGTAGTCTGGTCGATCCACATCGGAGACTATAACCCTGTAGAAGAGAGAGGGAGGGACCCCCGGTGACTGAGGGTGGGAGGAGATGGAAGCAGCAGGGAAGGAGAACAGAAGGAGAGGAGGAAGACACAAAGAACCACAAGACAATGAAAATTTGCATACAATGGCTATCAGTAAAAACCCATAACCCAGTCAGGGGAGGAAGGGCCAACCCCTTCCGTTCCTGAGACCCAAAGATGCCTATCCTCAGGGAAGGCATCCGCCCGTGTCTACAGAGGTGCACCGTACCTCTATAGAGTGAGGGGCGAGGCGCAGAAGAAATCACGCTCCGGCCAGGCGTCCTTGGGGCTATCATAGCCGCCCATTGCCTAAATGGTTAAGCCGAAGGGTAGAGGCAACCCAAAACAAAACAAAAAAAAAAAAAACAAAAAAAAAAAAAGTTTGTGTTAGAGAAAAACTGTCATATAATGGGGAAAAGAACAAAAATTATCCCCCCCCCCCCCCCCCCCCCAAAAAGGAAAAGTTTAGTCTGTGTTTGTTTTATAGCAAAGGTGGAAGGAAGAACCCTTCCAGGTGACCGCTGCAGTCCTGAAGTGACATTCAATTAAATCCGTCTCAGAAGTGCGACTCCTGCAGAAAGAAGGTGGATACCGGCTGGGGGACAGGTGCTTCTAGGGAGGTCTGGTCTCCTTAGACCTTTTGAAGTGTTGCTTCTCCCAGGTGGGGACCAGAGGGCTCTGGGGTGAGGGGCGCTTGAAGGAGCTTGAATTCCTGGCAGTGGATAAGGAAGTTGGCTCTAGGGAGAGCAGTCCCAGGCGAAGAAGAAGTTGTTCACCGTCCTGTAAAGATGAGAAGCTGTGTGTCTTATGTTGATACAGAAAAGTGAGGCGAAAAGGAAAGGACCACCAATATTTGATGGATTTTTGCTGCAACACCTGAAGGAGTGGTTTAAGAGCCCTCCGCTTTTGGATAGTAGTGGGTGAAAGATCTGCAAAAATCTGTACAGGATGACCTTGTAGGAGCAGCTGATTAGAGGATCTGGAGATTTTCATAACTTCCTCCTTCACTTTGTAAAAATGGGGTTTTACAATAATGTCTCTTGGAGAGCCATCAGGGAGGGGGGCCCTCAAGGCCCTGTGTGCTCTATCCAATTCAAGGCGATGCGGTGGTATAGCAGGAATTAATTCCTGAATGAAGGATGTCACTACAGCTTCAACATCTTTAATAGACTCAGGCAGGCCTCTGATCCTGAAATTTTGTCTCCTGGCTCGATTTTCTAATTCATCAATCTTAGACAAGGCTGTATCCAGCTGATAATGGAGGTCCTGCATCCTTGCCGAGTTCTGATTAACTCTGTGGACAGTTTGGTCAGTTTTGAGTTCTATGGCTTCTATTCTAGCTCCCAGGTTCTGCAGGTCAGAGTGTATAGCTGAGGTAATTTGAGAGGCTGTCTGGGCTAGGCCTGCAGACAGCATTTTAGAGAAAGAAGCCATGAGGTATGTGAGGTCTTGTGGGATGTTTGGAGGAGGTGGCAGGGAGCCCTGAGGTAAACCCTGCAGAGCAGTGTAAGCCCCAGCCGGAGACTGGAGTAATTCCTCCATGGTCCTTTCCAGAAGGGAAACTGTGGAGGCTGGTGAGAGGAGCAGTGGGCGATCTGGGGGGTCCGAGGGGCTGAGGAGGACTGACCTGCTGCGATCTGGAGGTGATGGGATGTCTGTGATGTCCTCTCCCTCAGCGGGTCCTGGCAGGAGGTTATTAGCGGCCGCCATCTTGGGACTGCAGGGCCGGGTCTCCGCCGCATTAAGTTGCGGAGTGAGGTCCCGCCGGACCTGCGATCCGATCATCGGGCGTCCACGGGAGATCCCTGGTGTGTGGGGGAGCTGCGGGTCCGGTGTGGAGGCGGAGCGGTGCTTTCAGAGCAGAACGGACGCCTATGATGCCGGTGCGGGACGGAGCTCCCTGGTTAAGCTGCCATCCGGGGAGCTGCCGCACATGCGCCTCCCTTTAGGTATTCTCATCTTCAGTGCTCGATATAAGAAGAAAGATCCCAGATAGTGTAATACGTTCAAATAAATGTATTTATTAAAAGTAAACTTATAGATGTACACTTACAATATTGTAGAATTTCATAGGCTCATCAAATGAGTATAAAAAGTGCTCCTAGAGGCAGGTAGAATGACTAGCTGTATTGTGGTTAGTGTACCATGCAAGGAAAGCGGCGTGCGTTCCACCGGCCCGAAAGTGACGTTGCTGTGAAAGCCGAAATTAGTATATCTGCCTGCAACCTGACAAGTGACTGCCTGCGTATTTACTGGTGGAGCTCTCTGAAGATATGAGATTACGGGCAAGTGTGGTGAATGAATAGAAATGTAAGATGAGGTGTGCAGAGTATATTGGGGTGAATTGTGGGATGTACTCACCGTACATTTAGATATGCACGAGACATAAACTGCCCAATTTTGTATGTTGCTCTGTTACATTTTAAACATTTCTAGTCATCACAGTATTGTCCTATTAGAAGTTGTTTGTACCACTGTTGCACACAGTGAAATGGACGGGCACAACTTTTTTAGCACACTTAAATTTGCTTTATAGTAAAGTGGCTCTGGTCTACTATGCTGTTTCTTGATGCGAAGAGCAGAAAGGTGAATTTCCCATTGGTTTCTTTGTGTAGAGAAGATAGGTTACAAGTAGTGTTGAGCGAACACGGACTGTATTATTCGTGTTCGTACCGAATAATTGGATTTTTTGTACCCGAACACGGACACGGACACTTTACTGTATGTTCGGGTAAAAATCCGTGTTCGGTCGTTTTATTTCCGGGTTTTGCATGCTTTGGCGCTCTTTTCATGGCGGGCTTTCAACAGCCAATCAACAATCGTTTAACTGGTGTGCCTTAAGCCATCCCAGCCATGCCTGCAAATGTCTCAGTAGCTGTGATTGGCCGTCTGAAGCATGTGACCAAGTCTTTATAAGTTCGAGGCAGCCGCAGCGGCGTCATTATGCTGCTTAGATTCAGGGACAGAGCACACATCAACGTGCTGGCTGCTGATTAGGGAAAGATAGGCAGGAAAAAACCATTTGTGTCCGGATAGAATTGAGGGACAGGTCGGAGTGTTTAGGCAGGGCGAGTTGTAGGCATTTTAGGGATAGAGTCTGCTGAATTATATAGGGTCAGTGTCTTCTACAAACTACAATCGATATTGCTGTGTGGGGGGTGGGGTCTGCACTCAATCCTGATCTACGATCTCTTCTCAATCCTGTTAGGGACAGAGTCTGCTGAATTTTAGGGAAACTGTGTTCTACAAACTACAATCGATATTGCTGTGTGGTGTGGGATTGGAGATAGGCAGGTGTCAGTGATCCACATCCATTTTTCTGTGTGTGAGCTGCAGTGAACACAATCTTTTTGGGCTGCAGTGAACACAATCTTTTTGGGCTGCAGTGAACACAATCTTTTTGGGCTGCAGTGAACACAATCTTTTTGGGCTGCAGTGAACACAATCTTTTTGGGCTGCAGTGAACACAATCTTTTTGGGGTGCAGTGAACAAAATCTTTTTGGGGTGCAGTGAACACAATCCTTTTTGGTGTGCAGTGAACACAATCTTTGTGGGGTGCAGTGAACAAAATCCTTTGTGGGGTGCAGTGAACACAATCTTTTTGGGGTGCAGTGAACAAAATCCTTTTTGGGGTGCAGTGAACACAATCTTTTTGGGGTGCAGTGAACAAAATCCTTTGTGGGGTGCAGTGAACACAATCTTTTTGGGGTGCAGTGAACACAATCTTTTTGGGGTGGAGTGAACAACATCCTTTTTGGGGTGCAGTGAACAAAATCCTTTTTGGGGTGCAGTGAACAAAATCATTTTTGGGGTGCAGTGAACACAATCTTTTTGGGGTGCAGTGAACACAATCTTTGTGGGGTGCAGTGAACACAATCTTTTTGGGGTGGAGTGAACAACATCCTTTTTGGGGTGCAGTGAACAACATCCTTTTTGGGGTGCAGTGAACACAATCTTTTTGGGGTGCAGTGAACACAATCTTTGTGGGGTACAGTGAACAGAATCTTTGTGGGGTGCAGTGAACACAATCTTTGGGGGGTACAGTGAACACAATCTTTGTGAGGTGCAGTGAACACAATCTTTGTGGGGTGCAGTGAACACAATCATTGTGGGGTGCAGTGAACTCAATCTTTGTGGGGTACAGTGAACACAATCTCATACTTCTGAAGGTTTGAGGGTGCTGCCTGTTCCATACTCCCCCTACTCCTCATCTAGCCTTTTAGGGGTACAAACAATAGTAATTGGGGCCTAGTGTGGTTGTGTACGTGTGATATACATACACTTTTTTGGGATCATATTTTCTATTCCGCTATTTAATCAAAAACCTTTGGGGATCAGTTAAATTGGGGGATAGTCTGTGTTGGTACGTGTGAGAGAGATCCACCTTTCCAAGTTGTTGGGGTTCATCTCATACTTCTGAAGGTTTGAGGGTGCTGCCTGTTCCATACTCCCCCTACTCCTAGCCTTTTAGGGGTACAAACAATAGTAATTGGGGCCTAGTGTGGTTGTGTACGTGTGATATACATACACTTTTTTGGGATCATATTTTCTATTCCGCTATTTAATCAAAAACCTTTGGGGATCAGTTAAATTGGGGGATAGTCTGTGTTGGTACGTGTGAGAGAGATCCACCTTTCCAAGTTGTTGAGGTTCATCTCATACTTCTGAAGGTTTGAGGGTGCTGCCTGTTCCATACTCCCCCTACTCCTAGCCTTTTAGGGGTACAAACAATAGTAATTGGGGCCTAGTGTGGTTGTGTACGTGTGATATACATACACTTTTTTGGGATCATATTTTCTATTCCGCTATTTAATCAAAAACCTCTGGGGATCAGTTAAATTGGGGGATAGTCTGTGTTGGTACGTGTGAGAGAGATCCACCTTTCCAAGTTGTTGAGGTTCATCTCATACTTCTGAAGGTTTGAGGGTGCTGCCTGTTCCATACTCCCCCTACTCCTAGCCTTTTAGGGGTACAAACAATAGTAATTGGGGCCTAGTGTGGTTGTGTACGTGTGATATACATACACTTTTTTGGGATCATATTTTCTATTCCGCTATTTAATCAAAAACCTCTGGGGATCAGTTAAATTGGGGGATAGTCTGTGTTGGTACGTGTGAGAGAGATCCACCTTTCCAAGTTGTTGGGGTTCATCTCATACTTCTGAAGGTTTGAGGGTGCTGCCTGTTCCATACTCCCCCTACTCCTAGCCTTTTAGGGGTACAAACAATAGTAATTGGGGCCTAGTGTGGTTGTGTACGTGTGATATACATACACTTTTTTGGGATCATATTTTCTATTCCGCTATTTAATCAAAAACCTTTGGGGATCAGTTAAATTGGGGGATAGTCTGTGTTGGTACGTGTGAGAGAGATCCACCTTTCCAAGTTGTTGAGGTTCATCTCATACTTCTGAAGGTTTGAGGGTGCTGCCTGTTCCATACTCCCCCTACTCCTAGCCTTTTAGGGGTACAAACAATAGTAATTGGGGCCTAGTGTGGTTGTGTACGTGTGATATACATACACTTTTTTGGGATCATATTTTCTATTCCGCTATTTAATCAAAAACCTCTGGGGATCAGTTAAATTGGGGGATAGTCTGTGTTGGTACGTGTGAGAGAGATCCACCTTTCCAAGTTGTTGAGGTTCATCTCATACTTCTGAAGGTTTGAGGGTGCTGCCTGTTCCATACTCCCCCTACTCCTAGCCTTTTAGGGGTACAAACAATAGTAATTGGGGCCTAGTGTGGTTGTGTACGTGTGATATACATACACTTTTTTGGGATCATATTTTCTATTCCGCTATTTAATCAAAAACCTCTGGGGATCAGTTAAATTGGGGGATAGTCTGTGTTGGTACGTGTGAGAGAGATCCACCTTTCCAAGTTGTTGGGGTTCATCTCATACTTCTGAAGGTTTGAGGGTGCTGCCTGTTCCATACTCCCCCTACTCCTAGCCTTTTAGGGGTACAAACAATAGTAATTGGGGCCTAGTGTGGTTGTGTACGTGTGATATACATACACTTTTTTTGGATCATATTTTCTATTCCGCTATTTAATCAAAAACCTTTGGGGATCAGTTAAATTGGGGGATAGTCTGTGTCGGTACGTGTGAGAGAGATCCACCTTTCCAAGTTGTTGGGGTTCATCTCATACTTCTGAAGGTTTGAGGGTGCTGCCTGTTCCATACTCCCCCTACTCCTCATCTAGCCTTTTAGGGGTACAAACAATAGTAATTGGGGCCTAGTGTGGTTGTGTACGTGTGATATACATACACTTTTTTTGGATCATATTTTCTATTCCGCTATTTAATCAAAAACCTTTGGGGATCAGTTAAATTGGGGGATAGTCTGTGTTGGTACGTGTGAGAGAGATCCACCTTTCCAAGTTGTTGGGGTTCATCTCATACTTCTGAAGGTTTGAGGGTGCTGCCTGTTCCATACTCCCCCTACTCCTCATCTAGCCTTTTAGGGGTACAAACAATAGTAATTGGGGCCCAGTGTGGTTGTGTACGTGTGATATACATACACTTTTTTGGGATCATATTTTCTATTCCGCTATTTAATCAAAAACCTTTGGGGATCAGTTAAATTGGGGGATAGTCTGTGTTGGTACGTGTGAGAGAGATCCACCTTTCCAAGTTGTTGGGGTTCATCTCATACTTCTGAAGGTTTGAGGGTGCTGCCTGTTCCATACTCCCCCTACTCCTCATCTAGCCTTTTAGGGGTACAAACAATAGTAATTGGGGCCCAGTGTGGTTGTGTACGTGTGATATACATACACTTTTTTGGGATCATATTTTCTATTCCGCTATTTAATCAAAAACCTTTGGGGATCAGTTAAATTGGGGGATAGTCTGTGTCGGTACGTGTGAGAGAGATCCACCTTTCCAAGTTGTTGGGGTTCATCTCATACTTCTGAAGGTTTGAGGGTGCTGCCTGTTCCATACCCCCCCTACTCCTCATCTAGCCTTTTAGGGGTACAAACAATAGTAATTGGGGCCTAGTGTGGTTGTGTACGTGTGATATACATACACTTTTTTTGGATCATATTTTCTATTCCGCTATTTAATTTAACTGGGCCTCCATGCGAGACCTGTGTGCCTTGTTGCGCTGTTTTGAGTACTCCACCAACATGGCCAGTGGCAATGACGCCGTTCTCAGCTTAACTATCCCACTTCCATGCCTCCTTGAAAAAACAATTCGGGCGATGATGGAAGAGGATGTGGCACAGGATGAGGAGGAGGAGGAGGATGAAGAGGTAACATTTCCAAGGCTTTCAGGGCAGTCATTCGCAAGGGGCTCCGAGGGTGGGTTCCTGCACACGCAAACGCCAGGGACGCAATTGTCCAGCAGGGGCACAGTTCTGGAGGATGAGGAGGATGAGGAGGAGGAGGAGCTGGAGGAGGAGATGGAACCATGTTCACAGCAGGGTGGCACCCAGGCCAGCTCATGGCCATCACTGGTGCGTGGCTGGGGGGATACAGAGGACACGGACGATACACCTCCCACAGAGGACAGCCTTTCGTTGCCTCTGGGCAGCCTGGCACACATGAGCGATTACATGCTGCAGTGTCTCCACAACGACCGCCGAGTTGCCCACATTCTAACTTGTGCTGATTACTGGGTGGCCACGCTGCTGGATCCCCGTTACAAGGACAACGTACCTTCCTTAATTCACTCACTGGAGCGCGATCGCAAGATGCGCGAGTACAAGCGCACGCTGGTAGACGCCATGCTGCTGGCATTCCCATCTGACAGCGGGGCCACAGTGGAAGCACAAGGCAGAGGAGGAGGAGGAGGAGGTCGCCAACGCAACCAGGGCACCGCCAGCACCTCAGAAGGCAGGGTTAGCATGGCCGAAATGTGGAAAAGCTTTGTCAGCACGCCACAACAAACAGCAGCACCAGCAGCTCAGATGGAACGTCTTAGCAGGAGGCAGCATTTTACCAACATGGTGGAGCAGTATGTGTGCACACGCCTACATGTAGTGAATGACGGGTCTGCCCCCTTCAACTTCTGGGTCTCCAAATTGGGCACATGGCTTGAGCTTGCCCTTTACGCCTTGGAGGTGCTGGCGTGCCCTGCAGCCAGTGTATTATCTGAACGGGTATTTAGCACGGCTGGGGGCGTTATAACAGACAAGCGCAGCCGCCTGTCCAGAGACAATGTGGACAAGCTCACGTTCATTAAAATGAACCAGGCATGGATCCCACGGGACTTTTCCGTACCTTATGCAGAATAGCAATGGATACCGACCTTACCCACCCATTGTTCCATTTTTGCTCTTTCTCACTCTTTTGGGGTGTACCCTCATTTAAAATTTTTGAAAAGAAGCAGTGTTGGCTACCTCGTCCTCCTCCTCAGGGCCAGATTAATGTAGGGGCTATTGGAGCTGCAGCTCCAGGCCCCTACCTTTTATATAGGCCCCGGGTTGGCCATATTCACTGTTACCGCTCTTCTGTCACTTGTAAACACAGAAGTCTGGCTTCTATGCTCGCTTCCCCAGGCAGCACCCTCAGAACCTCCCCACACAGCGTGAAGGCCGGACAAGGAGGGACAGTTGGCGATGCATGGATGTGTTTATGGGCTTCAGAGACAGCATCCCATGTTGAATTAGGCATGCATGGCTGCACCCTTCCTCCTCTGGGTGCATGGCAAGGCACGGCCCTTAAGGCCCTTCAAAATCCTCAGCACCAAGCCCATGATGCTGTTAATCCGGCCCTGGTCCTCCTCCACCGCCGCTTCCACCTACACCGCCCATAGGTGTGCGCAGCCTATTGCATTAAGGTGTGCACCCCAAAGTTGAAATACACATGCATGTGTTTGCCAGCAGGGAGAGTAATGTATCGGGGCCATGTACCTGTAGGCAAGGAGAAATAGAGCAGAGCAGGTCCCAGGGAGATCTTTCCCATCTCCTCACTGGCAATGCTATGTGCCCTAGGTGATTAGGGTGTGCCCAGGCACACCCAGCACACCCTGTGCGCACGCCTATGTCACCGCTAGGCTTGTGACGGTATCAGATTTTCATGCTGCGATTAATTGATTAAGGTTTTGCCACGGTATACGGTATTATCACGGTATTCTATTATTAAATTTAAATTATTAAATTTCCACCTCACTTCAATTTCATTGCTGAATTTAGGGGCTTTGGTTCACTTATGCACATTATTATATAGTCAGTCAGTACAGACTCTGTGAACCAGGCCTAAAATAGGTCATCAAGCAGTGTCTGGCCTAACTGGTGATAACTGGTTCTGGCGCTCGGCTCCGATCCGATGGCCTGGTCATTAAGAGGGCAAATCCTTGTGGTCAAGAAGTGGTTAAACCTGAAGGAGGTGTTGTTTATAAATTACTTTACTATTGCTTTAGGCCTGGTTCACATGTATGCGGGTTGGTGGTTCACATTTGCACAGGCATAGCAGCCCATTGATTTGAATGGGCTGCTATGCCCTCATTTTCCGCAGAAAAAAGGTGCATGCAGCATTTTTTTAAAATTCAGTGGCCTTGAAATCCATCCTGCTTTTGCACCATGCGACTAACCTGCAGTTCCTGCTCTGGCAAGCTTTCTGCATTTTTTGTATACGTGGGCACGGCATTTAAAAATAAACAGTTTGCGTGTGCAGCAACGGCAGGTAAGTCGCATGGTGCAAAAGAAGGATGGATTTCATGGCCACTGCATTTTTTTAAATTCTGCATGCACCTTTTTTCAGCTGAAAACGCAGGCATAGCAGCTCAAGCCCATTCACATCAATGGGCTGCTATGCCTGTGCAAATGTGGGCCCCCAACCCGCATACATGTGAACCAGGCCTAAAGCAATAGTAAAGTCATTAATTGGTTAAACCTGCAGGAGGACCGGTGTTTTTATCTATTAATGACTTTACTATTGCTTTAGGCCTGGTTCACATGTATGCGGGTTGGGGGCCCACATTTGCACAGGCATAGCAGCCCATTGATGTGAATGGGCTTGAGCTGCTATGCCTGCGTTTTCAGCTGAAAAAAGGTGCATGCAGAATTTAAAAAAATGCAGTGGCCATGAAATCCATCCTTCTTTTGCACCATGCGACTTACCTGCCGTTGCTGCACACGCAAACTGTTTATTTTTAAATGCCGTGCCCACGTATACAAAAAATGCAGAAAGCTTGCCAGAGCAGGAACTGCAGGTTAGTCGCATGGTGCAAAAGCAGGATGGATTTCAAGGCCACTGAATTTAAAAAAAATGCTGCATGCACCTTTTTTCTGCGGAAAATGAGGGCATAGCAGCCCGTTCAAATCAATGGGCTGCTATGCCTGTGCAAATGTGGGCCGCCAACCCGCATACATGTGAACCGCCAACCCGCATACATGTGAACCACCAACCCGCATACATGTGAACCAGGCCTAAAGCAATAGTAAAGTCATTAATAGATAAAAACACCGGTCCTCCTGCAGGTTTAACCACTTCTGGATCGCAAGGATTTGCCCCTTTAAAGACCAGGCCATCGGATCAGAGCGCCAGGACCAGTCATCACCAGGTAGGCCAGACACTGCTTGATGGCTATATAATAATGTAATGTGGGCTGCTAGGCGTGTGTGTGTATATATATATTTATTAGAGCTGCACGATTCTGGCCAAAATGAGAATCACGATTTTTTAGCTTGGAATAAAGATCACGATTCTCTCACGATTCTCTGTGTAACAAAAAAAAAAAAAATTGGGATAACTTTACTGTTACGTTTTTTTTTTTTTTTTTATTCATTAAAGTCTAATCATTGCGTTTGAAAGACTGCTGCGCAAATACAGTGTGACATAAAATATTACAACAATCGCCATTTTATTCTGTAGGGTCTCTGCTAAAAAAATATATAAAATGTTTGGGGGTTCTAAGTACTTTTCTAGCAAAAAAAAAACTGATTTTAACTTGCAAACAGCAAGTGTCAGAAAAAGATCCAGTCTTTAAGAGGTTAAACTTCCTTTCTCCCTGGCAGAGGGAAGGAAAAGATACAAATGTAATCATTTTTGTTTATAGTTAGGAGACTTAATGCTGAAAGGTGTTAGCTGAGTGAGTGAATGAGTCATCCAGCTCACTGAAATGTATCAATTCACAAGTCAGGCAGACTTGACAGAGAAACTCGGTATTTTAAAAATGCCACAATAACAATACCGTGGCTATGCAATACCGCGATATATCGAATTACCGAAAACCGGCATATGTCTAGTCACCGCCACATCCACCACCACCTCAACCTCCCTCCTACTCCATATGGGCCTCGTCCTTCAGAGATGAAGAAGAACATTGTTTTATTTTTCTGTTTTTTTTTGTTGTTTTAAGTTATTTCCCTATCCACATTTGTTTGCAGAGCACTTGCCATGCTCTTAATTACGTTTTGCTGCCATTTGCAGCACTCTAGCCCTTTCCTTTGGTGTTTTAGAGCCATTTTAGTGCCTTAAAGTTCGGGTCCCCATTGACTTCAATGGGGTTCGGTGTCCGGGAAAAGTTCGGTAAAAGTCCGGGACACGGACCCGGACTTTTTTTTAAAGTTCGGCCGAACCCGTCGAACACGGACATCTAGGTGTTCGCTCAACCCTAGTTACAAGCAGATTTGAACAATAAAACTGCTAAAGTCAGTAAGTTCAAACTCCTTTTTTGTCCCGAATACAATATACTGCATTAGTGAACATTACTGTTCTATTATACAGCTTCAGTGTCAGTGACATTCAGTCTATTCTTTTATTATGTGCCTGCTCTACTATTCAATCTAAAAGAAAACTGTAATACTTTTGGGTTAAGTTTACTGTTTATACCTTTTTAAACTGATGTTTTCTACCTGGCAGACTGTAAGGAAGATACATTACTTGCCTGGCTCATTGAGTTGTGCAATTCCAGCTTAAAGCGGAGTTCCACCTAAAAGTGGAACTTCCACTCATTTGCTTCCTTCCTCCCCCTCCAGTGCCACATTTGGCACCTTTCAGGGGGAGGGGGGGAACGGGAACCTGTTTTTGACAGGTACCCATCCCCACTTCTGGGAGACGGCACTGCGGCGCTGTCCCTCAGAAGTTTGGCCCCCTCCTCCTTCCCCTGCCGCCGAGCCAATGCGCAGCTTGCTTTGCGCATGTGCATTAGGGACCCGCTAGTGAAGCCGCAAAGCTTCACGGCCGGGTTCCTTTACCGGCAATGGCGGTGGCAGCACCCGACAGCCGATGGAAACATCAGCTGCGGTGCCGACATCGCTGGACACCAGGACAGGTAAGTGTCCTAATATTAAAAGTCAACAGCTACAGTATGTGTAGCTGCTGACTTATCATTTTTAGAAGGGGAGAGGGGAGGCTGGAAAACCGCTTAAAGCTAGGGAGTACTGTACTGGGTACTGAAAAACAACTTTATTACGAAAGTGGGTAAGAGTAGTCTGAAAAACACATGAAGAGCCAAGAGTGTCAGCAGCCGGGTGGAAGTAACAATATAGTATATTATGTTTAGCTGGGGGTGTAAAAAAAGGTGTGTGTGTGTGTATATATGTATATATATATATATATATATACACACATTATATTGTCGAAAGTATTGGAACTCATGCCTTTACACGCACATGAACTTTATTTGCATCCCAGTCTTAGTCCGTAGGGTTCAATATTGAGTTGGCCCACCCTTTGCAGCTATCACAGCTTCAACTACTATGGGAAGGCTGTCCACAAGGTTTAGGAGTGTGTCTATTGGAATGTTTGACCATTTTTCCAGAAGCGCATTTGTGAGGTGTGAGGTCAGGCACTGATGTTGGATGAGAAGGCCTGGCTCACAGTCTCCGTTCTTATTCATCCCAAAGGTGTTCTATCGGGTTGAGGTCAGGACTCTGTGCAGGCCAGTCAAGTTCCTCCACTTCCTATATATATATATATATACACACACACACACACACACACACTATTTTATATTATATTTTATTTCCAGAATTATTTCTGGATGGGTCATTTTAGGCAGGGGGTTATAGGTTTCCACACACCCTGGCACATAGCCTACAGACATGGGGTGTTGATATCTATATAATATAATTTATTGATCTATATTTTTCATGGTATAAGTAATTATGATATTTTATTTGTTTACTTAGACCATAAGTTTATGCATAAAGTGTTTGAAAATGTGTGATACCATTGTTACATACACTGATCAGCTATAACATTATGACCACCCACCATAACCTGTCAAGGCATGGACTTTACTAGACTTCTGAAGGTATGCTGTAGTGTCTGGCACCCAGCCATCATTAGCCGATCATTTAACCACTTCAATACCGGGCACTTTTACTCTCTTCCTGCCCAGGCCAATTTTCAGCTTTCAGCCATGTCACATTTTGAATGACAATTGCTCGGTCATACAAACCAGTCTCTTTAGTTAGTCTATTTAGTTTCTGTAGGGAAAGTGTTAAGTGTAAGTGGACCGTAGTGTAGAGTAGGGTTAACTGACTCTGACTGCTATGGCAGGGTGACAAAACCCTTCCATGTCAGGGTGACCGCTATAGAGAAAAGATCTTTTCTCTTAGGTCACATTCAGTGCAGGGATATGTCTTCTCGCCTGTGAGCATGCTTTTTGCTGCAGGCGTTTATAGGGCTTTTTTGAGGAGCTGTTTGGAGTCAGACATGACATCTGAACATCTGTGTAGGGGTATATATATACATACACCCATGTCTGTATATATACACATACACATATATAGGTGTGAAAGTAGCAGAAACATATGCTTGCGCTAATTAAATAACAGGCATATGTCTCCGCTCCTATCACACCTATATGTGTGTATGTGTATAAATACATACAAGTGTGTGTGTGTATATATACCCCTATACAGAAGTTCAGATGTTTTGCCTGCCTCCAAAGACCCCAAAAAAATGCCCAAAAAAAACGCCAGCTGCAAAAACACACCTGGGCGTTTTTGTAGCTGGCGTTTTTTGGGCATTTTTTGGGCTCTCTATCAAAAATTAAAATTTTTAAGAACTTTTTTTGTGTGATTAATAGTCCCTGGGGCATGATCCAGAACCCTAGGCACTTTTTAGGGGCATTTATTGGGTTTTAGGGCTTCAAAATTGCGTTTTTTATTACCGAAGTTCGGGTCCCATTGATTTCAATGGGGTTCTGAAATCCGGGCCGAACTTTCGGGAAGTTCGGATGTTCTGGCCGAACCGAACTTTTGAAAAGTTCGATCATCCCTAATTACAAGGGCGCTCATCAGCACTCACACAGTCTATTGTGAACTACACACTGTTTGGCTCATTGGCAGATGGGACTTGTAGTTTATTTATTTACAGACCCCTGTGAATGAATGACATGGTTGTGCGGGCAGAGCCCTGGACAGCTACGCCCATTTTAAAATGTGACACACTGATTGGGTGGGAGAGGATTCCTTGCCCACTGCCACGGGGGAAGGGATGGGGGGGGTGGGGTGAGTGGGGTACGATTTGGAACATGTTACTCCCTAGTTATGGGTCAATCATGTTCCAAAGGTGAACCTATTATTTTAAGTCGGAGTTATCGTCTTTTAAGTTCCTCATAGGCTTTTAGTAATGAGACCATTATTGTGTGATCCTGGAACATCAGGTTCTGCATTATATGTAAGCAATTTTAGGCTCCAATTATTTGTAAGAATTTAATGGAGAGCGTTTCCCCCGATATCGGAATCGGCCTTTGGATTTTCAGATATTGCCATGATGTCATTGCATATGTTGCAACGCGCCTCCGCGCACTGGTTGGCTTCTGCAGCCTTCTTAGGCCACCTCTCTCGGCCTCGTTACAGTGTGTTTTACCTACCGCGGCCACACTGGAGTTTGCTCTGCATGCTGTGCACACAGTCGGTCGGGACAGTGAGTGATCTTCTTCTAGTTCTATCAAAGACCAGTCACAGACACAGTGCATGTGTAACGCAGCCGCCGCAGCCACCCACCACCCACAGCTGCCGATGTCAGCCAGCCACCCTGTCCCACAGGCCTACCAGCCAGCCAGCCAGCCACAGGCCCTGCCTGACTACCTGCCACCCACCGGCCCTGGGCCTGTACCTGCCAGCCACCCACCACACAGGGTGCCAGCCAGCCACCAAAGAGTGCCAGCCAGCCACCCATCAGAGTGCCAGCCACCTACCCACCACAGGGTGCCAGCCACCCACCACAGGGTGCCAGCCAGCCACCCACCACAGGGTGCCAGCCAGCCACCAACCACAGGGTGCCAGCCAGCCACCCACCCACCACAGGGTACCAGACAGCCACCCACCACAGGTTGCCAGCCACCCACCAAAAGGTGCCAGCCACTCATCACCACAGGGTTCCAGCCAGCCATTATATTAGTGTCTTTTCAAGTTTCAATGGAGACTGGATGGTCTCCAGTGTGGTCTGGGACTATTTCTCTTCTCCATCTCCAGGAAAATCAGCAGCACTGTGCAACACTTGCAAAAACAATGTAAGCATGGGATCAATAACTGCAAAAACCAAAAATACGTCTAATCTTTGGGCCCATCTAAGAGTTCACCATGTTGAATTGTATAATGCAGGGCAGAAAAAACAAAATAAATCACATGAAACATCACTAATCCCAGGCAACAGAAACGGATATATTTCAGAAAAAAAAAAAACAGGTGGCAAAAATCGGATGGAAGATCCCAAATGCTGGACAGAGTAATCACAGAGATGATGGTCACTGATAACCAGCCATTTACAATAGTGTCTGACTCTGGATTTAAGCAGTTGCTGTCCATGCTTGAGCCAAGGTACACACTGAAGAGTGACAAATTTTATCGAACTGAAATGCTGCAAAAGATTCACCAAAATGTCGTTGACAAAGTAAAGACTATGCTGCAATCAGAGATTGCTAGCAACTCGCTCTCATTCATGACTGATCGCTGGTCAGGACAAACAGAATCACTTATGAGTCTTACATGCCACTTCATTGACCGTGGATGGACAAGAAGGCATTTGGTGTTGAATACAAAAGTGATGCAAGGATCCCACACTAGGGAGTACATTAGATAAATGTTTCTAGGCATGCTAGAAGAATGGGGAATCACCAAAGACCGAGTGATACTTGTGCTGCGAGACAGTGGAGCGAACATGGTTAAAGGTATGAGACTTGCTGAAGTGTCAGACCTCAGTTGCATGGCACACACCCTCCAACTGGTGGTAAATGATAGTCTGTCAAACCAGAAAGCATTGCTTGACATTATTAGCATGCTAAGGAAGTGCGCAGGCCATTTCCACCATTCTATTCTTGCCAAGCAGCGACAGAGGTGCATTCAGGAAAACCTTGGCCTACCCAAAAACAACTTGATACAGACTGTTCCAACATGATGGAACTCAACGCTACAGATGTTACAAAGGATGCTGGAGCAGAAGCAAGCTCTCACTTTATATTCTGGTGAATATGGACTTGGATGACATTTGTGTCCTACTGCTGATCAGCGGGACATAATAGCCAACATTATTGAGACACTCCTACCCATTAAGGAAGTGACACTAGTGGTGAGTCATTACGACTCATCTGTGTCCTCTGTCATCCCATGTGTGAGAGTGCTGAAGATGCTTCTTCAACGGGAAGGACCCAACACACGTGGCATTAAAGCATGTAGGCAGGCCATGATGGACAGCGTCGCCAAACGATTTGAGAAGCATGAGGAGAATAAAAATGTTGTGCTTGCATGTCTTTTGGATCCTCGATACAAGAACCATCCTTTCTCTTCTGATGTATTGGCCAAGGCAAAACAATGGCTGACAGAAGAGATTCAAGTTCAACAGAAGGTGCAGGAGGTTCCTCCTGATGAAAAGAAAAGTCAAGAAGAGAAGGTTTCTGATGTAGAAGAGCAGGATGCAGAAGAAAAATGTCCCAAAAGACAATGGACAGAAGAGAATATTCATTGTGGTGAAATAGATGCCATGTTCAGTGTTTTATTGGGGCCTCATGAGGAGGACTCATCAGAATCTGCAATAATGAGCCTGTATGATGAACTTCATCTCTATTTGAAGGAACCAGTAATTGACAGAAAAAGTGATCCTCTTCAGTGGTGGAAAGAAAATGAGGCACGCTAAAAAAGACTTGCTTCTCATGCTAGAAAATACCTTTCTGCTACTCCTTCCTCGGTACCAAGTGAGCGCGTTTTTAGTGAAGTGGTAGCAATTTATGAAAAGAAAAGAAGCCGTTTAACTGGTGAACATGCTGAAATGTTATGCTTTCTGCACTATAATATTGTTCTACTTAACTGGGAGTATTGATTTGAAAGTGTAGTAGTAGTGTCTGTCTACCAGTCCACTGAGTCTACTCCAATCCACTGTCTAGCTTTTGTCTAGCTATTTTTTTCTAGCAGTTTTGCACTGACTGCGCTGCAGTTAGTGCAAAACTGCTAGAAAAAAAAAGCTAGACAGTGGATTGGAGTCAGTGCCTGGACTACTGCTGCATTAGTGCGCCACTCACTGCTGCAATAATTTTAAAATCACTACTGCAGTAGTTATTTAAAATTATTGCAGTGAGTGAGTGCCTTACTGCAGAGGTAGTCCACTGACTCCAGTCCAATCCACTGTGTTGCTGCTGTGTTGCCTAGCTTTTTTTCTGTCAGTTTTGCACTGACTGCACTGCAGTAGTGATGTAATTTTGCAGTGATTGAGTGCACTACTGCAGCAGTTTATTATGCATTAATGCACAATCAGAATGATGTGAAACTAAATGTCCCTGCAGTTGAAGTTTTTCTATCAGTTCTCATGCAGTTAAGATGTGAAGAACAAGCCCTTAATGTTAAAATTGTTAATAAATAAAGTTTTACATGTTCAGTAACAGATTTGTGTCGAAATGTGTGTGTGTTTTGCAAAATTTTAAATGTGTGAAAATATCGGCCGATACCGATATGCGATGGGCAAAATATTGGTATCAGCAACGAAAAAACGATATTGGTCGATCACTAATATACAGGGCTTTTTTTCTCAGAGTACCCACCCCCAAGCACATCCCTTGGTCCCACCCCCTACCCACCTCCCAGAACCTAGTATCATTCAGTGGTGATTTGTATTGAACTTGTTAATTCTAACAAGAAAAGCAGCAAAATAGATCCCCTGCAGCCAGCAACAATAGACCCCCCCCCCCCAGAAACAGATCACTCAAACAACAATGACCCCCCCCCCCCCACACAAAAAAATACCACCTCAGCAACAACAGATCCACCCCGGCAACAATAGACTTTAAGCAGTAACATTAGATTCTCCAGCAGCCAGCAACAATAGACCTTTGTCAACAGTAGATCCCTCCTAGCAACATCTGACCCCCCAGAAATATAAGATCCCTCCCAGCAACAATAGATCTTCCCACAGCAATAATAGACCCAATTGCAAAAATAGATCCCCCAGTGGCCATCATCATTATACTGTCCAGCACACCCCAG
Source organism: Pelophylax lessonae (assembly GCF_965119305.1). NCBI lineage: Eukaryota > Metazoa > Chordata > Amphibia > Anura > Ranidae > Pelophylax > Pelophylax lessonae. The sequence goes on along the minus strand of NC_138771.1, from coordinate 286,833,708 downwards.
CACCATTTGCACTTAAATGCATTGTGTTGAAGGTGCCGTAAATGCATTCCCCCGCATTCCCCCTGAAAAAAATCCCTGTGTGTGTGTTTTTATATATATATATATATATATATATATATATATATAATGTGTGTGTGTGTATTATATTCTGAAATATTTATAAGCTATTTTGGAGAATGTTAGCATAGGAAAAGATTTTATTTAAGGCATATATTTTTCTATTTCCTCAGTGTTTGGCTTTGTTGTTTCATTATTTTTACATTGTTTGTAAGTTTTGGCATACTTTCCTGTACAAAAATATCCATATGCAATTTAGACACCTGGCTTTTGTTTGTGCTGGCAAAACATTTTAATGGTTTGATGGCTTAGAAATGTGATTAATAGGATTTCAGGTTACAGAGGTCTACATACAAAGGAGTGAAATTGAAATGTATCAGACCTTTCCTACAATGATTTCTGAGAAGTAAGCTTAAATGTGTCCAGGATAGCTATGCAATTGTAGTAAGTATTATACAGCCTGTTCCCTATTCATGGAAAGGAACATGAGCAATAAAGCCTAGGACTGCATAAAGCCCAACTCCAGGTAGGGCACAAAGCCCCCCCCCCCCCCCCATCCTTGCCCTCCATTGTTTCCAGCTGTCTTCTTTTCAGTCATGTGACAGATAGGCCAGTCCTTTTCCCTTCTGTAGTCCTTGTTCCTGTACTGAAAAGTGCTTACACATAGATGTGTAAGTGCCATTCAGTTCAGCAGTACTGTAAGCCTAGGATGACATTACAAACTAACATCAAAAAGGTGGTTCCTAAACACCCTGGCGCTACAGTACTGTAAGCCTAGGATGACATTAAAAACTAACATAAAAAAAGGTGGTTCCTAAACACCCTGGCACTACAACATTATTCAACCTGCAAGACCAGTGAAAGTGGCAACCCTGAAGGGGACTTCACCAAAAAAAAAAAAAAGGGGGGGAGGGGATATTGCAGCAACAGCAACCTGTAATCTGTTGGAGTAACACTTCTTCGGCCCCACCTTACCTTTTTGCCTTTTATATAGTGCTCAATGCTTGAGTGGCCAGTCACCATGCCCTATCATACCCTATAAGTGCTTGCTACTGTGTTTTCCCAAAAATAAGACCGGGTCTTTTCCTGATCCTTTAAAGCATGATAGACAGCCCAGTGCTTGTGCTGAGGTCATTTACCCCGCTCTATGTTCTAGAAAACCTGGAATAAAACAATAAAATGTTTTGTTTGTTTTTTTTCCTGTTTCCCCTGTCTTCTTTGCCCCTCTTCCCCTGTCTGCTCAGGAGTCAGCATTATGAAATTCTGTAATCCCAAAACCTTAGTTAAAATCCTTGTAAAATTATGTAATCCGTTCTGTAAAAAGAATATATAATGTGCAGTGTGTCTCCTTGTATAACTTTAATGTTTAAAATACCATTTACAGCGCCGCTGGATGCTCACGTGACCTGCCGGAGCTCTTCATCCCGAATACTGCAGAGGGAGAGGCCAAGATCCCCGCTGACGTCAGCATTGCTCCAATCACTGCCGAGAGAGGGCACGCTGACGTCACCTGGGAGGAGAGGAGTAAATCTCCGGCTGGTCAAGTGAGCTCCCAGCAGTTCTGTAATTAAGGTATTTTCCACAATAAAGTTACACAAGGAGAGACGCTGCACATTCTTTTTACAAAACATATCACATGTTTTTACAAGGACTTTAATTTGGGCTTACTTTGGGGGTAGGGGCTATATTGCAGGCCTTCCCCGAAAATCACACTAGGTCCTATTTACGGGAAAACACAGTAAATATAGAACGTTTTACTTGCTTTTCTTCTAACTGCTGGCATATTTACTTAAAAAATAAAGATATGCATTTATAGCATCTTTGGGCTATGACCAGGGCATCTTTGCTTACTTGAGCAGCTGAATCTTGAACTTCTGTATGTAACCGCTTCTAGCAAAAGATATGTTCAATTTAACGTAATAACACGAAGAAGCTATTCTTATCCAATCACTCTTCTGGCTCACTTTTCTGGCATGATAGGCCTGTAATTGCAGTGGTCTTTGCTATGGGTTGGCTTATTTATTAAACCACTAAACAGAGGCATGTTTGGCAGATTTAACATCTTTATTGGATATTTTTGCTGTGCACATCAACATTTACCTCATGAAAAGAGAATATTTTATTTAAAAGTCGAGCTCTTATAAGTGTTTGGTTCTAATGGATTATAAATAAAATTCAGACTAAAGGTAAATAGAGTAGCCTTTTTGACATAGGAGTCTTGTTCACAAGGGGTGTTTAGCACCGTGATATAGGAAAAAGTGACCACACTCCGAAAATTCTAATCAAAAAGGAGTGATTTATTCTTCATCAAAAAACATCAAGAAATCAAACTGTGAGACATGGGACAAAAAGGTAGACGCGTTTCACGACTAAGAATGTCGTTTACTCATTAGTAATGGTAATGAGTAAGCGACATTCTTAGTCGTGAAACGCGTCTACCTTTTTGTCCCATGTCTCACAGTTTGATTTTTTGATGTTTTTTGATGAAGAATAAATCACTCCTTTTTGATTTGAATTTTCGGAGTGCGGTCACTTTTTCCTATATCACACTTCGTTACCGGATGACGGATCCGACCTGCACCTGATACTGCCTCGCCTAGAGTGGTCACACCCGAGTTTGGATTCCAGACGTGTTTAGCACCGTGCCTTATGCAATTTTGTCTTTTACTAACACGAGATGCAAAGGTGCTGCGTGCATCCCCATGCCAGCATCACATTTTACTCTATTGGGTCACACGGCTGAATGGACACAGCCGGTGTGTCCATATAATAGGCGGGAGCGAGTCCCCAAACTCATCATGTGCCACAAAAGTGGTCATGTTTCCAAGATAGCACAGCAGTTCATATCTTGACTTATTGCCTGGAGTTGCTTTTTCTTGTTCAAATGTTTTATTGAGAAGAAACAATGGGTGATACAAACATGTTCATACCTGGACTAGAGATAGATGGATATAACAGTGGTAGCTTTACAAGATCACAATGAGAAGAGAAAAAAAGGGGAAAAAAAGCCACAAGAGCAGAGATGGAACATAAAACATAGGTAGGAATGCTTGTAGTTGCTTTTTAATAACATATAAATAGATTTAAGCATGCCCTTATAATGCCTGTATTAAAACCCTGTAAGGTTATTTTGCGGTCTGTGTATTATTGGGAAGATTCCCCTTTTCTTCCAATTTCATAGGCACAGCAGTAAACACAAGGGAATCTGTCCAAACTGAGGAAACTTCTCTCTTAAGATGGTTGTCAATGTATGCAGTATAAAAAAAATCCTATGTAGGACTTCCCTAAAATGCTTTTTTTTAATAGAACAACTAATAGTTTATTTTGAACACATACCAGTCGATGTGCATGGTCCTCTTTTATTCTGTTTTAATGTTTGCACAAGGACCACACTAAAGATTCTTGTAGGATTAGAGAGCTGCCTGCAAGCTAACATGTAGCAATAACCGCTTGCCGACCACCCCACACACACACACACATATATATATATATATATATATATACACACTAAGGGGTGGCGGCTCCTACAGGCAAAATCATGCACAGGTACGTTATCGCCACTTCCGGGTTTTCAGGATGCATTCACGCCGCCGGCGACCAGCTCCCGCTGTGATTGGAGCCAATCAGCAGGCCTGGCATACCCATTTTCCGCCAGGACCCACCAATCATTCTCAACAAAGGCAAAATGGCGGTCTGCTTATATAAGCAAGGCAGATCGCCATTTTGTGACAAGGGAAGACAGAGATCCTGTGTTTCTGCTAAGCAGGAACACTGATCTCTGTCTTCCTGCAGTACAAGCACCCCCACACAGTTAGAAAGCACTCCCTAGGGACACATTTAACCCTTTGATCGCCCTGATGTTGCCAGTGTCAGTACAATAACAGTGCATACTTTGTAGCACTGATCACTGTATTGGTGTCACTGGTCTCGAAAAAGTGTCACTAAGGGGTTTATTTACTAAAACTAGACAGGGCAAAAAATCTGTCACATTTCTGCAGAGAAATCAATCAGTTTCCAGGTTTTATTGCCAAAGCTTAATTATAGTGATTGTAAAGTCTTTTTTTTTTTTTTTTTTTTAATAACAAACAAGTTATTATACTTACCTCCTCACTGCAGTTGGTTTTGCACAGAGCAGCCTGGATCCTCCTCTTTTCGGGTCCCTCGTTGCTGCTCCTGAGCCCTTCCTCCTGTTGAGTGCCCCCACAGCAAGCAGCATTACTAGTAAAAAAATACATAAAAATTCCATACAAATAGCCCATAGTTTGTAGACGCTATACCTTTTGCGCAAACCAATCAATATATGCCTTTTGGATTTTTTTTTACCAACAACAATGTAGCAGAATACATATTGGCTTACATTTATAATGAAATTAGATTTTTTACATTTTTTTTATTGGTTATGTTTTTTAGCAGAAAGTAAAAAATATTGTTGGTTTTTTTTTTCAAAATTGTTAGTCTTTCTTTGTTTATAGCACAAAAAATAAAAACAGCAGAGGTGATCAAATGCCACCAAAAGAAAGCTCTATTTGTAGGAAAAAAAAGGACATAAATTTTCTTTGGGTACAGCGTGGCACAACCGCGCAATTGTAATTTAAAATAACACAGTGCCATATCGCAAAAAATGGCCTGGTCATGAAGGTGGGAAAACTTTTCAGAGCTGGTGGTTAATATATACTTAACCAGAAGTAGAAGTACTTTTAGAAGTCCAGCGCTCCTCCACCCCCCACAAAAAAACAAACATATGAAAATGGTTTATAAGTTGTTTTTCCTATTGCCAACTTGGCCTCTAGTTTGTCTATAACCAGGATTTACAGGTAGTTACTGCAGACATTTAAGATGAAGAGCAGTAACACAATATTTGGAATTGCAGGCTGTGTCCAAATTAATTTGAAATTGAAATCTTCACTGACCTCAGTAGCTGTAGGCATTGTGGATAAATCCATCTTAAAGCTAAAGGAGAAATACAGCCAAAGCTTATTTTGCTGTACTTCTCCTGTGGCTCACAGGAGTGCAGGTCGTTTTGCACTCTTGTGACCCATTTACAGTAGAGAGCGGGCTGAAGTGCGCTCTCTGCTGATGTCAGTGTCTGTCCAGGCTCGGGCGTCATCACAACCATAGAGTCGGGATCTGCCCACATGCCTGGACTGGCACCTGGCTCAGCCTCCCAGCGAGCCACTGAGAGCCTGAGATGGCCTCTCCCGTCCCCTCCACAGCCCAGCGCTCCAGTGAGCGAGAAAGGGGGCATAGTAGAGAGCTGCTGACTGACAGTCACCAGCTCCTTGCTCACGTAGCTGTCTAAACTGTGCGATCAGCAGTGTTCAATAGCTCGGCTCTCAAGGTTAGAGGTGTCGGGGGACAGATGCAGCATTGGACCTATGCTACATCCACCTAGGTAAGTATAAATAAAAAAAAAAACCCCATACATCTCTTTTAACAACAGAAGCACTGAAATCATATACTCTTTACTTTCTATGAAGATCAGAGTCTAAGCACTGTGTTGCCTACGGGTGTGTTTCAACTAAAATATAATAAGCCTTTCAGGATTGTGTTTATAATATCATTTCAGTATCGCTTTCAATTAATATAAATGTAGAAGTCCAGCAGCAGAATCATTTAGCTTTATTATTTTGACAACTTTGAATTATTTTGTCGAGAGCATTACCACTGAGAGCTCTGTTGTTAATGTTCATCAGAAATATGATGCTATTATCTACCTCAACCCTTAAAGTGCTACTAAACCCACAACAGAAAAATTAGTCTGTATATGCAGTAAAGCATGCTTGTTATAATTGCTGTGGAACCTAAGGGGTTAATCCTCTGCATTGTGTAATGATCCTGTCTTTTCTGATCCTTTCTTTCTTTTACTGTCCCCAAACCAATCTGCTGTTAGTACAGAGCCTTGGAGGCACTCTGCACATGCTCAGTTTGTTGAGTATCACTAAAGGTTTTTTTTTTGGGGGGGGGGGGGGAGTGCATGGTTTATGGTTGTTTTTCTTGTTGGCAACTAGGCCTCTAGTTTATAAACAGGATTTATAGGTAGATACTGCAGATATTTAAGATGGAGAGCGGTAAGGTCTTTTTTTTTGGGGGGGTGCATGTCATCAGCACAGGGCTGATCAGCACTGTCCAGAAAGAGGGTCAGGGGTCATGCAGCCTCATAGGACAGTCAGAGGAAAATGAAAACTCCTCCTACAAGCTTTAACCAGTACTCTGCTGGGCATTAATAGAAGTCCTGAGACTACTTACTATACACTGCTGTGGAGAAAAGGTATTTAGCAGTTGATATTTACCTAACAACAAAAAGAAATTGCATTTCCATGTTCTGTGTACTGTGGGAGACCAGATATTGTTTAGTGAATGCAGGGTCCTGAGTTTATTAGCACTTTAACATCTGGCCTTTGCTGATTGGTCTTGAAATGCACTGGCATTGCATTTTGTGTTTTTTAGTTCATTGCAAGAGTCTTGTGGTATTGGGTAAATTGTTCCTTCAACCCGTCTAAATATGAGCCTAAGGGAAAAGTTTATTACACTAAAAGATTCATAATTTTGTTTTTAGGGACGAAAAAGTGAAGCTGAGCGTTACTTTTTAAAAGCAATACAGCTGGATCCCACCAAAGGAAACTGTTACATGCATTACGGTAAGTCATTGCAACACTTTTGCTTTCTGGAAACGTTTAATGGCTGAGGTTGTGCATAATTTTTTGAAGTATGGTTTTAAGGATAATTTATCTCTGTGTGAACCAGCAATTTAATTTATGTACATTGCTACTAAATACATGCTTGACACTAAAGATAACGCTTTTCTATAGATTTGAGGAGCCAGTTAAAAGGGATTGTAAAAGCAGAAGATTTTTTTATCTTAATGCATTCTATACATTAAGAAAAAAAAACCCTTCTGTGTGCAGCCCCCCTAATACTTACCTGAGCCCATCATTCATCCAGCGATGTTGCAGGAGTTTCTCAACTGCCCAGGACTCCCCTCCTCATTGGCTGAAACAGCAGTGTGCCATGATTGGCTCCCACTGCTGTCAAAGTCTAGTAGCTGTATTGCTTTTTTTTTTCATTAATAAGTAAATGTTGTTGCAGCAGACTAGAATCTTAGAGATGGGATCTTAGAGAGAGAACTTGATTCTGTTGTACAAGGTTCATAAGGTTAAATGCCAACAAATTGCAGGGCAGTTCTCTTTTGAACATGTAATTAAATAAAGCTCTGCTTGATCTAAATTGTGAAGGGATCCATCACTTTTTTTTTTTTGGGGGGGGGATCATCTGCCTGTAATTATTATAACTGCCGCTGGCCACCACTCTGAAGGCCAAAGCTGATGCTATCCATGTATGGGCTCAGAGAGCTGAGAGAACTGCTCGCCCCTACTTGTACAGGCAGACCTAATTGGAAATATTTGGTGAAAAGGTCCTAAAGGAGAGTGGTTCGGGGGTCAGTAAAAATGCAGCTCAGCCATGTCTTTACTGCCCCCTCCAAAACATAGTAATGATCACAGCACAGCAGGTGCTCTATTGCTGTGTCACATGGCTGTTGGGTGTGAACTTTGTTACGGCTGTACTAAGTGTTCAGACTGGAACACTGTAACTATAACGTGTAGCAGAACATGCGGCCAGACTTCATGCACCTTCGTCCCAAAAATGAAAAAAATTTCCTGTTTTCCTCTGCTCTAGCCTATTTGGGCCCAAGAAAATGTAATTTAAGCCCTGGGTAGCAAGTTGGAGTGGGGGTGTGGTCTTGTAAAATCAATTTATTAATTTAGGCAGGAATGAACAATAAAGCTGCCCGAGCCCCCCAGTTTTGCTGATGGGGCCCGAGCCCTGAACAGCAGGACCAGTTGCGCTGTATAAGAGGCACAGCACTCAAAACAGAGAATGGAGCTGCATGTGCCAATCTCATAGCTGTCAATGCCCCCTGCTTGACTCACAGTGGAGGAAGAAGGAGGATGTTTATCCTGTGCAATTCTCCTTGTGCTGTGTAATCACTGCATGCGAGAGGGAGATGTGAGCTGTCTGCTGACAGCTCACATCCTGTACGACAAGGTTTCACCTGGTGAGAATCTGTGGCAGTCTTGTATACTGAAAACTAATTAATTAGGTGCAGACCTGCTCTCTCTTCTGTTTTACTCTGAAATAGAAACTTGCACAGATAGACCCGAAACAGGTCTGCGATCTGCTCTGTAGATAGATCAGGAGGCTTTTTTATTTCCCCAGACTGTCTCAAAAAGTCTGTTTATAAATACAATGTTGTTCTGAAAATGTATTTTGTATATTATAGAACAGCTGATTATTTTAGTGTATTGTACATTAAATTGCATTACCAATTTAGAAAAGTTTATTAAACGCTCCTTTGCTTTTCATCACTCATTATGAGGACAGAGTTTAATTTGCGATTTTAAAGCATTGACCTTTTTTATTTGTAGTTTCCTCCACAATGATGACTCACCATTCAGTTTTATAGTCTTTAAAGCAACCATCTTTGAAATATTCACAGATATGTGTCAGAATAAAGAAATGTAGACCTAATATAATGTAACCAGCTTGTTGTTACCTTTTATCTATCTACAGGTTAGAAACATAAATGTGCCCTTCTGTAAAATAATAATCAATATTAGCATTTGCAATATACTGTTGACCAATGATACTACTGATAGCAGTGTATAGCTGGGATAGAAAGGATAGAAAAAGTCTTGTATTGGCTGTGAAACCTTTAACCCAGTTTGCAATATGTATGTGATAATTAAACATAAATAAATGTGTGTGAAGTGCCATTGCACCCAATTACTGTTTATATGTCACTGATATGACCCTTTACAACACGCTTTGTTTGTTAAGCATGTGCCTTTTCTTTTATGTTATTTAACCTCCCTGGCAGATGATTATGTCAGTATTTTTGAATGTCAAAGGGGTACATTGTTTTGCATGGAAATCTGTTGTTTTATATTGTAGGCCTGTAATTCTTAGGAATAAAACAGTAAAAGTGAATAAAAATTATTAAATTAATACATAAACAAATTATTAATGAAAATTGATTAATAAAAATAAAAGGAATAAAACAGTAAAAGTGCTGGCAGGGCACTGGACAAAGCACTAGGGACAAAACGGATGTGAAATGGTTTGATACAGCAATGTAATCCTAACAGATTACAATATATATATATATATATATATATATATATATATATATATATATATATATATATATATATATATATATATATATATATATATATATATATATATATATATATATATATATATATATATATCATGTCATGTTTTGTGTACTTTTTTAAAATTTACTGCCCGGTTCTGCCTCCCTGCGTCACGGAGCTCACAGGGAAGGGAACCCAGAAGACTGATGCCGGTGTTCTATCAGAATACCATTACCTATCAGATTCTGCAACCGGAAATGACGTTCGGAAAGCTATGCGTTCCAATAGCTTTCCTAATGTGACAGAAAACAAAGCAGCTGCGGACATCTTCTTACACCCACGCAAGTCTTGAATTTTACATTTATTTTACTAGTAAACTGACCTTATAGACTAACAGTATTACATTTCTATTATTATTGTAATATAATAAATATAGCGAGAAACCTGCAGGTAGAAGGTGGTGACCTCCATCTTGGTACACCCCACACTGCTCAGCAACAAACTGATTATATAGTGAAATAGACTATTTCACTCGGTCGCAGTGAAATAGTCAATTTCAGTCCCCCCCAGAACAGCCGCTCCCGCAGGGGCATGCAGCGTGGCGATCGCGGACGGGCCATGTTCCAAGACACAGCGCGACCCCAATCTTGGTAAACAGCCAATGACCTGGCCATGTGATCAGCTGTGTCCAATCACAGCCAGTCACATGTAAATGCAGAAGTGCCGTTTATCGGCGCTTCTCACCACACACTCTAGCGGCTCATCCTCGAAGGTGAGTCCAGGACAAGTATTTGGGACACTGGTCATCAGTGCCTTGATTACAGTAAAGCAACAGCAGTGCCCATCAGTGACACCAAACAGTGCTCATCAGTGACCCCAATCAGTGCCCATTAGTGATGCCAATCAGTGCCTGCTGATCTGTGCTGCCCATCAGTAGTGCTCATCAGTGACGCATATCAATGCCACCTATCAGCGCGGCATATTAGTGCCTCCTCATCGGTGCCGCCTAATAAGTGCCCTTCAGTGCCACCTCATCAGTGCCCATCAGTGCAGCCTATTAGTGCCCATCAGTGCCGCCTCATCAGCGCACATCAGTGAAGGAGAAAAATTACTTTTTTACAAAATTTACTGATAGAAACAAAGAAAAACTTTTTTTTTTCTTCAAGATTTTGTTTTTTTTTGTAAAAAAATAAAAAACCCTGTGGTGATGAGATAGGACCAAAAGAAAGCTCTATTTGTGTGGGAAAAAAAGATAACAATTTCATTTGGGTACAGCATTGCATGACCACACAATTGTCATTCAAATTGTGACAGTGCTGAAAGCTGAAAATTGGCCTGGGCAGGAAGGGGGTGAAGGTGCCCTGTATTGAAGTGGTTAATGTTTACAAAATTCTTATCCGCATTTGCAAAATCTCATATGAGTTGCAGTTAAATGCTTCAGCGTTTTTTTTTTTTTTTTTTTTAACTCCTGTATATGAGAGCTCTCTTCAGTCTGTGGAACTGTATAAAATCCCTAATCCAGAAGTAATAGTATCATTGAGTCCTGTGTAACATTGTCACTGTGCTTTTGTAGGAAAACTAGCAAAATTAGCAAGGTTAGACTTTTGTATTTATGGTTTGTCAAATATGCAGTGACATTGGTAGTGACCACTACTCCAGCAGTTCTTTTTCTGCTGTAACTGGTCAAAACGTATGTTTTTCTTTACTTATGTGCACTGCAGTACCCCCTACATATATGGTTCCCACTGTTCTGCCTCTCCAATGTAATCATTGCAAGTGTTATCTCTATAACTGATCAGTTGTGGTAAGATAGCAGTAATTTACAATCTCAGCAGAAATTGTAGACCATGACTTAATCCAAATAACAGCTGTAAAAAGCTTTAATCCAAAACTTGTGTAGATCTTCACAGATGATATCAATCATATTTCTAGCTCCGAAAATTGCATGTGCTCTGAACAGCAGTGTAAAAACACACTGAAAAGAGGGTGGGAAGCTAGCTATATAGAGCATTTCCTAATTACGGAGGAAGGTACAAAATTATTTAAAGGAAAATAAACAACAATGCATGATACCCACTCACTGCTATTTTGTGCTTTGCTGTTGTTTTATTGATGATGATTATTGATGATGATGATGAAAAGGAGTTAGAATCTGTTTTTTTTTTTTTTCTTTTGAGCAGTGGTCCAGTACAGAGACACATTTCCCAGAAAACGTGGAACAAGAGTAAAAGTGTGAAGTGGAAAGTAGAGCAAGAGATTTGAGTGTCATCAGCATAAAGAGGGCATTAGAAGCCATGGGAGTTTATCAAGTGACCAAAGGGAGGAGGTGTAAATGGAAAAGTGGAGAGGTCTGAGAACAGAACCTTGGGGGACCCCCTACACAGAGAGGAAGGAGTGTAGGAGACAGAGTTGTAGACAACACTGAAGGAATTCTGTAATAGGTAGAAGGAGAATCAGGAAAGTACAGAGTCTTGGAGGCCAAGAGAGTAGAGTGGACAGCAGTTTCAAATGCAGCAGAGAGGTTTAGTAGTATGAGTATGGAGAAGTGGCTATTGTTTATAGCAGTTCGTAAATAGATGGCGAGTTTTAGTAGGGGATTTTTGTGGAGTGTAGAGAGCAAAAACCAGTTGTTAGGAGCTCAAATGATTGTAGATTAGTCATTCTGAAAGTTTAGTGGTAAATGGAAGCAAAGACATGGGTCCTAAGACGTTCAGGTTGGTGAGGTCCAGTGAGGGATTTTTAGGTATGGGGGTGATCTGTGCATGCTTAGAGGGGAGGTGAAGGTGCCAGTAGAGAGGGAACGATTGAAGATGATGGAAAGTGGATAACCTTAGTAATTGTTAAGAAACAGGGTCCAGCGGACATGTAGTAAAGTGGGCCTCTGAGGAAAGTTTGACAACCTCTTCTGTAGTAACCACAGATCACAAGAGGAAAGTATTGAATGTGGTGTTGTACAGGGTATGTTAAGTGGGATAGATATCTGAGCTGCCCCCACAAATTGCATAAATCTGGTTTTGAAAGTGATTGGCAATCTCCTGAGAAGTGAGTGAGTGAGCTGTTTGAGGTCAGAAGTCCCCCCCCCCCCCCAGTCCTATAAATCAGAACAAAAATCCAGCAGTAAAATAAAATACACACAGGTGGTACATGCATGCAAAAATACTATTATTTTGGTGATCGCACAGGTTTCAGCATCCTAACTTTAGGAGCTGCCAGCTGTTTTCCACCTTCATTTTTCCTTTTTTGAGTTTATCTTTTGAGTGAATAGCTGCCTATAATTATAATTACTCTTTAAAATGCAAACTAGAAATTCTACTGATCTAGGCCTTCAAAAAAAACTTGTAGTGCAAACAGTAATATCACATCAGATGTTTAGGATATTTATGCCTAAATTATCTTAAAAAGGATGGGTGAGTTTTTGAAGCTTTATTTACTTTGATAAATTTGCTTGGATTAAATGGAAGATTGAAGCTTGCTTGGTTTTAGAAGACTGTTGTCAATAAACCAGCTTTGCTTACCCTTCTGTGTAGTGACTTATTTCCTTGAATTGCTTTAAATGATGTCAGAACCTGATTTATGATCCCCAACATCAAAGCAAAACTGTAACATGATCCACCAAAATCATACATAAAACCTTATAACCAATGCTTTGCAATCTTTGTAGTCTGTTGCAGTGCCAATTACTGTTACAGAATGATCCTTTCAACCCTTATGCACTTTACAATGGCTTGGAAAATAAATTAGCTCAATTTGTACTCATTAGGATAGTTGACTATGTAAGGATTAATCTTTGCAGTTTGACTTTTCTCTAGAAGGTTAACTGGCTCTGCTGCCTTTGAGACCCTTGCATTATTTTAAAAAAGGTTTATTTAAGTTGAAGAATGTTTATATAAGGAAAAATTATTATGGGTCTAATTTTCTTGTTTATTCATTCATATAAACTGTGCTGGGTCACATGAAATTTAAAGTGTTTTCACTTTTAACAGTGATATAACTTGTCAAACGTGTAATTCATCCGGTTGCCTGCATGTATGTTAACATCTGTTATAGAATCTCTTGGAAGTACTAAAATACAATTGCTAACTACAGTCTGAAGTAGTGTTTGGCCCTGCTGCCTGCCCTTTTGCTACTGGTCTACATGGACAGATTCACTGTCCATAAATTTACCCTTTCGCTGCCTGGTCCGTAAGTTGTACAGACCTGGCAACGGGGAGTTTCACACACAATCTGGTGTTTGCAGACTCCTGCCTGTCAGGTGAAAGCATTTGGGTGGCTGCGCTGCTGCCCGATTGCTTACACACATCCACGATACCAGCAACCCCCCCACAAACCCGTGCACTGCCATGTTTTCCGGGCCCGGCTTGTCCATCTGTGAGCCCGGGACCGACATGGTGGGTGTCAGCAGCCGTGTGGGGGGGTGGGGGGACCCTCCCCTTCTATGACCTAGAAAGCGATGTCTATGATGTCACTTCTGGGTCAGCCTCTCAGTGTTACATTTTAGACACTGCATGTCTCAATAAAGAGAGCCTGTCACCAGAAAATCATCACATAGGGGATTTTTTTTTGTCCCCTATGTGATAAAAAAAAAAGTTAAGTAAAACAAAAATGTATTTATATGAATGTATAAATACAATATAAGGTCCACATCAGTTGGACCTTTCAGTGGTATTTGCCCACCCCTTAGTTAGACTGCCTTTGGAAATCTAGACTGTTTAGGAATTCCTGAATTCCTTTGATCCTTAATGGATGGTAATGAAAATAAGATTTTTTGTACTGTACCTGCTGTAAAACCTTTTTTTGAAGTCCAGGAAGATACACAGGTTTCAGTCCTCGGTTATTGGCTCTTTGTACTGGCTGCTTACTAAACTGAGGCTAGACATTTAGAGGCTGTGTTATACATGGGGTTCAGTCTTCTAGTCTATAGGTGGCAATAAAACCATACTGTTTAAGAATTCCTGTGTTATTCAAGGGACCTCATGAAAAAGCTTATGGTAAATAAAAAAAATCTTACAACTATTTCATATGTAGCTAATCTGCTTTCCCTCAAAGTTCTTCATCAGTGTGCAAATTACCTCCAAATCATTGCTCCTGCCTGGAGAAAATCAACCGTTTTTTGCAAGCGTCCACAGAACTATACTTTCCATGAGCTCAGGCATTAAAGAGATGTGCAGAGAGTACTGTGTCAACGTAGGTTACATCACCATTCTATCTGGCAGTCCATGGACTTCACACACGGGGCCAATAATGCTGCTTACTATATTAATGCAACAGTGTTAGCATTGTCTGTCCACAGAGAGAAATCAGTTACAGCTTGTAACACTGGCAGGATCACTAGGAATCATGTATGACAATTAGCAGTCTGACTAAGCAATGACAGTGAACAATGTTCATGGGTGAGCAAGTTCTGCTTTATATAAAATTTGTATACACATACCTTGATTTCTAGATTGCATCCATCTTTAAAATTATTCCAAAATCAAGTTCCTGATATGATTATTGTTTATCATGTTATGTTATGTTTTTTAATTACATACATTTGGCCTTGCAGGACAATTCCTACTGGAGGAAGGACGAGTCCTTGAAGCTGCAGAAATGGCAAAGAAGGCTGCGGAGCTGGAGAGTTCTGAATTTGATGTAGTTTTCAATGCAGCCCACATGCTCAGGTTGGTTCAGTCTTTATATTGCAGGTCTTTATGTTCCACCTATGTGGATACATGGTGTAAGAAGCAATAGTCATTTAAGTAAGACGGCCATACATGGATTTAAATTTTGCTGGCTCTGCATGGGCAGGCAAAATTTCGGTCCAGGGATGGGCAGGCTGATTGTACAGAAGTGGTTCTACCAAATAACTTCTCTACAACCAGTTTGTTGGGTTTTTCCAGAGCAAAAAGTGCTACCAGCTATAGCCAGAAACACTGATCAGTGTGTTCTGAAGATTAGGAAGATTCCCTGTTGCCAGAACACAAGAGTTCAGTGAGAAGAATTCAACCTGCTGATGGGACGGAAATAAAAATGATTAATATATGGCCAGCTGTAGCCGAATTATATTCATGTTCATATTCACGATCTCACATTACATATTCAGGATAGGGGAGAACTAAAATCTAAACTGCAATGGCTGGTTTAAAAAAAAAAAAAATCTCTTTAGTTTGCAAGAAATTGTAACTTTGTAAGATTTTTGATTTCATTTTATAGATCATTTCAAAAACATCTCTGTTTAATTTTATAACATAATTAAAGCAGCATTAACCCCAAAAACAAAAATTCAGCTTATCGATTCTTGGATGTAGTGGTTACACTGGTTTTCATTTTTAGGCTTTTTCTTTTATTTTCACCTGGTATTCCAGCCATTACGTTTGTTATTTTTCAATTTACTTTAACAGACTGAGCTGTCCAGCAAAAGTGGAAGTTAAAGGGTTTAGAGAGTCCTTACAGTAATTAACTTTTAGAGCCACTATGTCAAAAGAAAAAAAAAACTGTTGCTGTAACTAAAAAGTGTTAGCTGTAATTAATGTAAAATGTTAGTCAAGTCCATCTACATCTGCTAGTGCATCTAAACCACTTCCCTCTCCACAGAATGATAATGCTGCTGTCCAGTGTTCTCTCTCTTGCTTTTACACTCTAGCAGCTGAAGCAACCCTGAGACCGGAAATGTGATACTGGCTGGATCATCCGGTTAAGGAAAAAAAGCCTATAAAAAAAACAAAAAAAACGAATGCACAACTAGGTTTTATATTTTTATATATATATATATATATATATATATATATATATATATATAAATGTTCTTTTGGATTCCATAGTGCTTTTGTAAGTAGAGCTGCTTCTATACATGCAATTTATAAGGCTAAGGTGTTTCTTGCCTGCAAATAATTCTTGGGTTTTATTAACTTCTTCAACAAGCAACTTTAAGGAGGCTCTGTCACTTTATGAAACTTAAAGCTGTTGAGAGGTATGATGTGCAGGCACTCAGAGGTTCACATAAACTACAGCAACTTTCATTACCTCCTACTTCATCCAAAGTTCTTACAGGCAAAGCTCCAATATTGTCTGATAAAATGTGCCGGTCTTCCCCAATTGATCCCCGTTTCACATCCTCCTTCGTTCCTCACTATGATTGGCTGCTTGAGTGGCAGTAGGAATGTGCAGGAGGCAAGAAAGGGCAGGCAAGCTCCAACTCTATCCAGAAAATGGCAAAGCTTTGCCTGAAATATACCCAGTCTTTTTGCTGCTTATGTTTGCCTAATTTTCCCCAGCTTATTTCCCTCCTTACTTCCAATGGCCTATCACTATATGATTGGCTGCCTAAGTGGCAATAGAAATATGCAAGAGGTAGAAAAAGAAAAGGCAAATGTCAACACTATTCGAAAATGCCAAATCTTTGCCTGTCAGAATAACCCAGGATACAAGTGAACCAGCCGGTACTGTAAGTGGCACTAGGTGTGTTCAAGGGCGACTTTGTGTCAGCAGCTTTTTGTTTTACCAAAATGACAACCGTAAAGTTGACTTCTAAACTTAGTTTTTTTTCTTTGATGATTTCTTTATATGTAGGATCATCATTTGCTATGGTAACCTTGTAGCTTGAGCTTAATTACATTTTTGCCTATTTGTTCGCTTTCAACCTTGTAAGGGTATATAATCCTTGCATTATGCATACTGTGATTTACACAAATGCTTAAAATCGTTATTTTTTTTCTAATTAAAAGATTTGATTGCAGTAATACACCTACCCTTGAAAAGCCATAATGTAATAAAATTATCATTACGCCTCTATTAGAGATGCTGAAGTGTTTTTCGCTGTGCCTTTCACAATGTCAGATGAAGTTGGTATCTCATGGGAGGGATTGCAAGACAGTTTTTCCAGTTAAAGGAAAATGATTCTACCGTTTAAAGTAAATTTGTGAACAAAATGCAAAATGTATATCCAAAGCCAAGCTTGAAAGAAAAAGATTAATACTTGTCCTGTGCTGGCAGTCTCTATGGTCTTTACCAGCTAAACTGGCTGAAACATCTTCAGTATCTGCCACCATTCCTGGTGTGTCAAATACCTTGGCAATCCCTGTTCTTCGTGGTTCCCTCCTTTTGTCTCCTACATCAGTACTGTTCTGTAAGGGCCTGGGAAAGGAACCAGTGTGCAGAGGAGGACCAGGCTCCAACATTCACAAAGGTGATGGATTCTGAGGATTTCTCAGTTTAATGTAGCTCCTAAAAATTGTTGGACATCAGCGGGAAGGTGTAAGTGTTATCCCTATTCTTTAAAGCACTGCCTTTTGGATTTGATTTTGAATTTGTGACAGACAGCTGTGTCTAATGACTTTGTCAAGCATGGGAAAAGGGAATGAACCTTTCACAGCAGTTGGATAACATGAAAAAAGATTGGAAGAAAAAGTTCTTATGGGTCAAGGTGCAACCCCATCTCTTTTATGACAGGCAGATCTGTCATCTTTAAATAGATGTGTCCTTGCATGACCATCCTAACACTGATTTGCTGAAGTTAAGAATGTTGTCTGTGTCAAAATGTTTTACTGCTCAATATCTAAAATATATAAAAACTGTTGCATTAAAATTATTTAATTATTTTTTGTACTCTTGATATGAACATAGAATTTTCATAGCAATCTATTGCATGAAATGACACTGATGTAACATTTGTAATGAGGCAAAGACATTAAAGTACATTTCCACTTTTGCAGTGAAACTTAAAAAAAAAAAAAAAAAAACCTTCTGCGTGTTTGTTATATGTTACCATAAATATTTAATACCTTTTAGATATTTCTGAGGCAAAGCTATCATAGCTCACTGCAAGTATTTCTCAGCTGGTTTGGTGTGATCTGCCTCAATATAAAGGCTTAAACTGGCCATACATAGATCGAAATTCAGCTGGTTCAGCAGGATCTGGCAGAATTTAGATTTGTGTATGGCAGTACCCATTCACGAGAAGGAGACCAGTTAATCAATGTCTCATGAACCGGATTGTTGGTAAATTCTCACTCAATCAATATATGCAGCTAGTCGGCTGCAACGCTGATCAGTGTATTCTGACGGCACGGGAGGCCTGCTGTCATAATTTGATGACACAGCGGAGAGGATTCCCGCATCCATTAACCATTTTTGTTACTTGTCTCCACATTCTTTCTATCTTATCAGTATTTTTTTGTACATGAGATCTCCGTAACTGGATACGGTATTCTAAATTAGGTCTCCCTAGAGATCTATATAAGGAAATCAGGACCTACTTCCTCCTGCTGGTGACCCATCTAGTGATGCATCCTAGAATTCTATTCCTTTTTCCCACTATCTACCTGCAAGGTTTGCTCATTTTCTGAAAAATGTACCCCCAAATTTTGTCTGCAGTGCTGGCCAACACTGTGCCCCCATTGTTGTACACTGTCAAGATTATTTTTCCCTATGTGCATTATTTTAGGAATAGAGGGAGTTCCCCCTTATTAACGTACAATGATGAAACCCTATTCCACTTTAATTATGGCAAACACAACTCTCCAGCTTCTCCTCATAACAAACATTTTTTCTGCTATGCCATCTAAAAAATATTTTCTAAGGAGACTGTTGTAAGCTCTATTTGCCCCAATTATTTCACAGCTATAAATCACTAGAAGCTATGAAAACTCTGTGTAAAAAAAAAAAAATCTGCTTCAAAGGTCCTATGTGCACAACCTTTGTATAGTAGGTCTGCCTGTACATTGTGACGTCATCCCTCCTTTTCCAGGAGAAACTGTGGGTGCTGACTTCAATTTTGCCAACTTACCAATTGTAAAGCAGTAATGATTGTACTCCAGTAAATAAAGTCCTTAGGATCTTTTCTTTAGGTAAGTTGCTATTTTTCCCATTCAGTGCAACCCTAATACTTGCCTTCCCTATGCTCTCCTCCTGTTTTTGTTGCTTCACTGGAGCTTTCAACCTCTCCCTAGAGTGCATTTAACCTCTTCCCAGACTGCAGTGCTTTGGCCTGAGCAGTGAATTGCCAGGTCCAAACACTGCCATCTGACAAGGAGATAGACGTTAACCTTAAGTAAACAATATTATTATTATTATAATACAGGATTTATATAGCACCAACAGTTTACCATGTAGAGGGGGGGACAGTACAATTACCATACAGTTAAATACAGAAGGAATAGGAGGGCCCTGCTCAAGGAATTTACAATCTAAAGGGAGGGGGAGGCGGTTTCTAAAAGTAATCGATGCGAGGAAGGATCTGACAAGGAGATGACTCGGGCACACTTCTAGGTGGTGGTGGGGTAGGTTTGCGTAAATAAGTATGTTTTCAGGGATCGTCTAAAGGTGGACAGGGTAGGTGCTGACTGGACATACTGGGGGCAAGGAGTTCCAGAGGATGGGAGAGACGCTGGAGAAGTTCTGTGGGTGAGCATGGGAGGGGGTAACAAGGGAGCTAGAGAGCAGGAGGTCTTGGGAGAAACGGAAAGGACGATTTGGACGATATCTGCAGATGAGGTTGGTGATGTACCTAGGGACGATGTTGTAGATGGCCTTGTATGTAGTGGTTAGTATTTAGAATTTTATACGATGGGGTAGGGAAAGGCAATGAAGGGATTGTCAGAGAGCAGCAGCAGTCATGGATTAGCAAGGTGTATTAGTGTATTAGGATTACACCCAGCACCTTGGCATATGTGGGGGGACCAATGGTTGTGCTGTTGATCTCAATGGTAAAGTCATGGGGAGGGGATCAGAGAGGAGGAAATATTACAAGCTCAGTTTTAGAAAGATTAACCGGTTGCCGACCGCCGCACGACTATATACTGCGGCGGTCAGCCCCGGCCAGGCAGAGTGACGTAGCGGTACGTCACTAGCCTTCGCCGCTCTGGCGCGCGCGCGCGCGCACCCGCGGTCCCGCCGATGACTCGATTGGGTTCAGAACCGATCAGTCATCAGGTCCAGGCCAATCATTTTTGGTCTGGACCTGTTGATCGGTCCTGCCCAATCAGATCTCCCTCTAAGCCTGTGAAATGTAAACACAGGCTTAGAGGAGATGTGCCCTCCCCTCCCAACGGTCTTTTTGGATCCAGCGTGAGAGGAGAGCACATCTAATTGTAAGTACAGCACCAAGCACGTACATACACAGTTAGATAGGCACATTTCACCCCCGATCGCCCCCCCAATTAACCCCTACAGCACCTGACACAACACACACTATATACAGCATATAGCATATACCTATATACCTGTATAAGTGTGATTTGTGAACAGGTGTAGCCCTTGCGACCCCCCCTTTTCCACTCAAATTACCCCCCACCCCCCCTAATAAAGATTTAACCCACTGATCCCCCCTGAACCCCCCTGATCACCGCCGTTAACCCCTACACCCTCTGTCACATCAGCACTAATACAAACGCAATATACGGTGTTATTGTATTTTTGTATTAGTGTCATTGTGATCAGAATTAGCGCAGGCGACTAAGTTTCTGTCCCAAGAAGGTTTAGGGTCCCCGCCACCCGCCCAATAAAGATTTAAGCCCCTGACCCCCCCCTGATCACCCCTACACCCCCTGCCATAACACACACCGTATACAGTATATAGCATTTTGCTATATACCCGTATAAGTGTGATTTGTGGTCAGGTCTAGCGCTTGCGACCCCCCTTTTTCCACTTGAATTACCCGCCACCCCCCCCCTAATAAAGATTTAAGCCCCTGATCCCACCTGATCCCCCCCTGATCACCGCTAGTTAACCCCTACACCCTCTGTCACATCAGCACTAATACAAACGTAATATACTGTGTTTTTGTATTTTTGTATTAGTGTCATTGTGATCAGAATTAGCGCAGGCGACTAAGTTTGTGTCCCAAGCAGGTTTAGGGTCCCCCCCACCCGCCCAATAAAGATTTAATCCCCTGATCCCCTCCTGATCACCCCTACACCCCCTGCCACAACGCACACTGTATACAGTATATAGCATTTTCTATATACCCGTATAAGTGTGACTTGTGACCAGGTTTAGCGCTTGCCACCGTTCCTTTTATCCTTAGGATACCCGCCAGCCCCTTCCAATAAAGATTTAAACCCCTGATCCCCCCCTGATCACATCCCGTTAACCCCTACACCCTCTGTCACATTAGCACTAATACACACATAATATACTGTTTTTACTGTATTTTTGTATTGGTGTCATTGTGACTTGAGGTTGCTCTAGCTAGCTAGTTTCTTTCCCAAAGGAGGTTTAGGGTCCCCGCCACCCCCCCCCAGATCCCCGGCGCATAGTTTAGAAGTAACCCCTTGATCACCACGCACGCACGCACCTACACTTCCATTTCTAGTATAGTGTTTGAACAGATCAATATCTGATCTGATCAGAGCTATACTAGCGCCCCCATAGTTTAGGGTTCCCAAAACGCGGTGTTTGCACGATCAGCACTGATTCCGGCCAGCACCTGCGTTTAACCCTTTCACCCAGGTAAGTGTAGTAATCAATAGATTACTGTCACTTACAAAAAACACAAGACACAAAACCGCTGTGTTAGCAGAGTCAGGCCTGATCCCTGCTAGCATTAGCAGTTTTTTTGGTAGCGCTTGAAATAGTCTTCGACAACCAGGTGCTTTTATTACCTGTGAGTCGCATCACTGTACGGGTAAATTTAGTTACCAAAATGTCTAAACGTTCGTACAGTGATGAAGCTATTTACAGTATAATGTCCATGTCAGGTGAGAGCGATGGGGAAGCCTCACCGGCAGAATCAGGGTCATTATACGAACCAGATGACAGCAGCGGCTCCCTGACAGACAGCTCCGACGACAGATGGGTCCCTGTTAGACCCAGGCGTACCCGACCCCATTCTGGTGTTGTTGAAATGCAGGAATCGCAGGGTGCTCGTATGGAGCAGAGTGTGGGTACTAGTGCCGCTCATCCTTCTGGCGACCTGGCAAGCGCCAGCGGCCTAGTACAACCTGGACCTAGTACAACCAGCACTGCAGTAAGACCTGGTGACGTGGCGAGTCCCCTAAGTGCAGTTGAAGCTGGTGCGGTGGCTAGCACAAGTAGTGGCCCGCAGCCACCGCGTATTCGAAGACAGGCCCGTAGAGCCCATAGTGCCCTCCCTGATGCGCTGGCATATCCCAATTGGCAACCCACTGATTCTACAGCGCCAGTACTTCCCCCATTCACCGCCCAACCTGGAATCCACGTGGAGACAGCTGGTTTTACGCCCCTGAACTTTTTTGAGCTGTTCTTCACGGAAGATCTTTTCAGATCTATTGTGGATCAATCAAATTTATATGCTCAACAATTTATCGCCGCCAACCCAAATTTGCACCTTGCCAGACGATTCGGCTGGAATCCTATAACGGTTTCCGAATTTAAGATCTTTCTGGGCCTTTCCCTCCACATGGGCATAACTAAACAAAGTGAATTGCGGCTATATTGGTCCACTAGCCCAGCTCACCATATGCGCATGTACTCTGCCTCCATGTCCAGGGGGAGATACGAGCAAATTCTGCGATTTATGCATTTCAGCGACAATGAAATCTGTCGTCCTCGGGGAGACCCTGCATACGATCGGCTCCACAAAATTCGGCCCCTCATAGACCACTTCAATCAGCGGTTTGCAGCCTTGTTTACCCCCGAACAAGTTGTCTGCATTGACGAGTCCCTGATTAAATTTACTGGCCGTCTTGCTATCAAACAGTACCTCCCCAGCAAGCGTGCCAGATACGGGGTCAAGTTGTATAAGCTCTGTGACAGGGCCACAGGCTATACAGTTAATTTCCGTGTCTATGAGGGAAAAGATAGCACTGTGGAGCCCCCGAACTGCCCAGACTACATAGGGAGCAGCGGTAAGATTGTTTGGGACTTGGTGTCACCCTTATCCGGAAAGGGGTACCATTTGTACGTGGACAATTTTTACACAAGCGTGCCACTATTTAGTCACCTGCTTGATTTACAAATTGGCGCATGTGGCACCGTGCGACCTAATCGCCGGGGCTTCCCCCAACGGCTTGTTAATTCCCGTCTTAGTCGGGGGGCGAGAGCCTGCTTGAAAACGGACAAATTACTTGCGGTGAAGTGGAAGGATACACGGGATGTTTATGTTCTGTCCTCCCTTCACGCAGACACGACAGTCCAAATCCCTACGGCAACTGGCGTTATGGAGAAACCCCTCTGTGTCCACGAATATAACCTTAACATGGGAGGGGTGGACCTTAACGACCAGCTTTTGGCGCCGTATTTAGTTGCCCGTAAAGCCAGACGCTGGTACAAAAAAGTGTCTGTTTACCTTTTCCAATTGGCTATGCTGAACGCCTTTGTCCTATACAAGGCGTCAGGACGAACTGGACCCTTCCGGGAATTCCAGGAAGCGGTCATCCTTGCCTACCTGTACCCAGGAGGCATGCCTGCCCAACTTCCCCTTCCAGATGCAGTGAGCCGGCTGCATGAGAGGCATTTTCCTTATGCCCTCCCGAGTACCCCTACCCAAATACGACCCCAAAGACGATGTCGTGTCTGTAGCAGGCGCGGATTTAGGCGTGACACCCGTTATTATTGTCCCAAATGTCCTGACCATCCTGGTCTCTGCATCGGGGAATGTTTTGAGCGCTACCATACACTAGTGGAGTATTAGTGTAGGGTACAGCACGACACAGTGTAGGGCACATAAACACAGGGTCTCGAAGGATGTTGGATGTCCATCGACATTTTGAGAGACCCAAGCTGGAAGAGAAGATCGCAGAAGATCGCACTCCCTCCCAAATCAAGAAATAAAGGAACAGTTAGAAAGTAAAATAAAAGGATCCAAAAACTGTTGTGGTGTCAGTAATTTTATATGTCCTTCTACTCCTTCCTACTATACTTTTTTCAATGTCCTTTGTTTGTTTTTTCATTCTTTTGTGACCTGTTTCTCTTGCAGGTAATTGTCGGCTACCACGCATTGATTTTATATATTCTGACACAAACAGCGTTTGCGCTCAGCATATATGGATACCTTTGCTGATAGCAGCTGTGGTGATTTTCTGATTTCAGCACTGCAGTTAAAATCTTATTTTGGTATACGTGGATAGCGCCGTGTATACCCATCATTAAATTCAGTGGGTGGTTGTTTGGGCGGTTAATGATGAGAATCCAAAAACTTTTGTTGTGTCAGTCATTTTATATGTCCTACTCTTCCTAATGTACTTTTTTTTATGTACTTTGTTTGTT
Organism: Pelophylax lessonae; assembly: GCF_965119305.1. Taxonomy (NCBI): domain Eukaryota; kingdom Metazoa; phylum Chordata; class Amphibia; order Anura; family Ranidae; genus Pelophylax; species Pelophylax lessonae. Next base: position 286,809,333 of record NC_138771.1, on the reverse strand, counting down.
TTTTCATTCTTTTGTGACCTGTTTCTCTTGCAGGTAATTGTCGGCTACCACGCATTGATTTTATATATTCTGACACAAACAGCGTTTGCGCTCAGCATATATGGATACCTTTGCTGATAGCAGCTGTGGTGATTTTCTGATTTCAGCACTGCAGTTAAAATCTTATTTTGGTATACGTGGATAGCGCCGTGTATACCCATCATTAAATTCAGTGGGTGGTTGTTTGGGCGGTTAATGATGAGAATCCAAAAACTTTTGTTGTGTCAGTCATTTTATATGTCCTACTCTTCCTAATGTACTTTTTTTAATGTACTTTGTTTGTTTTTTCATTCTTTTGTGACCTGTTTCTCTTGCAGGTCCCTCGTCGGCTACCACGCATTGATTTTATATATTCTGACACAAACAGTGTTTGCGCTCAGCATATATGGATACCTTTGCTGATAGCAGCTGTGGTGATTTTCTGATTTCAGCACTGCAGTTAAAATCCTATTTTGGTATACGTGGATAGTGTCGTGTATACCCATCATTAAATTCAGTGGGTGGTTGTTTGGGCGGTTAATGATGAGTAATACTACGCATTATTCCTGTGCTGATTTCTGATAGGTTCTCTTTTTTTCCGTTCAGCCCACAGGCTGCATGAAAAAAAAAAAACCTATATGCCAAACAAGGACCAGCAATGTACTGGTACGTTGCTGGACTTTGAGTGGTTGTACCAGGATGATGCCTGCAGATTTAGGCATCATCTTGGTATCGTTTTTTACAGCCAGCGGTCGGCTAACATGTAAAAGCAATCCTAGCAGGTAATTGGCCGCTAGACTGCTTTTACATGCAGTGGGAGGGGTCTCCCCCCCCCCCACCGCCGCCTTCCGAAGCCTTCCGTGGTTTTTCTCGGGCTCTCCTGTCCCACCGGTTAACCCGAGAGTGCAGCCGGTGGTTCAGTTATCTAACCATAGAGCTAATTGAAGATTAGAATGGCTCCAATCATCTCTATGGCCTAAGATGCCGGAGGCTACGAGCATTTCATGACTTCTTTTTCGCCAGAAATAAACAGGGCCATTGGGAAATTGGGAAAGTATTTTATCACACCAATTTTGGCGTGGTCAGATACATTAAGGTCAGAGGAGAGATCTAGAGTATAAAAGACCCCAATTTTTTTAAAAAAGAGTACCTGTCACTACCGATTGCTATCATAGGGGATATCTAAATTCACTGTGATAACAATAAAAATGATTTAAAAAAAAAAAATTAAAGGAAAGGTGTCAAAATAACATAAAAAAGCAAAAAAAAAAAAAAAAAAAAAAAAAAAAAAAATTGAGCCCCCCCCCTTTCCCCCCGTGCTTGCACGCAATGGCACACGCAAGCGTTGGTCTAGTGTCATATGTAAACCGCAATTTCAGCATGCATGTGAGGTATCGCCGCGATCGCCAGATCGAGTGCAGTAATTTTTGCAGTAGACCTCCTCTGTAAGTCTAAAGTGGTAACCTGTAGAGACTTTTAAAGTTTTTAAAAATGTACGTACGTTGTTGCCGCTGCGCAGGCGTGCGCAATTTTTAAAGCATGTCATGTCAGGTGTCTATGAACTCGGCATAAGATCATCTTTTAAATTTTACCAAAAAAATTGGAATTATATAGTGTATTTGTGAAATAAATTAAAAAAAAATGTATTTTTTTCGCAAAAATTGCGTTTGGAAAATCTGTGCGCAAATACCGTGTGACAAAAAAATTTGCAACATCCCCCATTTTATTCTATAGGGCCTCTGCTTTAAAGAAATATATAATGTTTGGGGGTTCAAAGTAATTTTCTAGTAAAAAAAAAATATTTTTTCATGTAAACAAAAAGGCACAGAAAAGGCTTGGTTTTCAAGTGGTTAGAAGAGTGGGTGATGTGTGGATAAGATTGAGCATAAAATGCCGGGACAGTTCAAACACCCCCCAAATGACCCCTTTTTGAAAAGTAGACACCCAAAGCTATTTGCTGAGAGGCATGGTGAGTCCATGGAATATTTTATATTTTGCTACAAGTGTCGGGAAAATTATTATTTCTTTTTTTTTTGTTGTTTTTTTACAGAAAGTTGTCACTAAATGATATATTGCTCACACATGCCATGTGTATATGTGAAATGACACCCCAAAATACATTCTGCTGCTTCTCCTGAGTACAGGGATACCCCATGTGTGAGACTTTTTGGCAGCGTAGCTGTGTACGCGCCCCCGAAAACCAATCCACATCTTCAGGTTTTCTAATGGCGTAAATTGCTGATTTTACCCCTGACTACCTGTCACAGTTTCAGAGGCCCTGAAATTTCAAGATAGCACAAAACCCCCCCAAATGACCCCATTTTGCAAAGTAGACACTCCAAGCTATTGGCTGAGAAGCATGGTGAGTCCATGGAATAGTTTATATTTTGCCACAAGTTTCGGGAAAATAATTTTTTTTTTTTTTTTAACACAAAGTTGTCAGTAAATGATATAATGCTCACGCATGCCATGGGTATATGTGAAATGACACCCCAAAATACATTCTGCTGCTTCTCCTGAGTACAGGGATACCCCATGTGTGAGACTTTTTTGCAGTCTAGCCGAGTACAGGACCCCGAAAACCAACCTCCACTTTCAGGCTTTCCAAGGGCGTAAATTGTTGATTTCACTCCTGACTACCTATCACAGTTTCGGAGGCCCTAAAATTCCAAGATAGCACAAAACCCCCCCAAATGACCCAATTTTGCAAAGTAGACACTCCAATCTATTTGCTGAGAGGCATGGTGAGTATTTTGCAGCTCTCATTTTTTTTGGAAAATGAAGAAAAAACAGGAAAATGCATTTTTTTTCCTCTTTTTTCAATTTCCAAAACTTTGTGACAAAAAGTGAGATCTGCAAAACACTCAACATGCCTCTCTGCAAATAGCTCAGGGTGTCTACTTTCCAAAATGGGGTCATTTGGGGGGGGTTTGTGCTATCTTGGAATTTTAGGGCCTCCGAAACTGTGATAGGTAGTCAGGAGTGAAATCAACAATTTACGCCCTTGGAAAGCCTGAAAGTGGAGGTTGGTTTTCGGGGTCCTGTACTCGGCTAGACTGCAAAAAAGTCTCACACATGGGGTATCCCTGTACTCAGGAGAAGCAGCAGAATGTATTTTGGGGTGTCATTTCACATATACCCATGGCATGTGTGAGCAATATATCATTTACTGACAGCTTTGTGTAAAAAAAAAAAAAAAATATATATATATATATATTTCCCGGAACTTGTGGCAAAATATAAAATATTCCATGGACTCACCATGCCTCTCAGCAAACAGCTTGGGGTGTCTACTTTCCAAAATGGGGTCATTTGGGGGGGTTTTGTGCTATCTTGGAATTTTAGGGCCTCCGAAACTGTGATAGGTAGTCAGGAGTGAAATCAACAATTTACGCCTTTGGAAAGCCTGAAAGTGGAGGTTGGTTTTCGGGGTCCTGTACTCGGCTAGACTGCAAAAAAGTCTCACACATGGGGTATCCCTGTACTCAGGAGAAGCAGCAGAATGTATTTTGGGGTGTCATTTCACATATACCCATGGCATGTGTGAGCAATATATCATTTACTGACAGCTTTGTGTAAAAAAAAAAAAAAAATATATATATATATATATATTTCCCGGAACTTGTGGCAAAATATAAAATATTCCATGGACTCACCATGCCTCTCAGCAAACAGCTTGGGGTGTCTACTTTCCAAAATGGGGTCATTTGGGGGGGTTTTGTGCTATCTTGGAATTTTAGGGCCTCCGAAACTGTGATAGGTAGTCAGGAGTGAAATCAACAATTTACGCCTTTGGAAAGCCTGAAAGTGGAGGTTGGTTTTCGGGGTCCTGTACTCGGCTAGACTGCAAAAAAGTCTCACACATGGGGTATCCCTGTACTCAGGAGAAGCAGCAGAATGTATTTTGGGGTGTCATTTCACATATACCCATGGCATGTGTGAGCAATATATCATTTACTGACAGCTTTGTGTAAAAAAAAAAAAAAATATATATATATATATATATATATTTCCCGGAACTTGTGGCAAAATATAAAATATTCCATGGACTCACCATGCCTCTCAGCAAATAGCTTGGGGTGTCTACTTTCCAAAATGGGGTCATTTGGGGGGGTTTTGTGCTATCTTGGAATTTTAGGGCCTCCGAAACTGCGACAGGTAGTGCAGAGGTGACATGAACAATTTACGCCATTAGAAAACCTGAGAGTGTTGATTGGTTTTCGCGGTCCTGTACACAGCTAGGCTCCCAAAAAGTCTCACACATGGGGCATCCCCATACTCAGGAGAAGCGGCAGAATGTATTTTGGGGTGTCATTCCACATATACCCATGTCATGTGTGAGAAATTTATCTTTTAGTGACAACGTTGTGTAAAAAAAAAAAATTAAAAAAAAAAATTGTAATTTTCCCGAAACTTGTGGCAAAATATAAAATATTCCATGGACTCACCATGCCTCTCAGCAAACAGCTTGGGGTGTCTACTTTCCAAAATGGGGTCATTTGGGGGGGTTTTGTGGCATCTTGACATTTCAGGGCCTCCTAAACCGTTATAGGTAGTGAGAAAATGCAATGAAAAATGTACGCCCTTTGAAATTCTGATGGTGGTGATTTGTTTTCCGGCTCCCGTACACAGCTACGCTCCCAAAAAGTCTCACATATGTGGTATCCCTGTACTCAGGAGAAGCAGCAGAATATATTTTGGGGTGTAATTACACATATACCCATGGCATGTGTGAGCAATATATCATTTCAATGACAACTTTGTGTAAAAAAAAAAAAAAAAATTTTTTTAGTCATTTTTCAAACACCTGTGACAAAAAAATAAAATATTCAATGAGCTCAACATGCCTCTCAGAACATTCCTTAGGATGTCTACTTTCCAAAAAGTGGTAGTTTGGGGGGGTTTTGTACTGCCCCGCCATTTTAGCACTTCATGAAATGAGATAGGCAGTCAGAAATTAAAGCTTCGTAAATTTCAGTATTTACACCATAGTTTGTAGACGCTATAACTTTTGCGCAAACCAATAAAAATACGCTCATTGATTTTTTTTTTGTCAAAGACATGTAGCTAAATATATTTTGGCCAAAAAAAATGACATAAATTGAGTATATTGGATATTTTTTAAAAGACAAAGTTGAAAATGTCATTTTTTTGCAAAATTTTCGCTCTTTTTTTATTAATATCGCAAAAAATAAAAAGCGCAGAGGTGATCAAATGCCACCAAAAGAAAGCTCTGTATGTGGGAAAAAAAGGACGTAAATTTCGTTTAGGTACAGCATTGCATGACCGAGCAATTATCAGTTAAAGTCACGAAGTGCCAAGTTGAAAAAAGGGGTCTGGTCCTTTAGCAGCCAAATCCTCCGGGGCTTAAGTGGTTAAGTTTGAGAAAGGCGTGTGACATCTATACTAATGTATCGCTCAGTAAGCTTGTGATACGTGAGGAGATTGAGGGGGGGGGCGAGTTGAGGAGTGGAGAGATAGATATGCGTGTCATCAGCATAGAGGTGGTATTGGAAGCCATGGGAGATTATCAACGGGCCCAAGTAAGAGATATAGAGAGAGAGAATAGGAGTTGCCCAAGGATGGAGCCTTGGGGTACCCCAAGAGGAAGGGGACTGGAGGAGATGGTGTTGTATGTGACACTGAAAGTGCACTGAGATAGGTAGGAGGAGAACCAGAAAAGAGAGGAATCACAGAGGCCAAGGGAATGGAGTTTGTTGAGGAGGAGTGGGTGGTCAACTGTGTCAAAGGCATCAGAAAGTGGAAGTAAGGAATTGAGGGTATAAAAGAGTTGATAGGGGTTTGGATGAGAGGGTTTCGATAAGAGAGGTGTAGTATGTTTGTAATCATTAATCCAGAGCTTACACAATTGTAGCACTTTTTCACTGGACTGCAATTTGCTTCTGCTTCTGTATGTTAGACTTAAAAACTCAGGTGCCAGAATTTTCCAGGGAAAATTGAGGGAAGGGACAGGAATATGTCAGTTTCCCTTTTTTTTTTTTACCTGTAAGACGTCTACTTTGTCCCCTGTCTTCCTGTGATGCAAGTTTCTTTTCTTGTATTACTACGCAGAATAACCAAAAGGCAGAAACTCTTAGTTGGTCCGGCAAATGCAGTGCAGCTGTTTTTCTTTTTTTGGTTTGTGTTTTTACAGTTCACCTCTATAGTCCATTATAAACTTTCAGCTGACTATTGTACAACTTAATTTTAGGTTAAAGTGCATCAACTCATAAAAGGTATTACCACCTTTTTCTTTTTTTGTGATTACAGTCAAACAAAATATGTAGCACAAATATTATGTGGCTGAAATGCAAGAACCACCAAATATTAACATTGACATTTTGACCAGAAAGTCGTCATAGCTATCGCTATGATGACTAAGAGATAAGAGAATTATCCTAGTTACTGAACACATATACTGAATCACATTTAAAGAATAAGTGTCTGCTCAAGCTGGCTTTCTATTATACTAATTAATGGAATGCTAGTCACAGAACATTGTGTGCCTTGGAGTGTGACAGCTGAATATGTTGCACAAATATTGTCATGAAGGAACTGTAATGTGTGCAAAAAGAAGCAGGTATATCACAAAAAATCAGCTATGGTCAGAAGATTTACTTCAACTTTGTAAACTGATTCTACTGCCCAGAAAATACTGAAACTGTGCTCAAGAAAGGGCAGTCTCTGTACCCCTAGTTTGTTTGATATAATTATTTTGCTCCTTAGACTGGCTCTGCAAGGAACTGCAGCCTTTTGCCACTTAAAGTGCATGTGGGCAAAATAAAAAAGTATATTCAATATACAGTATGTCAGCAATGCATGCATATTGTGTATTTTTAAATATACTGCAAGTACATAGAAATACTTGCCATTCTGCCAGAAATCCAGTGAGCTCCTAACTTTTTTTAGTAAGCAGAAAGCACAGTGAAGTTGATTTACTAATGTAGGAGAAGACGCTGCCCCAATGAATGACTCAAAATGTACTAAATAAAATATATGGCAACAAAGCCTACCAGCTGCCCCTTTGAGGTGTAAACGACCCTTAAATGAACGAACCAAAAATATATATATTTAACAATGCTGACAAATAATTAAAATGTGATGCCAAAAAGTCCATGTCTTATGAAACAAGTAGATGAAAGAAGTTGCTGGAGGGAATCCCAATCATCACTATATCCAAAATGAGTAGCAGTAGCCACCTCTTAAGATCAGTGGTCAGCCTGCTCTACACCTCAGGTGAAGTGTGTGCATACCAGATCGATGCGGCTGACAAAGCAGCCTTCACACAGTTTATTAATGATCCTTCAGTGATAGTCCGTATCCTCCTCTGATAAGTCCCACCAAAGATTTTGTGTGGAGTACTGTCTTATACCATGGTACATAAAGTAAGACAATCCCAGGAATAGATCATGGTGCAGTAAGTTTTAATAAAACTATTTAAAACATACAAGTTTAAAATATTGCTTGTATACTGTGGGTGCCTGTAAGACACCAACACATACAGCTCAGCTCTAACTGATGCAGCAGTGTGAGCCATGTGGCCACCAGGTTGGTGTGTGTTTTTAATAGACTGCAGCTGATGTGAATTTGAATTAGATTTGACTCAAAGGCTCAGTCTCAATGCATTTCGCGTGTGACATGTTCTAAGGGAACTGCAGAACACCTCCCTCTTTAGTGCTCCATACATTAATTTTATTGCATCAGGTCAGTGAGCTTCAAACTTTTATTTGTTTTAGAAGTTTTGGAAGCTTCCTGTCCTTCAGTGAGCCTCAAAATTGCTAGCCTCGTTATTTTTCATGGATGCACAGACCATTTTTTTACATTTTTCTTGAAATCATTCTTAAGATTTCCACCATGGCAATGTTTTGGTGCAAAATTTTATTTATTTATTTTTTTCTTTTACTTAATAAAATTACCCTAAGGGCACTTAAACTCTGAGAGCGGGTCTGCTCTAAACAGCAGGGAACCCGTAAGCAGATCCCCTTCTAAATTTGAGCTGAACGAGATAGAAACTCACGATAGCTCAATGGGCGGGCAGATGTAAATGGACTCAAGTGTCTACATCATGCTTCCTTCGAAGGGTCTGTAAAAACAGAACAGAAAAGAATGAAGTCTTTTTACTTTTTTTTTTTTTTTACTTACCTTGACAGGCTCAGAGGTAGGCAGGTTTAAACAGAGACAGAAGTCCATTTACATCTGCCTGTCCATAGAACTGCATGGACCTTCTGATGAGGTCCGCCTGAAAAACTGAGATGTGGACCTGATGAGAGAGCCCATGTGAAAGGGCCTTAACTGTGTAGTTTTAAGCACCCATGGGCCTAAAGATACTACGTGGTGGAACTGACATGAGTGATTTTTGCAGCATGCTTTGTTCATGTCTGTCATATTAGGTGCATTTTTATGGAGGTTCTGGCTTAAAAGATCCAGCACTTTTATACGATATAGACCTTTAAAGACTAAGTCACCTTTTAATAAAAGCTAGCTCATGCAGGTCCATGTAGGTTAGTGTAAAATGCACTTTGCTGTAGGCCTTTTCTGCCACCCATGAAGCCTGGCTGAAATACCCCTAAGGGTCCTTTCACACGACCGCTCCGATCAGATCCGCCTGTCAGTTTTTTAGGCGGATCTGATCGGATGCCCCATGCATCCCTATGGGGCAGCGGATGTCAGCAGAGACATGTCCGCTGACACCCGCTGCCATCCGCATCCGATCCTGTCCGTGAAATCCGGACAGATGGAAACCCTATTTTCCATCCGTCCAGCGGATCGGATGAGAGCTGACAGGCGGTTCGCTCTCATCCAATTCCCCCACAGAGCGGAGAAGGAGCTGTCACCTTCCTGCTCAGCGGGGATCTGTGTTTATGATCCCCTGCTGAGCAGCACGGATCCGCCTATGGAGGCGGACCGTGTGAAAGAACCCTAATGTTTACATTCCTTTATTCTGGCTCATTTCTGGGACACAACTCATGTTAGTTGCCAACCCCCAGCATTGCAGAATTGAGCACACTTCTTGATTCAAAAGCTTTTCAAGGGTAGAACACACTATACAGGGACTAACTCGTGAATGCAAGGGTAAGACAGATCTTTAGCAAATATTAACTAATCAGATTCTTTTTTTCATACATAAGACAATACTTTATGGCGATTCCTCTTCTGAAATTAATGAAAATCTCATTTGTTTCTCTTTTACTTCAGTTTTTATAATTTGCTTGCTTAAATCAATGTCCAACAATGCTTTTGTCCCCCTAGATAGCAATGGAGAGAGCTCAAGCCACATGCAGTTGGATTTAGTGGTGGTGTATAGTGGAGAAGGATGTAGAATTAAAATTCAAATATTACATAGGGAAGATATGGTGATGTGTCGGTGGTATCAGAGCACTGAAGCATACTTGTTAGGGTTTGCCACCTAGACACTAAAAGATTGAAATAATGGAAATATGATTTTGGAAATGTCAGGTTAAAATATAGGCGGTCAGTAGGTATAGTACTATATATACTGTTCATATAAGAGGTGTAGAGCGGCTATTGATATGTAGCTGTTGTAGTTACTAGTATGATCATGTAAAGAATGTCATAAAAGTTCTATTGTAGTCTTTATAACACAGCAGAAGTTGCAGGTCTGATTAGGATTCAGCTGGCATTCAGTCAGTATTTACAAATGTAGCTTCTTTCACAGAGCTTTATTTTTTGCCCAGTCGGTCTCTCGATAATGAACAAATCATACATGCTCAAACATCTGAGGAAGAGAAGGAATATTAACTATTACCTCTAAATGTCTACTTGCACGTATGCCCTCTTTTTGGTTGTCTAGATGTTTTTTTTGGGTTTTTTTTTTTTATTTAGTTCATTAACAAGATTCCCCTTTTAAAGATTCAATAAAGTGCTGTTTCCCTCATTAACCAGTTAGGCATTTGATATCTGTGCATAAAAAATACAGTTGGAAAATTACTAGTTATATAGACAACTATATTCTTTTTTGACCAGTTGAAATCTCAAATCTTTTCCTTCTGGAAGGTTCACATATACAACCTGCTTTTATGCTTATCTGCTACTTTAGTATAAAGCCTAATGCCCCATACACACGTGCAGATTATCTGCAGACTTTTGTCTGCAGACTTACCTTTTCTATGTAGTGCAAGGGCCTGCCAGATTGCATACAAATTGAAAGTGTTTAGGTTTGACCTCATATTATATGGTTTTGGTAAGTCTGCAGACAAAAGTCTGCAGATAATCTGCACGTGTGTATGGGGCATTAGACGAAACTATGCAAGTCTGTATGTGAATGTTAAAATGTGCATTTATTTTTAGGTAAAAGGTGAACCTATCCTTTAAATTCTACAGACAACAAGCTGATCATTCTTTAAAACAGATATAGCGCATGTTAACCACATTTACCTCAGGTTACCAAAGTTTCCGTAGAATTAAAACGATTTCCAAATGTTAAGTATCTGTAGTAGTTACAACACAGATTTATGTTGTGTAATCCTTCCAATGACATACCGTTTCCTGCTTACTCTCCAATAAAACAGACGTTTCTTGGTATATGAGTGTAGGTTAGTGGAGTCATGAACCCCCTTTGTCTAAGTACAAGATAAACCCCTATGGAAGAGCAAAATCTTTACAAATGATAGCCCTTGTACTCAATGTTATACCAAATGTATTATCAAATGACTTTCAAATATGTTTGCAGAATAGATAAGCCATCATTTGTTTTCCAGAAATGTATGAAACGTGTCATCCATAGTCTGATTTAATGTTCCATTAGCTTTGGTCGCTCTGGAGAATTGTATTCGCTCATCTGTGTTTTCTGCACAGTTGAGAAGTATTTCTGATTTCCAAGAACATGCATTCATCCGGATTACTTGCAATTGGAAATTGGCTTCTTTGGCATTGCTGTTGGGTTTCAAGCACTGAACCATTTACAATAAAAACCTTTTTCTAATTAATAAAAAATTTTTTTGTACAATGTAATGTGGGCATTTTAAAGGGTCTGCCCACTCAGGAATTTTGTCTGTTGTGTAAGTCCCAATACTCTGTGATTACCAATAACGCAAATCCCTATTTAAGCTCCTCTGCAATAAAAAAAAAAAAAAAAATCAAGCAATAGTGTAAACCAGTACAAAATGTCTATTCACAAACGAGGCCACAGATAAGTGTCCACCAAGGATGCAGTAAGTTTTGAAATATATGTGCACTTAAGTAATGTGCAGAATGTTCATCCATGGTAACCAATCCATGTTCCAACAAAGATCAACTTTGAGTTTAACCGCATAGACATGTGTTATTCCACTCAAAAGTGCTTATGAATTGGTGAACTACCAAATATATATGACCTTTATGTTAAAAAGCTCACTAAATGCTTTACTCACTCATATCTAGGATACATATCCCACTACTCCTCCTTCCTTCAAAATCTTTTTACTCTACACAAATCCAATTTTCAGTAGGGCAGGGAAAACAAAGAAACAACTAAACTTACATTTCCAGGTGCTACACTCGGCACTGCTAATGCATCCAATGTCCTTCCCCCCTCTCCTGGTCTTCTGAGAGTGAGGAGTTATACCTCTGTAAGTAAGGACATCAATGACTCCACTTAACGCATTTCATCACCCAGACTGACAGGATCATCCTACAAGCCTGATTCCAAAAAAGTTGGGACACTGTACAAATTGTGATTATTTTATTTAGAATACAACATAGATGACATATCAAATGTTTAAACTGAGAAGATGTATCATTTTAAGGGGAAAAAAGATTGATTTTAAACTTCATGACATCAACACATCTCAAAAACGTTGGGACAAGGCCATGTTTACCACTGTGTGGCATCCCTTCTTCTTTTTATAACAGTCTGCAAACGTCTGGGGACTGAGGAGACAAGTTACTCAAGTTTAGGACTAGGAATGTTGTCCCATTCTTGTCTAATACAGGCTTCTATTTGCTCAACTGTCTTAGGTCTTCTTTGTCGCATCTTCCTCTTTATGATGCGCCAAATGTTTTCTATGGGTGAAAGATCTGGACTGCAGACTGGCCATTTCGGTACCTGGATTCTTCTACGTAGCAATGATGTTGTAATTGATGCAGTATGTGGTCTGGCATTGTCATGTTGGAAAATGCAAGGTCTTCCCTGAACGTCTGGATGGGAGCATATGTTGTTCTAGAACTTGGATATACCTTTCAGCATTGATGGTGCCTTTCCAGATATGTAAGCTGCCCATGCCACACGCAACCGCACACAACGATAACAACTTGGGTTGTCCTTATCCTCTTTGGTCCGGATGACATGGCGTCCCAGTTTTCCAAAAAAAACTTAAAATTTTGATTCGTCTGACCACAGAACAGTTTTCCACTTTGCCACAGTCCATTTTAAATGAGCCTTGGCCCAGAGAAAATGCCTGCGCTTCTGGATCATGTTTAGATATGGCTTCTTTTTTTTGGCCTATAGAGTTTTAGCCGGCAACGGCGATTTGCACGGTGGATTGTGTTCACCGACAATGTTTTCTGGAAGTATTCCTGCGCCCATGTTGTGATTTCCATTACAGTAGCATTCCTGTATGTGATGCAGTGCCGTCTAAGGGCCTGATGATGGGTGACATCCTTGACCAAGTTCCTGAATCCTGACTGTTCCTCTGCTTCTTTTGCATTTGGATCTTTCTGGACTCCTCCTTCAGGGAACACATCTTTTAATATAAATTACCACAATATCCCCGCACAACTTTTTTTCTGATTTCCCTACAAACTAAGCAAGCAAACTTTCAACATTGTTTAGAGATTTAAAAACAACGTGAGCTTCATACTTTCAAGAAGACCACAGTCTGAAAAGTAAACTCATAGGAGAGGATCGGATTTACCAGTTGGATACATCTAGTTTAGTTGGCATGCTAGAATTGTTCTAACACAATACAAGAGCTTTAGAGCCCATTCACACTAGAGCGACTTGTGAGGCAACTTGTGTTGCCCCAGGTCGCTTGACATAACAAAAGCAATGTTAATCAATCAGTGCCGTCTTAATTGGCACTACTGAAGTTGCTCCGACTTCAGAAAAGGGTCCTGTACTACTTTGAGGCGACCTGTGATCCGACTGTCCCATATACTTCAATGGGAGTTGCCTCCTTATCTTAATTGACACGACTTGTTATCAGACTTTCCAGGAAGAAGAAAGAGATTAGCCAGGCATTCCCCACAGACAAAGTCGCCTGTCTATTCAAAGTAGTGCACAAGTCTCTTCCAAGTCTCTAAACAAGTCTCTTCAAGTCACGGGGCGACTTTCTGGTAGTGGTAGTGTGAACCAGCTCTTATCATATAAAAAAAGGTAAAACTTTTTTGTTTTCTCTTTTAGAATGAATAATATTTCCAGTCTGCTATTGAAACCGAGAAATTAGCAGATTTCACAACATCTGCATATATTGTAATTTAGCTATAACATATACTACTTTTCCCCTGTATAACTGCAGTTTATCACAAGATCAGATGAGATGGAAAAGGACATCGGGAGTAAATCACTTTTTGGGCATAAATCAAGTTTAGTAGTGTGCATCTTAACTGGCATTATGTAAATTCTGTGTAAAAACCTGAGATTCAATTTATTTCTAGCAGACGTAGAAAAAGTTATGATTTATCTATATGTGTTTCTCCAAAAGAGCATACTTTGGTTCAGGAACACCTTTCCTCCACTTACTGAAACAGAAGTCCATTTGCAGTCTAATCTTTCACATCACAACACCTTAAATTGTTAAATGCCTGAACATTGTGTACTGATGGAGGCGGTTCTCCAGATCAACTACAAATCACGACTTTGGTCTGTGTGGAAACTGTATAATATTTAAAGCAAATCTGTTATTGGGGGACAAAGGGAGAAAACCACAGCTATAAAAAAACACCTAGAGGTGACTGCACATACCTGAGGTAGCCTCTCAATCCGGCCTGTCATAATCAAATACTAATAGCTGGAGAACCATTGGCGTATGAACCCAGTCAGAGAAATGAATTAGGCTAAAGCATTTAATTGGCTCATTTCTAAACCATAACTGTTTTTAAGGGAAAAGAGAGTGATGTACAGCTGCACAGTGAAGTTTTTCCAGGGTGGTGCTTAAGATATTTAGCAATGTAGGTTAGACTCAAGAGGGTATCGGGGGCTGTAAAGGACACATTCACTAAAGGTTAAAAAGGATCCTAAAACAAAAAAATAATAAAATTCAGCAACTACAAATACACCATCTTGAATTTTGGAGCCTGCTGTGACTTCCTAAGTAATACTAGCAGCAGTTTCCCACTGTGCATGTGCAAAATCAAAGGGCACAGGGATACTGGTCCTGCAGCCTCTTGGCAGGTTTGATGTGTCCTAGAAGGCTGCAGGTGTGGAGGGGGACCTAGGTGAAAAATAAGGTAGTGGGTGTGGGTATCTATCAAAAAGCTATCCACCCCCGTAAACCAAAATTAGAAGTATTGGGGGGTTAGGGGCAAGGGTGGGGAGGATTATCACTTTTGAGTGAAGGTTCACTTATGTTGTTTTTTTAAAGGAAAGTACCCTAACTTCCCAGACCTACATGCCATAGCACGAGAAGGCACGTAACCCAAACACCAATCAAGTCTTAAAAAGATTTTACATTCATAGTGTTACGAAAATAGTTTTGAATATTAGCTTTAAAATCCCACACCTAAATGAAAAGACTAATATTTTTGTTATTAAACAGTGATTTATGTTTTTATTTCAAAGAAAAACATCTCTCATGTCACTGAAGTTAATATAAAATTAAAAACAGTGCAGTGATTCAAAAGCTTCTTCTTCCTAGCATAGATCAGATCTTAATAAGTTGTTAAGCTGTCAGTAATAACTAGCACCTAGAGCTGCAAAAGGAGCTGCATGTCAAGAAAGTTGGATTTTTCATAAAACAGGAATTTATGATCTACTTTTGTTGTGATTTGGTACATTTTTAAGGTTGCAGACAGGATCCTTAGTGAATGTGGTGAAATTTCACTTTGCAAAGAATAACCGATCACATGCAAAGAAAATAATAATAATAAAAAAACATATTTGCTTGCACATACATGGATGATGAAAGCGAGCAGAGCTTCACCTCATTCACAAAGTGCTAAGGAAAAGTGAAACTTCCCTTGCAAAGTGAACAGTATTTCAGTATGTCAACCCCATTGTTTACAATGTACTGTGTATGCGTATAATGTGGAGAAATGAACCAGTCTCGTATTTAAACTGAAATATATTTTTTTTGGATTGACTGCTAATTTAAGAAGCCTATGCTCATTGGACATATAGTGTTCTGATGGCCTCAACAACTCCATGCTGCAGGATGAATGAAATTACACTATCTCTGCTATGAATCTGGGCCAGGTATGGGTTAACTTTAAGATTCAGTAATGTGACTGTAGGACTTACTATGGCTACACATTTTTTTTGTTAAATACTAGAGTATGTAATACCCATTAGTCCATTTTTGTGCATTGCTTGGTAGATCAGATTTCCATAAGCAGACTGCAAATGAGACACCACGTACCCTAATAGCTGTGGTATAAGATTTCCTTTTTTTTATTTTGACATGAATTCTATAACAATTTTCCCTTAGAGGGGAAATCTGATGTACAAGCTGCCTTAAATACAAGCTGAAAAATGAATGAAAAAAACTGGACTTCATATTTCATCTTGCTACTTTGTTATCTGGGCAACATGAAAATAATGCATTAACCTATCTCTAGGAGAATTATTTCCATTGCTGGAATATTTAACCTTCTTCTTATAACTTTTCACAGCAAAGACAGTTATTTAAGTTTGCTGTAAATTGCATTAGGCTATAAAAGAGTTAGTGAATGAAGACTTAAATCGCAAACTGTAGAAAGAACCACACTAAATAACATTAAGGTGTTGGCTAGGGAAGTAGATTTGATTTTTTTCTTCATTTGTTATTTAGGAGGACTTTTAAAATGAATCTAGCTGGGTACCAAATATGTCTCTTGCCTATAAGAAGTAATTGTGTTAATAAAAACACAGAAGTAATTTACAATGTCTTTTACCAGTTTATCTTGTGAAGATCACACTAGGTTTTTCTTTATTTAGACAGCTTTATTTAACTGCAAACGCGTATCAGGTGAATTATGACAGCATGTACACCTTAGGCCCCTTTCACACACTCCGTTCGTCAGGCGGAATCCGTTTTTCTCAGCGGGGGATCGATCCGCCGATTCCCCGCTGAGCAGGAGGATGACAGCTGTGTCTCCACTCTATGTGCGGAGATACTGCTGTCAGTTCCCCATGCATCTCTATGGGGGGAATTGGATGGGAACGGACCGTCGGTCCGTTCTCATCCGATCCGCTGGACGGATGTAAAATAGGGTTTCCATCCGTCCAGGTTTGACGGATCGGATCAGATGTCAGTGGACATGTCTCCGCTGACATCCAATGCCCCATAGGAATGCATGGGGGGACCGTTCAGATCCGCCAAAAAAAGGACAGGCGGATCTGAATGGTCCGCCTGTGTGAAAGAGCCCTTAGGAGACATGTCTGCTGACACCCGATCCGATCCGTCAAATCTGGACGGATGGAAACCCTATTTTCTCTCCTCGCCTTCCAGGACAGCCTAAAAGTGAGAGATGATAGGCTCCTCCCTACCAGAAACACAATCAATTACAATTAGTTAAAAGGCCCCACCCTTCCCTCTGCCCCTCAGTTTAGATTGTGTTTCTTCCTACAGCGAAACATTTGTTATGTCCACTGACCTGCAGACTCTGAGAGTTTAACGGTACCCCTGTGAGCCAGGTTCAGCAAAGGGCCACTGCGAGCTGAGCTCTACTGGCCGCCTCTCCAGGCTTCTCCCAGGTCGTCGTCGGTCACCTGCGGTGTCCCTCTAGGTCCTGTTTTCCGGCGCCAGCAGCTCTCCTCCACAGAAGGATTTTGAATTTCCCGCCAGACAGGCGCTTCAAGCCTCGTCTTCAGACCAGAACTTCCGGTATAATGTCAGGACGCGTGCAACATGAAGGCCGGAACAAGGAAGAAGAAAAACGTGGAGGAGACGCCGGAGCCGCTGCTTAGCGGCAAAGCAGATTCCAAGGCTATCGCAGCTCGGACAACTGCTGGGAAATGAAGCCCTCCACGACTCAGCCTCCGGGGAAGGAGGAGGAGAGGCCGGTCCAGGTGTCGATAGCAAAACCCAGGTCGGAACCGGGTATGTGCTGAGAACTTATCCTGTATGGGGGTATTTCTTTTAAAGTCTGCTGGTTATTGACTTAAAAAGGCCTGGAAATTATCCCATTTTCCCTGACCTTAGTCTGGCCCATCAATGTCCTTTCTATGGTCCTCATGTTAACATTTTTAGGAGGAGTGATACTTTATACTGCTTTGTATCCTGTCTTCCAGAGTCCCTGAACGGTTCACAAGAAACCTCTACTACTAGCCCAGCATTATCAGGCCCTGTTGCTTCTAGGAAGTGTGGTAATTGCCGGGATAGGCTATCCAGTTCCCACCCAAACCATTCTGCTATAAATGTATTTACAAGTTAGCAGGAAAAGAATCTTCAGGGTAAATGAAAGACTTCATTAAAACAGTACAGGATGAAATGTTAACCACTATTTAGTCAGTACAATCTTCTATAGGAACCCTTAATGTTGTAGAACCCAGAGATCTTTCTTCGATGGAAGGTACCTATTCACAAGAAAGTTCCTTACCTAGAGCAGGACCTTCATGTATTATACCATCTTCCCAAAATCTCCCTTCAGCACAGATTAGGGAAGAAAGTAGGTTATCACCAGAGGAGAGCTGCTCGGATTCCCAAACCTGCTCAGAAGGTGAAGGGGACAGATGCTCCTGATGAGGTAGAATCATCTAAAAACCTATTTGGTTTGGAGAACATGCAGGGACTCCTGCAGGCCATTTATGCCTCAGAGGAGATACCTGATTTGCCTAAAGAAACCATGGCACAAGTTAAGCTCTATAAAGGACTAGAAAAGAGCCCTTCTAGAGTTTTACCTATCCACCATTCACTGAAGAGTTTAATTCTTCAACAATGGCAACTACCTGAAAGCAGGTTAAATAAAGGGAGTTCTTGGAAAAGGAGGTTTCCTTTTAAGGAAGATGACATAGGGAAGTTCCTTAAAAAAACAAAACTAGATGCCCCCTTGGCACAAGTAACAAAAAGGTAAGACCTATCCTTTGTGGATGCGGGTAACATCAAGGATGCCATGAACCATAAAGCAGAGGCCTTACTGAGAAAAGCCTGGGATCCCATTGCGGCTACTATGGCTCCTGCCTTGGCTGCTTCTTGTGTGGCAAGAAATGCTTTTTTCTGGGTCGATAGACTGAGTAAAAAATTTTCTCAGACCTAAACTCAAGACATCCAAGTTTCCTTTTCATTGATAGGTAAGGCTGTGGCCTATCTAGCAGATGCTGCGGTGGAGTGGGTCATAGCCTCTGCAAAAACAGGGGCTCTCCTAAATTCTGCTAGGAGAGCCATCTGGCTAAAAGAATGGGAAGGTGACGTCACCTCTAAATCTAAGCTCTTTGGTCTTCCCTTTGAAGGGTCTCTTCTGTTTGGCTCTGGTTTGGATGAGGTCCTTACCAGATCCTCAGAAAAAGGGAAGAAATTCCCTGCAAAACCCAAAAAAGTGGCTAGCAGAAAGAAAGAAATTTCCACCGTGTATGGGCTGCCTAAGTGTGCATGATGTTACAATCAATGCTATCACTTTCTGCATTTTTAGTACCAGAGGCTTTAACTGCATTAATTACTCCTCAGCCAAATCCTTATCAACTCAAACCCTCACATTTGGTTTTACCTGCTAGTGATGGAAATGCTCCTCCTCAATTAAATCTCTGCCCACATTTCTCATTTTAAATACATGTCCAAAAACGCCTAAATGATATACGAAGTAGCCCAGTGCTCTTGTGTGAGAGATACAGACTATTTCTTTTGTACATCTCAATATCAAACGACCAGCTAGCATCATGACTAAAGCTAGCCATACTCAATACAGTCAGATTGTACAATCTCCATACAATCTTCTTTCTTCAAAGCTATCTAACATGAGTAATAGTGTACACAGTATATTCAGTATCAAATCAGGCAGGACCTTATCATTTAAAGTTAATAATAGAGTTAAAGGAGATCGCACAATGAGATCGTTCAACATAAATGAAACCTTCAGCTTTACACCATTCTTTTAACTAAACATTGAACTCTGCAATACAAAGAACTTTGTGTGTTAGACCAGTGGTCCTCAACCCTGGCCTACAGGGCCCACTAACAGGCCAGATTTGCAAGATAACTGAAATACATCCCAGGTGATATAATTTGCTCCTCAG
Organism: Pelophylax lessonae; assembly: GCF_965119305.1. Lineage (NCBI taxonomy): Eukaryota > Metazoa > Chordata > Amphibia > Anura > Ranidae > Pelophylax > Pelophylax lessonae. The sequence continues at coordinate 286,790,012 of NC_138771.1, read as the reverse complement.
TGATTTCAGTACTCTAGTCTGCATCTCCCCAAGGTAATACTTAAAATCTGGCCTGTTAGTGGGCCCTGAGGACCGGAGTTGAGGACCACTGTGTTAGACAATTAAGACCACTGCAGATGTAAGAATATACCCTAAGGGTCCTTTCACATAGGCTTTTCACCAGGTGGACTCCATTTTGCTCAGCGGGGATCGATCCGCCAATCCCCACTGAGCAGGTGGATGACAGCTCCGTCTCCGCTTAATTTGCAAAGACAGACCTGTCAGATCCGCACTCCCCTCTATGGGGGATCGGATGAAAATGGACCGCCTGTCTGTTTTCATCCGATCTGATCCACCAGACGGATGGAAAATAGGGTTTCCATCCGTCTGTATTTCACGGACAGGATCGGATAGCAGCGGGTGTCAGCGAACATATCACCACTGACATCTGCTGCTCCATAGAGGTACATGGAGCATTTGGTCCGCCTGAAAAACTGACAGGCCGACCTGATCGGAAAGCTCGTGTGAAAGAGCCTAACGGTGAAGACCTTGGCCCAAACTCTGAAAACCCTTCAGTGCAGAAAGCACCATAATGCTTGGGAAAATCATTGGTGCTGTGGTACACAACAACATCGACATGACAATATTTAAAATGCGCCTATTATCTCTCCTGACAGTAGCACCAGGAAAACACCTAACACTTTTTTGACACTTCCACAATCGTTTTCTACTTGAAAATCCCTAACCTGTTGGATTCTTCTTTGTCAAAAATATAAATTTGTAAACAATTGGCAGTATGGTTACGTAAAAGCAAGACTCCTATCCTTTTTCAAAATAAAGGTCTGCATAATGTTTTTTTTTTTTCCTGGACTGTATTAAATGTATTAACTTTCTTTATTTTACCTAGCATTCTTTTTTTTTTATTTTCTTTTTTTAGTTTAGTTCAAATGCACTTTGCCTAAAATGTAATTCTGAATTTTATTTCCTTTTAAGTCAAAGCAAAAAAGGAATACAAATTAGTTTTTAAATCGTTTTTCTTTTATTATAACAAATCATTAGTTACGTTAGGATCACAAGTAGCAGACCTGAGTATTATTTTTCAGCATTTGTTGGAATACAGCTTGGATGAAATGAGCTGTGGATCATTCCCTGTGGAGCTTTTATCTGTTGCTTTGTATACACAGAACTATATTTAATACTCCTGAAGGACACTTCTGATGATGTTTGCTAGGAAGTGTCTGGGTATATGTGGATCACAGTATTTTTGTATGGGCCATTGTTTGAATCGTTTGACACATTGAATGTTTATGCTTCTACTGTTCTAGTCTTTTCTTACATTCATGCCAAGGGTCTCTTATTCCAGAATGTTCTTTCTTCCACTCTTCATTTACTGTATGTAGAAACCCAAAAAATAAAATGAATAAATAAAAACAAAAATTAGGGTTATGTCACACTTAAATCTTTGTTGCTGGCAAAAACACACTAGCAACTGGATGGCTATAAAGAGTAAAAGCACTCAGCAAGGGAGGCACTCCCCTACTGGTCGGAACAGCAAGGGTTTGCACCCTAGCTTGCTTACATACTTCAGAATTTCCCTGGCCATCAAGGAAGCTACACCTTGCTGTTCCATCCAGCAAATTAGTGATGCATGTTTTTGGGTTTTTTTTTCTTTGGGGTTTATTTTTGCCCTTTCTAGTGACCCTGTTGATAATTATTAAAAAGATTGAGTGGGGTTTGGCCCTGATTTCCCAAATGGCAGGTCATGCATTTTGCAGAATAATAGCATAGCTGATTAGTATTAACTCTGATGTCGAACAGGTGGGACAAAAAATACAGCTGCACCACGATTTCATCATATCTGTCAGTTTAGCTGTACACTGCAGTCTGTATGTTAAGCACAATAAATTATTTAAATTAACTTTGTCTTTTTTAATTTTAGGCAAGCCAGTCTAAATGAAGCAGCAGAATTCTACTACAAAATGGCAGCAGAACTGAGACCCAATGTAAGTGTGTTGGATATTATTAGTTAAACAATATATTGTTCATGTAAACATTTTCTTAACAGAATGAGGGCTGCAGACTTTAATGCTGAACCTGTTTTTGCATCCTTTAGGAACCTAGACTTTAGCTTTCAGATATATTAACATGTCTATTTATAATTTGAAAATTACATTTTCCTAATCAGTCTGGTTCAAGGAATGAGCTGTCTGGGGCACAGTATGAAGCAAAGTACAGCCAAACAAGAGAAAAATAGTGTTGTTAATTGGGTTGTTTTTATTGGAATTTTAAGTAAAATTTGTTTTTGCATCAGAAAAGGGTTTAAAATAATGATGGTAATAAAGTATTTTAAAGCTGAACTCCATGTAGATACACAAGATAAAAAAATATTACTGTTTTTGCTATCAATACGTCATTGAATGTATTTTCTCAATTCAAGTAGTGCAAGTTCTTAGAATTGACTTGGTATCAGCCTCTTGCAGCCCCTTTATTTGTGTACAGACTGTTCAAGGAGCTTGTTGATAGGAGGAGAAAGAAACATAGAGAAAATAGTCCATCACTGTTCTGCTTCTCCTTTAACCGCTTGTCGACCGCCGCACGACTATTTACTGCGGCGGTCAGCCCCTCAGAGGCAGATAGCTTGCGAGGGTCTAGGGAGCGAGCGCGCACCCCGCTCCCGCGCGGTCACGGACCCCCCCCCCCCCGCGCGTGTGACCGTTGGACCCGATGTCCGCCGGTCACTCGGCGATCGTCGGTGCAGAGGGAGAAAGGCAGGCAGCTGATGTAAACAAGCCGTTTTTGTTTTGCAGATACTTTTCTGGGTGTTACATGTGATTTCCTTACTTTCCCCCCTTTACTTTGTCATATAGTTATTGTCATTGATTTTGGTATTATGGGGTGTATGATTAATATGTTTTGGATCATATTTTTGGTCTTATATGGTATATACTGATGTCAGCCCATCCCCTTTTCAATGGTGTGGAGGTTGTCCCTAGAACTTTTTTTTGGAACAGTTAATGGATCATGTCCACCTCAATTTATTATCCCCCCTCCAGACTGGACCCTCCATTGCCATGGAAGAAGGTTTTTTTTTTATCTTCCATCTTTTATTTTTGTTTTCCTACCTGTTGTCTATTTGTGGGTTTCTCTGTCTGTTTTTTTTTCTGGATATTTGCTATCAATATAGTGTATGGTTTCCCAATATATCATTTTGGATACATGTATTGTATATTCATATGTTGTAACTACCTTTGTAGATAGATACTGGTTGAACTCATAAGGGTGTGGATCCTGAGCCAGTGAGATCACTGCGAAATGCGTTGAACCATCACGACAATTTGGAGCAACATATATGCAGCAATCAAAAATAATTGTACCAGTGATTGTCTTTTATTTATGTTTTTATTGTGTTATATAGATGCTACATATTTTCATAAGAGTTTTTTGTATATTTTTTTTGTATATTTTCTATAAAAGTTTCCCATCTTTCCACATTTGTTGGGTGATTTGGAGAAAGTACAACGAATGTCTTTTTAGTCAAGGGATGGTGCCCTAAAATAAAATTACAAGAAGGCTTCACGTATAATATTTTGGGAGTCCTATATTTGTGACTTCATAATCATAATACAATTTTCTGTTGATTTATGTATGTTTGAGGATAGGTGGCTGCTTAAAAGCCAGCATTCGGGGTTGTTGGAATGTATCTTTCAGCATTTCATCCTCGGTTATAATGGATTGCAAACCTTAGATTATCTTTCCTATCCCTTCTAGTGCTAGATTACATGTGGCTACTAAAGATACTCGGTTGTTTTATTTTATTTATTTTTCTCTTTGTATTGTTGGAGATTTTCTCTTAGTGTTTTCAGGGCTGTGTTTATGCCTGTATTGATGGTTTTGTCCTTGTAACCTTTTTTAAATAAGGAGTCTGCTAGTATTCGGAGATGTTTCTTTATGTTTTCTAGGTCCAAGCAAATTTGGTGGTAACCAATGGCTTGGCTGTGTATGATGGCCTGTTTGGTATGCTGGGGATGGAAGCTCGAACAGTGGAGATAGCTGCATCTATCAGCGAGTTTCCTGTATGTTGCATTGTGCAGCTTGTCACCCCTGATGGAGAGAAATGGAGACGTTTTTGGCATACCAAGAAGGAGGACCTAAAAAGTCTCTAAGCATATAAATTCTCTGTAATACTTGCAATGTAAAGTCCTTATTCTCAGTCCAAATGTAAATGCAACAGCTAGACCCAGTGGCAGCTAGTTCCAAGAACTAGATGAGAAAATGGAAACAGCAACATCTGAGTGTCGTATTAAGTACCAGCAATTTATTGACATAAAATTAGCAATAACCTAAAACTAAATGGAAGCATTTGTCAAGTATAAATCACCACTGTGATCGCACCGGTTTGGTCCCGCTATACGTGCTCCTTTATCTGCCATGGCCTGATGAAGGAGCATGCATGTGAACACGTAGCCACACTCACTGCTGCGACCTTTGGTGACATAATCCCTGCTCGCTCTGTGTACCCATGCCAACTAAGAAGTGCTTAAAGCCACCAGCACAGCCAAGGACAGCACTAGAGGCACCTATGTATTGTAGAACTGGACCAGTGCAATCATAGTGCTGATTTTTGCTTGATGTGTGCTTCCTTTGCTTTTTATGTGGGTTGCCAATTTTGTGTTAATAATTTGCTGGTACTTAATACTACATTAAGATGCCACTGCTTCCCTTTCCTCGTCATCCCTGATGGATGCTCTGGTGTCTAGGAAATCGCTGTGTGTTTGAAAAGTAAATTTTTAGTTTGTTTGATGGGTGAAACATGTTGATCAGTGAGTAAATCATTTTTTTTTTAGATTGTCTTCACCTTGTGTCCATATAATGAAAATATGATATGATGAAAATATCAATATAGGGATAATATCTCTATGGCTTTTGTTGCATGATGTTAAGGAGTCGGTCTTTTCCAGGTCATCCATAAATAAGTTAGCATATTAGGGTGCCATTTTACTTCCCATCACAGTACCCATACACTAAAGATAGATGTCATTATTAAAAGTAAACTTTATACAACCGTTCACCATTAGAGCAAAAGGCTATATAAACATTATGCAATAGTCAGATTATCCCCATCAAACCAGCAGATAAAGGGGGAGCAGTTGTTGTGATGGATACTGGCAAAAGCTACTTACTATTAAAATCAAAACTTCATTATTATCTCTGGATTTTACTCAACAATTAAAAGGCTTCCTTAAAACATTACTAACCAACCTACATTCAGAAATTATCAGTGTGATAATCCAAAAATCGGGGACTTCTACTTACTGGCCAAGATCATTGTTTACAAATTCGGAGGGGCAGGAGCACTTCATTTTTTTCATTTCTGTTTATTTTATTTACTTTTTTTTTAAATGTTAAATTTTTTCTTCATTAACTTTATTGCTATCACAAGAGATCACAACTGGCAGCTCCCTTCCCAGCCCCATAAAAGTGATTGGGCAGCTGCAGAGCCACTCTGAATACTTGTACATGAAAGCAGGCTGGGAATTGTGATACCAGAATCATGGCTGCTAAGGGCTGGAAGCAGCTAAGGTTTTTAATGATGTCTAGGTCTTCACTAAGATGATCTCTTCATCTTCTGTTTGGTCACCAGCATCAGAAGACAAATCCGTGTGAAATCTTGTAAGCAAGGAAGAAAAATTTTCCCCACTCTACCCTAGAAAACAAAGCTGGCGTTTAGTTATAACTTATGCATTCAAGTGGCAGAAGGAGAAAGAAATGTCATGTGGAGGAATGTCTTAAAATGTTGGCCAGATGCTCAACTGAGAGTTGAGAGTATTGGTTTGCATGCAAAGTGAAATATTTGCTGTTTAAAAAAGTATAATAGAACTTCTGTCAAAAGGATGGTTAGGTGCATAAAAAGGAAAGAATAATTTTGAATGACATTTGTACCTAATTTTTCTACAAATGTTTGTGATGAAAATAGTTATATATTTTATCTTGCTTAGGATTTTTATTTTTTTTTTTTTACAAATTTATTTTATCTTATTATGTCTTTACTTTTTTTAGCTTTCAAATGCAACTACTCATAAAATTTCATTCTCCCTTTTTTCCCTTTTAAGTCTAGGCAATAAGGAATACAAATTAGCTTTGAAATAGTTTTATTTTATTATAACAAATCATTGGTAGCGTTAGGTTCACAAACAGCAGACCTGAGTATTATTTTTCAGCATTTGTTGGAATACAGCTTGGATGAAATGAGCTGTGGGGCATTCCCTGTGGAGCTTTTATCTGTTGCTTTGTATACACAGAACTATATTTAATAGTCCTGAAGGACACTTCTGATGACCTTTGTTAGGAAGTGTCTGGGTATATGTGGATCACAGTATTTTCAACTCAAAGGTAATTTATTTAACATATTGGAGTGACTTGGCTCTAAACTGGATGTCAGCACAGAATTCAGTTATCCGTTGCAGTTTGCTTTTGCAAGTAGGCATTCATTGAGATTTATGGGGTCACAGCTACACATTTTGCAATACTTATGGACTGTGGTGGCTTCAGACAGAACTTACTATTGGTACGTACTCAAAGTGGCCAATTTCTAAAAGAGGGGAATCTAAATTTTGTGATCAAATTTCCCTAAAAAAAAAAAAAAATAGATTTCCTTTTACCCAGTATTGATTCAAGAGAATTCCTACGTTTTCAGGTTGTTACCAGAACAGGAGATAAAGGGAGTCATCTTAAAGGATCAACTCCTCCGGTCACGTCTAAGAGGATTTCCCCTCACCTCATGTGGTGTATCTGGTACTGGAAATAATGGGATATCTCAAGAGGGTCACAGACAGCAAAAAAAACTCAGAGGTTCCAACCGTTCCTTTCTCCAAAACTAAACTTAAAAATTAGTTTGGAAATTGTTTAGCTTCTCTTGGTGTACCTGGTACAGGTTTCTGGGAAACTTTTCATAAAAAAAAGAAAAATTATAACTGGAATCTTTTTGATTAAAGAATCTGTTTTTTTCTGTTGGTTCCCATCAGCTGTAAATTTCAGCTTACAAATGATATTTGTTTACTGCCAAGTACAAAGCAAAGGAATGAAGATCATCCCTTTTAAATCCAAGGCCAAAAATGTTACACTTTTTTCATATCAAAAACAAAAAAACACAATGTATTTTGAAAATGTAGTAGTTCCGAAATCGTCTGCATTTTTTATCATACTTACTTTTTTTTAAACTTTGCTTTCCTGGACTTTAACAACAAAATCACTATGATGTTTTATAAAACTCGTGGTTGGAGTGAATCAAAATTAGGCAAAGTTCAAAGGTCAATTAATAATAATAATATGTGTATACATGTATATAGAAAAAGAATGAAGACAATGCCATTTAAAGGATTTACAGGGCGGATGGTTGGATAAAAAAAAGTCTTAATGTTCAAAAAGCATTCAGTTGTTATTGCACTCAAAAAATGTGACATAAATGTAAAAATCCGCCACACGTCTGTGTGGTTACAGGGAGTGCGGTCTTACACAAAACAGAAGAACCTTATTTTCAAATATATTTTATATATATATATATATATATATATATATATATATATATATATATATATACATATATATATATTGTTTTGTGTAAGACCGCACTCCCTGTAACCACATAGACGTGTGGAAGACTTTTACATTTATGTCACATTTTTTGAGTGCAATAACTGAATGCTTTTTGAACATTAAGACATTTTTTATCCAACCCGCAGCCCTGTAAATCCTTTAACTAGCATTGTCTCCATTATTTTTCTACTTTGTGTCATACCAGCAAAAGTAACACTATTATTGGACAAATGGTTACTGGGGACCTGAACTGTGACTCTGGGGATCTGCACTGTGACTGAAATAATGCTTCTCTCTTGCTACTAGTTGAAGCATCACAGTCATCTTGACCGTCATAAATTCCTTTTTTGTGAGACCTTTTTTTTTTATGTTGCATGGTAAATGTAATAATTAATTACTTTACAAAATAAGATGCACAGAAATCTCCATATGATTTTGTGGGAAATCTACTGTATATATTCAATTTTAATGAAAAGTAAATAGTTTGGTGCGCTAAATTTTAAAAGTTAACATTAGTGAAGTGATATAAACCACAGATATAACACCTGTGAAAGTGACAAACAAGTGAACGTTGTGAATATAATCCTAAAACAAATGTGTAAATAAATATATAAAGATATATATGAAAGTTCCCCTACAGGGGGATGTGGTAACAGTATTAACAATTCCAAGCACTGGATATGAACGTGTTAAATTCTTAAACCATATAATCCAACACAAAGTGGTACACCCAAACCAAAGTATTGGTGCACAGAAACCCTCTCATGGGGTCTAGTGAAGTCCGCAAAATGTCCCATACCCCAATATCCAAAATCCTAAAGTTCTGTGTAAACAAAATTTGGTGATGTTCAAGTGATGAGTTGAGGTCCCATGATAAATATTCACAACCAAACATGTTGGATATATGCACGTGAATCCCACCACCTTAACGGCTTGCTTCTTACTAGCAGAGATATTTAATAAGGGCAAAAACCACAGCCAATCTCCCTCCCGAGAGATGGTTCCCTGTGTAGTGGGAGGGACAGTGCGCCTCTTCACACTTGGTGAAAAAGAAACCAAATAGCCTCTTACCAAATGAATGTAGTTTAGAAGCCAATATCTCTGTCCACGGCTGCCTGCAGTGCAGACTGCGGAAAGGTATGCGAAAGCGCGGCACCTACTCTGACGCGTTTCCTCCCTAGATGGGCATGAACTGAGATAGGAGGCGCCGCGCTGTTGCATACCTTTCCGTGGTCTGCACTGCAGGCAGCCGCGGACATTATATCCACACCAGCTTATCTTGCGGATGATGTAAGTGCATAACCTTATTTTTAATAAAGTGTTTTGGGGTAATGCACCATAGATTGTTCCTTTTGTCCCTATGTATATGATAATATCTGGGAGGCGAGATAAAGGAGCATAGGAATCCATTTGAGATCACCGACAAGGGACCTGAGTGCTGATCCACTGTGTTACATTGGGGAGACCCGGAAGGGAGAGATATTGGCTTCTAAACTACTTTAATTTGGTAAGAGGCTATTTGGTTTCTTTTTCACCAAGTGTGAAGAGGCGTACTGTCCCTCCCACTACACAGGGAATCATCACTCTGGAGGGAGATTGGCTGTGGTTTTTGCCCTTATTAAATATCTCTGCTAGTAAGAAGCAAGCCGCTAAGGTGGTGGGATTCACGTGCATATATCCAACACGTTTGGTTGTGAATATGTATCACGGGACCTCACCTCATTACTTGAAGATCACAAAATGTTGTTTACAGAGAACTTTAGGATTTTGGTTATTGTGTTATGGGACATTTTTGCGGACTTCACTAGACCACATGAGAGGGTTTCTGTACACCAATACTTTGGTTTGGGTGTACCACTTTTGTGTTTGATTATATGGTTTAAGAATTTAACACGTTCATGTCCAGTGCTTGGAATTGTTAATACTGTTACCACACCCCCCTGTAGGGGGGTTTTCATATATATCTTTATATATTTATTTACACATTTGTTTTATGATTATATTCACAACGTTCACTTGTTTGTCACTTTCACAGGTGTTATATCTGTGGTTTATATCACTTCACTAGTGTTAACTTTTAAATTTAGCGCCCCAAGCTATTTACTTTTCATTTCCATTTTCCAATTAGATAGTTGGATCTTTGGTTGCAGCAAATTTATATATATCAGCGCACCCTTTTTTTTTCATAATTTTATATATTCTATTTTAGGAAAATAACCCCAAATAATGACAAAAATCTGTAGGCTGTTGTTTTTTACATTTTTTAATCTCTGCAATCTTTTTTCCTTACGTTTTTTATTAAAGCAAGCAATTCCTTTTCTTTTCAGGCAAAGTATGTTTTATTGTTTATGCATTTTGCATTATACTGTACCATCTGTTTGTCTTTTTTATAACATTCTAATATAGTTTGAGGTGTGACATATGTCTGTACCTCCTGACGGAAAGCTGTAAATGGATAATCTTTGATTGAAATCGCTTTTAAGTATCTCCCACATCTGGCTATGAAGTCACAGTCAGGGGATTCTTTGAAGTCTAGCCTCAAGCATATTAAACGAAAGCTTAGAAAATCCACCAGAGTCGGGCCCTCCATCTTGAGCTAGTTGGTACTCACATGTCTACATCTAAAGTAAATAGAGCTACCTGCAAGGCCTGTCTGACCTAGTCTTAACACTGCTTATATATTATAGCATATGATTTTCATCCATATCCTATTGTTGTTTAAATATTTTCCATGATGTAATGTCAAAAGGTTGCATTCCTATATGGCGATAGAAAATGTTAACAACAAAGTGGGGTTTAATCCAAATTTTCGAGGCTTCATACCTGAAAACAGAACTAAAAACTGCCCTTGGAAAGCTGAGAACCCCAAATCTCATTTCAGCATTCTTGGTAAAAATGCCTGACCACAACTGAAGACAATGCATTGATAAAGGTTTAAAGTGATATTAAACTCTCAGCTTTTTAACCACTGCCCAGAGGGGGAGCCAATCAGCTGTTCCGGCAGATGCGATCAATCCCTATAGAGACAGAACGGCGGTCTGCTTATGTAAACAAAGCAGACCGCTGTTCTGTCACAGATGAACACAGGGATCCTGTGTTCCTGCTATTCAGGAACATAGATCTCTACATTCATCTATTGAGTACATCTCCCACACAGTAAAAAAGCATCCCCTAGGCGCACATTTAACCCTTTAATCACCCCTGATGTTAACCCCTTCCCTGCCAGTGTCCGTACAGTAACGGTGCATATTTTTAGCACTGATTACTGTAGTCCCCTCAGAAGTGTCAGGTGTCCGATCTGTCCACTGCAATGTCACAGTCCCGCTAACAATTGTTGATCGCCGCCATTACTAGTTTAAAAAACAAAAATATATATATATAGATTACTTTTGCACAAACCAAACAATATACACTTTTTGGGATTTTGTTTTATTGAATGTGTTTTATAGCAGAAAGTAAAAAAAAATTGTTATTTTCAGAATTGTCACTCTTTTTTTATAGCACAAAAAATAAAAACTGCAGAGGTAATCAAATACCACCAAAAGAAAGCTCAATTTGTGGGAAAAAAGGGACGTCAATTTTATTTGAGTACAGCGTTGCAAGACCGCACACTTTTTAGTTAAAGCAACGCAGTGCTAAAAATGGCCTGTTCATTAAGGGCTCTTTCACACACTCCGTCCGCTGGACGGAGTCCGTTTTTCTCAGCGGGGGATCGAGCCGCCGATCCCCCGCTGAGCAGAAGGATGACAGCTGTGTCTCCGTGCTGTGTGCGGAGACACAGCTGTCAGTTCCCCATGCATCTCTATGGGGGAAATCGGATGTCAACGGACCGTCAGTCCGTTCTCACCCGATCCCGATCCCATCCGATCCGATCCGCTGGACGGATGGAAAATAGGATTTCCATCCGTCCAGATTTGACGGATCGGATCGGGTCGGATGTCAGCGGACATGTCTCCGCTGACATCCGATGCCCCATAGGAATGCATGGGGGGACCGTTCAGATCCGCCCAAAAAACAGACAGGCGGATCTGAAAGGTCCGCCTGTGTGAAAGGGGCCTAAGGGGGTAAAACCTTCCTGTTCATTAGTGGTTAAGCACTTTCAGCCGCTGATTTAATCACTTACTGAGCATACAACTTGTATCTTTTTATCCTTGCCTATGTTCCAGTTTAAGCTGGTGCCATGATAGCTGCCCCAGGTTATTATCTTGAACCATCCTATGGAACTATTCTTTCATGTAGGAACTAGAGTTGTACATCCCTACACTGCGTGTATCATTTAAACACACAGCCCTGTAGCCTAGGTTGGCACTTCCTTGCTCCTTCCTCCCCACCCCCCCCTCCTTCTCCAAGCTTAAAGACTGACTGGAGACGGCACTGTCCACTGCAATTAAGGGAAGCAAAATTGTGAAAGCAGAGCTAGCAGTACTGAAACTTGTAAACTGCAAGTATTGGGGTAAGAAACTTAACAAAAGTTTACTGGCTGCTGTTTATTCTAGTGTGCTAGATGTGTTAAGGTAAAAAATAATCTACACATACAACACTCTACAGATCAGAGTTATTTACCATAAACCGTGCAACCCCAGCTATGTAAAAATGCTAAGGAAAAGCAATTGAATAAATAAACATTTAAAATAAATCCAAATAATACTCACCTTACATATGAAACTTCCTGTAGGCACCAGTGAGGTCACTGTGTCACTTTGTCTCATTGCGGGATCCTGAAAAAGTTGAGGATCTTAATGTATGTGCAAGCTCCTCAAAGACTGCTGAAAGACTTTAAGACCAACCTTAACTGCATCTGAACCTGCTTATTCTGTGCATTTGTGCTTATGGTATGTGTAAGCTGCTCAAAGACTGCTAAAAGACTTCCACCCTTAACTGTATCTGAACCTGCTTATTCTGTGCATTTGTGCTTATGGTATGAGTAAGCTGCTCACTCCACCCATTGCTGAAACTCTGAAACCTGCTTTTTCCTTGTTCTGTTAAATATGTTGTGTTTATTTTGTTTAAGCATCTGTAGACTGTTCTCTTTGCTATGTTTTCTCTTACCTTTTAATTTATAACCTTTTTCATGGCCTCTAGCCTTTAGAGTTATCTCTATTAGCTGTCCCATATAACTCAGTTTCTGAAGGGAAAATCCTGCTCTTCGTACCCAGCCTTCCTTTATTAATTCTTGATTAATTAATTGTAAAGCAACCTCCCCCATCTCTAACAGTATATAAGAAACCATTTCTTGGGGAAGGCACGTGTGCAAGGGGGGCACGTCTGCTTTTGGGGTTCTTTTCTCAAAGTGGGGCTATTTTATATAAGTGGCAGCACTTGTGACTCTGCACTTCAGCGACTGCACAAAGCGATTGAACAAAGGAAAACTGATTTAAACACCACACAGAAAGGTGACCTTATTTGCCCCTTCAGCTCTCTCTCCTTGTAACATGCACTCTCTACCACTTCTTCTGACAGCCCTGTCCTCTATCCTTAGACTCTCTCTCCTTCACCCCTCTTCTCCACCCCACAGCTTATATATATCACCCTCACTTCTGCCCTCTCCTTATTATTGCACATACCATCTCCTGCTATTTTTAAATCCGCACGCACACAAAATCTCAAGGAGACAGGGGAATGTCCCTTCATATAAATCACACTCTCATATTACTACCCATACCTTTCTGCTTCTCCTAATCTCTGGAGATATATCCCCAAACCCTGGGCCTCCATCTTTTACCCATACTCAACACACTCATTACCCTGCACCCTCTGGCCACAGCCACAATCAGCACAATTTAGTTCCCATCTCTCTTTTTCCCATGACCACACTCCCTTTCTCTTGCGCCCTTTGGAATGCCTGCTCTGTCTGTAATAAACTCACCTCTCTCCATGACCTTTTTATTGCTAACTCATTTAATCTACTCGCAATCACCGAAACCTGGCTTCACAAATCCGACACCACATCTTCTGCTGCCCTATCCCAAGATGGTCTTCTCTGGATTCACTCCTCCAGACCCAGTGGATGAAAAGGAGGGGGGTGTTGGGATCCTTCTAGCCCCACATAGCACCTTTCAGGTACTTCACCCACCTCCCTCTCTTTCACTCTCCTCATTTGAGGTACACTGCATTTGTCTTTTCTTCCCTGTTTCTCTAAGGATAGCTGTGATCTACCGCCCCCCTGGACCAGTATCAACCTTTCTTGACGACTTATCTGCCTGGCTACCTTACTTTCTCTCTTCCGAAATCCCCACAATCATTCTCGGTGACTTCAACGTCCCTATTAATACTAACAATCCTGCCACTTCCAAACTTCTCAGTCTAACCTCCTCCTTTGACCTGAAGCAATGGATACATGCTTCTACTCACTCTGAAGGCAATACCCTTGACCTGGTTTTCTCCCACCTATGCACTCCGCACAACCTTTCAAACAATCCTTTCCCTCTCTCTGATCACTACCTTATTAGTTTCACTCTCTCCCTCTCCTCCACTTCCTCTCCCTCTAGCTACCTTACAGTTACCCGCAGAAACCTAAGCCATCTCAACCCTTCTCTTCTCTACTCTGTAACCGACCACCTCTATGACAAAATTGCAGCCCTTTCCTGCACCAACCTAGCCACTTCTGTCTACAACACTTCACTTTTAGCCTCCCTAGACACACTGGCCCCCCTCACTACACATCGAATCAGGCCCCGACCCCTTCAACCTTGGCAAACAGATAACACTAGAAGTCTGAAAAAGTATAGCTGTGCTCTTGAGCGCCTGTGGCGAAAGACTAGGTCTCAGATTTACACCAATATAAATCTGCCCTCGAAAAATACAATTCCAGTCTCCACGCCATCAGGCAGACCTATTTTATCACTCTCATTAACAACTTGTCATCCCGCCCCCGGCAACTTTTCGCTACATTTAATTCTCTACTCCGTCCTCCACTACCTTCTCCCACTGACTCACTCACTGCCCAGGAGATTGCCAACCACTTTAAACAGAAGATTGATACAATTTGTGAGGAAATCATTGCTGTTCGGATACCTTCCATGCTTCACGCTTCATGCCCACAGGTGCAATCACTACTTCCCTCATTCAACCTCACTACTATAGATGAGGTTGCTAAACTACTTGCTAACTTCCACTTAACCACCTGCCCTCTGGATCCTGTTCCCTCGCAAATGCTACGTTCACCCTCTGGCCCTATTCTACGCTCTCTAACCCACATCTTCAATCTCTCCCTCTCTTCTGGCATCTTCCCCAACTCTCTAAAACATGCACTAGTCAGCCCCATACTTAAAAAGCCCTCACTGGACCCAACCGATCTTAACAACCTACGTCCTATTTCCCTGCTCCCCTTTTTATCCAAACTCCTTGAACGTCTGGTCTACAACCGACTGTGCGACCACCTTGCCAAGAATAGCCTCCTTGATCCCCTTCAGTCTGGATTTCGGCATCAACACTCCACTGAAACTGCTCTCCTAAAACTGACAAACGATCTACTAACTGCCAAAACCAATGGACACTACTCTGTACTGCTACTCCTGGACCTTTCTGCTGCCTTTGATAGGGTTGACCATCCCCTCCTCCTCAAAAAACTCTACGCCTTTGGTCTCCATGACTGTACTTTTTACTGTTTATCTTCCTACTTATCCAACCGCACCTTTAGTGTTACTTACAATTCTACTTCCTCCTCTCCTCTTCCTTTTTCTGTTGGGGGTCCCCCAAGGCTCTGTTCTCGGACCCCTCCTATTTTCAATCTACACCTCCTCTTTAGGTCAGCTGATAGCCTCCTACGGCTTCCAATACCATCTCTATGCTGACGATACTCAAATCTATTTATCCACCCCTCAGCTCTCTCCCTCAGTCTCCTCACGTATCACTAATCTACTATCTGATATATCAGTCTGGATGTCACACCATTACCTCAAACTCAATCCGTCCAAAACCAAGCTTCTAATCTTTCCTCCACCACGAGCCCCTTCCCCTGATCTCTCTGTCAATATTGATGGCATTACTATCAGCCCATCCCCGCATGCCAAGGTCCTAGGTGTTGTTCTGGACTCTGAACTCTCTTTTAAACCCCACATTCAATCACTGTCCAAATCTTGCCGCCTCAACCTCTGCAACATCTTCAAAATATGCCCCTTTCTAACCAAAGACACAACAAAGCTCCTAGTTCACTCCCTTGTCATCTCGTGCCTCGACTGCAATTCCCTTCTCATTGGCTTACCTGCACACAGACTAATCCCCCCTTCAATCCATCATGAACGCTGCTGCCAGACTCATCCACCTCACCAATCGCTCAGTGTCTGCTGCTCCCCTCTGTCAAGCCCTCCACTGGCTTCCACTCACCCAACGAATTAAATTCAAAATACTAACAACATCTTACAAAGCCATCCACAACTTAGCCCCCAGCTACATCACTAGCCTAGTCTCAAAACACCAACCGAATCGCTCTCTTCGTTCCTCTCAAAACCTCCTGCTCTCTATCTCCCTTGTCACCTCCTCCCATGCTCATCTCCAGGACTTTACCAGAGCCTCACCAATCCTATGGAACTCCTTACCCTTATCTGTCCGATTATCTCCTACTCTATTAGCTTTTAGACAATTTCTGAAAACCCTCCTCTTCAGAGAAGCCTATGCTACCCACACCTGACAACTGTACCTCCATTTTCTCCATCAGCTCATCCTCCACAGCTATTGCCTTTTGTTTCACTTGACCCCCCCCCCCCCTTCTAGATTGTAAGCTATAAAGAGCAGGGCCCTCTAAATCCCCCTGTATTGAATTGTATTGTAACTGTATTGTCTTCCCTCATATTGTAAAGCGCTGCGCAAACTGTTGGCGCTATATAAATCCTGTATAATAATAATCTTAAGTCTTATCTGAAAGCTTTCCAGCACTGTGCAGGAGCATTATCTTGTAGGGTTTGGAGTTCTTCGCTTTATCAGGGTTCTACAAAAAGGCCCAGTGACACACATCTCACTGTAAGCAAATGCGCTGTGTTATAAGGTGACAAAGTTTTAGATTGTTAGTACGATGTTTTAGCCTTTTATTGCTTTTTATTATTGGGTTTTAAAATAAAAGGGGTGGGGGTGCAAGCTAAGTGGGCCTTGTGTTTCCAAATGTTAGTCTTGTTGTATTGTCTTATGAAGTTTGTGGTATTGATATAAATTTGATTAATGTTGTGGCACTAATACTTCAAGGACAAGAGCATCTTCTTTTTCTTTGTTTCAATGTCTTGTTATCCATTGTTTTAACAAATACCGATTATAGGAAGGAGTGCATGTTACATGCATCACTTCATACTTCAATACAATACAGTCTGCAGCAATACATATTATTTAGGCAGTAGTGGTTGGGGTTTTCAGCATGGGTTAAGCAGCAGATAGCAGCAAGGACATACTGCTTTTGACTACATAAACATATTGTTCCTCAGTGTTTACTCCACCATCAGTTATGCTAAGGTGTCCAGTGAATGTTTGGGAACAATATAAAGGAAATCCTGCACACCAAAAAATAAAGTTTGACTTAACGTTCTTCTAATGGAGAATGTGTGGTGGTGTTAATGACCTAAGGGAAACAGACACTTTAGTCATTTCTAAGTGATTAGTGGTGTAGCAGAACAGCAGCCAAGGCTGTATACCCATTTAAATTAAGCCCGGGTTAGCACATGCTTATGTGATAATTATGGGGTTTCATACTATTCCGAGTTTTCACAGCATAAAAAGGCACTTAATCCTTTCTAAGTGACCTGCGTGCTGATTTGATAATAATGGCTATTGCACTGATGTATATACGTAGGGCAATTATTGTAGCCTGTTGTTGCCATGTAATGTATAAACATTGTGTTTATCAACAGAATTTCCCTAATTACTGTAGAAAGTGCTACTTTTCTATGTGTAGATTGGTAAAATCTATAATTTTTATGTAGTAATTAATACCTAATTTTTCATCTGCCACTGTATTATTTGAATTGAGTCCCAAATTAGACTGATTGTAGTTCTGTTTTTCTAAACTGTCAATTCATCATGATCAGGGTACTAAATGTGGCTTCCCAGTCCTCTCCTATAATAGATAATAGATTGGTTGTGTAAAAAGCACTCCCCAGCCATCAGCCCTGAAAGTGAGTGACTAATGGATATGGGCACAAATGGGAATTGTGTCCTTTAGTGACAAAGCCTTTAAATGATCGTTTGTATGCTTGACAAGTTTTTTTTTTTTTTTTTTTTTTTGTTTTGTGTATGTATGAGAAAGGCTTGTAACACTGTATTTCCTCTGTAATTTTGCACTGACATGGACTGGTATTTTAACCACTTGCCTACTGGGCACTTAAACCCCCCTCCTGCCCATGCCAATTTTCAGCTTTCAGCGTTGTCGCACTTTGAATGACAATTGCGCGCTCATGCAACACTGTACCCAAATTAAATTTTTATCATTTTTTTTTTCAAACAAATAGAGCTTTCTTTTGGTGGTATTTAATCACTACTGGGGTTTTTATTTTTTGCTAAACAAACAAAAAAAAAAACAAAAATTTTGAAAAAAAAAAAGTTTTTATAGTTTTTTATAACATTTTGGAAACAGGTAATTTTTCTCCTTCATTGATGTGCGCTGATGAGGTGGCACTGATCGGCCCTGATAGGCACTGGTAGGCTGCACTGATGGGTACTGATAGGCTACACTGTTGGGCGACACTGATGGGCACTGATAAGGTGGCACTTATGAGCACTGATAAGGCTGCACTGATAAGTGGCGCTGAAGGGCACTAATAGGTGGCACTCATGGGCACTGATGGGCACTAATAGGTGGCACTCATGGGTGCCACTGATGGGCAATGATATGCGCTGGTAGGGGACACTTATGATGGGGCACTGATATGTGGCACTGGTGAGCACTAACAGGTGACACTGGTAGGTAGCACTAGTGGGCACTGGCAGATGGCACTGGTGGGCACTGGTAGGTAGCGCTGGTGTGCACTGGTAGGTGGCACTGGTGGGCACTGGTAGGTGGCACTGGGGGCACAAATTATACATCTCCTCTTTGGGACCGATGTCCCTCTGACAGCAGCCGGCGATCGTTGTTTTTTTCTCCTCACGCTGACAGTGTGAGGAGAAAAAAACAGCTGATCGCTGGCTGCTGTTTACTTCACATGATCAGCTGTCATTTGCTCACAGCTGATCACATGGTAAGGGGGCGGGATCGCCCCCGATCTCGGATCTGTGATCAGGCGAGTCTCATGGACTCGCTGATCACAGAGTGAGCCAGGGGCGCTCCACAGGGAGCGCGCAGGACACTCGTTGCTGAGAGGATGTCATTTTATTATCTGCAGTTTGAATGGTTGAATCCAAAATACTGCATATTTATGTCCTGTGATACCACCATCTAGTGATCATACTGCATTATGGCTAATAAATGGCACTGACTATCATAGGAAATAAGTATACACCTCAGCGGCATCTAGTGGACATAAAGCAATATTTTCCAAAATACCACATTTCAATTGCTTTGAGTATAGCCTGGAAACAGTCAATTTTGCCTCATTCACACAGAATGAGTTTACATGACATTTTGTAAACCAGCCTGCAGGGATACTAGATACTATCATTGTCCATGTATGGTCATGACCACATTAGTCAAATACATCATCCAGGATTGCTATTCTGTTTTTTTTTTTTACAAAGAGGATGGAAGGGACCTGTCATGTAGCATTGGTAGTGTTATTGCCGCTAAATGACAAATTCATGGCTGCTGTTTGTAAACAAAGTCACTGGTGTCTACTGTGACAGCCAATTACAGTATTCACATGTCGGAAGGTCCACCCTGCCCCTTAGGTAATATTCTAGTTAAAATGCCACCAGGACTTGGTGGGAAGGGGGTTAAAAGTTCCGCATCTGCAACGTCACATGCAGGTTTAAGGCATCCCCAAAGAACGGTATTTTGTTTTTGAAAGTATTTATGTATTTTTATTGTTGCTTTTTAAATTGCTTTAACCACTTCCCAACTGCTTACGTTATATTTACTGCTGCAGGCTGGCTCGTACAGGCAAAACTACGTAGGTCTATGTCCCTTGTCTGGGAGGAGCTAGGGGGTGAGCGCACGCCGCCAGCGGGGTGCTCCCGCCCCCGATCGTCAGCGGGGAAGCCGATGCGTATGTGAGATGGCTCCGATTGCCGCCTGACACCCGCGATCGATCACCGCAGAGAGAGAGGACGGTCGGCTGTTGTAAACACAGCCGACCGTCCTTTTCCTGAAATAGTCACAGAGCTCATGTGATCCTTCTATATAGGATCACATGTCTCTGTGGTTATCTCAGAAGCCACGCCCCCGCACAGTTGGAATCACTCCCCTAGGGACACATTTAACCCCTTGATCACCTATACTGGTAACCCCTTCCCTGCCAGTGTCATTATTACAGTAACAGTGCATATTTTTAGCACTGATTACTGTAGTAATGTCACTGCTACCCCCAAAAGTGTCAAAAATGTCAATTAGGGGTCCGATCTATCCACCGCAATGTCGCAGTCCCGCTAAAAATCGCAGATCGCCGCCATTACTAGTAAAAAAAAAACAATAAAAATGACAAATCTTTCCCGTAGTTAGTAGACGCGATAACTTTTGCGCAAACCAATCAAAATACGCTTATTGTGATTTTTTTTTTTCCCAAAAAAATATGTAGCAGAAAACAAACTGGCCTAAAATGTTAAATTTTGATTTTGAATTTTTTTTTTTTTTTTTGAATGTTGTATAGAAGAATTTAAAAAAATATTTTTTTTCTTTCAAAATTGTCGTTCTTTTTTTGTTTATAACGCAAATAATAAAAATTGCACAGGTGATCAAATATGACTAAAAGAAAGCTCTATTTGTTGGAAAAAAAGGATGTAAATTTTGTTTGGGTACAGCATTGCACGACCGCACAATTGTCTGTTAAGGTAATGCAGTGCCGAATCGCAAAATAGGGCCTGGTCATTAAGGGGGCAAATCCTTCTTGTCTTAAAGTGGTTAAAAGACCTTCTCCAAACTATACAGTATTTTCTCTTACGTCCTCTGACAGTTGCCGCCCACTCATACAGTCTTCACTATTGGGTATTGGCCTTCTCTGCAGGAGCAAGCTAGGCAGTAATTTTGTTAATACAAACAAACGTTAACACATAGACACACCCACAGGGGGCCGTCCCTCTGGCCAATATCCTCCAGCCAGTAACACTCTAATCCAGTTCTTTGCTGCCTAGCATCAGGAGTAGGCTAGGTTTTCCCTGCTGGGACCTAGTGTCTCAGTTTTTTTCTTTCTGTTTCTTTCTGAAAAGTGATTTTTCTTTTGAAATAGCTTTTTATTTTTGGAGGACTTTGGAGGACTTTGGAATTTGGAGGACTACAAGCGTCAGCAGCACTGGGCCTCGCACTGATTAATAAAGAACCTTATGGAGTCCCAGTCTGCCATCGAGCGTCGCAGGCTTTTGGTACGCCTAGGCCTCGCAACGACAGTGCCCCTGGAAGCGGGGACAAGCCTGCGAAGTTTCCTATCTTCGCTGGGATGTCTCAACTTCGGAACGCCCGGGTGTTGCTAACATCCTTCCTGGCTGACGGCACCCCCACCCAGCTGGGAGGTCTCCCGTGTCTGAGCGGTGCCCACACCCCTCGCTGGATGGTGAGTACTATTGTCCCTCTGTCCCTGGGAACAGGTGTTGAGGGGGTATTGAGTATGCCCACTCTGGGGATGGCCTTACATGGACAGTTTGCTGTAATATCCCTCTCATGGCCGTGGGATGGCCCCGTGTCTTACCTTCCCTGCCCCTGCGGGGGGGCGCTCCTGCGGTGTGGACCGCCATGCGGGGGGGTTGTAGGCTTCCTTCTTCCCGGGGGTGCTCTGTGCAGATCTTGGGGGGAGTGCGGGCGTTTGCTGTGGCGTTTGACGCGGTTCGCCCGGCCACCATTTTGGGGGAGGGCTGGCTGTTTTGGCCTCAGAGTGAGGGCAGCGGTCATTTTCTATCATCATTGTTGGCGCCGATCAGGTGCCATCTTTAGTATGGGCGGATGTCCTGTTATGGGCAGGGGCCATTTTCTAAGTGCTTTTCCTCTATTGACTTATAACAGGCACCAATTGTTTGTGGCTCAGGGCTTGCTTTTGCCTCTAGGGGCTGGAGGTCACTTCCTCCTTTTACATCAGCCTTCTCAGCAGCGTGGCAAGTATAGGGATACTGTGGGGGGATTTTACAGTTTTTCTCTGGCTATATTCCTGCTAGCAGTCTTTTTCCAGGGTGACTTTAGTTAAGGCAAGGGTCTCCACCTGTGGTGCAATTTGCGATAGGGGTCCACGGGAACCGCCGTTTTAAAGAGCCAGTATAATTATTTTTGCACTTTGATAATATGGAGTCCCAGGATAGCAAATTCCCCACAGACCTAGTTGATGGCTCAGGTACCCCCGATTCCACTTCCTTAGCCTCTTTATCTGCTGCACTTGCGACTTTAGCGTCAAAAGTTGATCTGCTGATGTCTGACCGTGTTACAAAGAAACAGCCCATGCACTCTGTTTTCTGACTCAGAGCCTGAATTGGTTGCCACGGACGACGTCCCCCCTGAGGGGTCCCCTTCCTCTCAGTCGGATGTAGAGGAGGAGGATTCATCCTCTGGGATAGCACGTGACAGCGCTGCGGTAGTTGCACTTATTATAAGGAGACTCTAAATCTTGATGATGAGCCCTCCATGGCAGGTAAGCGGGTTTCCTTCGGGACCCACAAGGCCCAGAAGTCGGGTCAGGTTTTTCCTTGTCCCGAAGAATTTCGGGAAACAGTAAATGACCAATGGCGTTGCATTAAGCATATGCTGGTGGTACCTAAGAGATTTAAGTACCGTTATCCCTTTGCGGATTCGGTTGATTCTCGCTGGACTGTGGTTCCTAAAGTGGACCACACTGCTTCCAGACTGAATAAATCCACCTTGATGACCGTAGAAGACTCCACGGTGTTTAAGGACCTGGCGGATAGACGGGTGGAAACGCTTTCCCGCCACATGTACTTGGTGGCGGGTTCCCTGCTGAACCCTGTGTTTGCCTCAGTGATGGTCTCTCAGGCTATCGCTGAATGGGCCAAGGTGCTTAGGTGCACTATTCGGTTTCTACTGCTGCGCTGGACATGTTGGATCAAATGGCCCAGGCTGTGATGTACCTGTGTGACACGGCTTTGGACGAGGCTCCTTTGGTTGTGCGTCTATCTGCGGTTGGGATTGCAATCCGCCGCATTATTTGGCTGAAAAGCTGGTCGGCCGACCATGCTTCTAAGGAGACAGTGTCTGACATCCCTTATGCGGGGGATCGTCTTTTTGGTGACACTCTAGATGAGCTGATCAAGGGGCTTACTGGGGGTAAGAGCACTCTCTGGCCTCAAGTCTCGAAGGGTAAATCTCCCCGCGCTAGGCGGGGTCCCTCCTTTCAGACTAGCCAGGGTTCCTTTCATGCCTTTGGGGCACAGGAAAAGGGTAAGTCATTCAAGGCCTCCGGCAGTCACAAGAAATCTTGGACCGGTAAGGCCAAAACTGGTCAAGCTGGGCAGGCAACCCAGTCCACCACTTCCTGAAGGGACGCCCTCACCCGCATCAGGGGTGGGGGGATGTCTGCGTTGTTTTCTGGAGCCCTGGTTGTCCAATTCAGGACAGGTGGGTTTGCGAGCTCATTCATTCAGGGTACAAGATCGAGTCTCGATCTCACCCCGCAGACAGATTCTTTCCATCAAACCTCCGTCTGACTCCTGTTCGTTTCCGGGATCTAAAACGAGCGGTTCATAATCTTCTCACCCAAGGAATCATCGTGCCGGTCCCTCCGCGGGACAGGTTTCGGGGATTTTACTCCAATCTGTTCACGGTGCCCAGAAAAGAGGGCAAGGTGCGTCCGATTTTGGGCCTAAAGTTGCTGAACCGCTTCATGCGGGTACAGAAGTTCCGGATGGAATCCATCTGGTCGGTGGTGGCATCTCTGAGTCCAACAGAATTCATGGCCTCCATCGGCCTAAAAGATGCGTATCTGCACATCCCTATTTACGAGGGTCATCAACGATATCTCCACTTCGCAATCGCAGAGGAGCATTACCAGTTTGTGGCATTGCCCTTCGGTCTCGCTTCGGCTCCAAGGGTGTTCACCAAGGTTTTGGCTCCTGTGTTGGCTCTGCTGCGGGTGAAGGGGATTGCGATCCTCGGTTATCTGGATGATCTCCTGTTAAGGTCGAGCTTGAGTGCCACCCTGTTGAGCGATCTGTCGGTCACGGTTCAGACGCTCCAGGAGTTCAGGTGGACCATCAATTTTCAGAAGCCGCTCTGTCCCCTTCGGTTCGTCTCCCCTACCTGGGGATGATTCTGGACTCTGCTCAGGCGGAGGACAAACTCCAGACTCTGCAGCACGAGATTAGGTCCCTCAGGGACAACGATCTCTCCTCGCTTCGGACCTGCATGCAGTCCCTGGGTCTGATGGTGTCGGCCTTCGAGGCGGTCCCATTTGCACAGTTTCACACGAGAATTCTGCAAGCAGAGATTATTGCCAGGTTGGACAGACATCCTTAGTCTTTGGACAGGAGGATTTCGCTAAGACACCATGTGAGATCGGATCGGTTGTGGTGGCTCCAGTCACCGACTCTGACGCAAGGCAAGTCCTTCCAGCCGTTATTAGGGATGGTGCTCACCACGGATGCCAGCCTGTCGGGCTGAGGTGGAGTTCTGGGCGCACTTTGTGCCCAGGGGAAGTGGTCGGAGGAGGAATGCTCCCTACCGATCAATGTCCTGGAGCTCCGGGCGATCAAGCTCTGTTTGCTTCCTTGGTCTTCTCTGCTTCAGGGCTGCCCTGTGCGAGTGCAGACGGACAACGCCACGGCGGTTGCATACATCAATCATCAGGGAAGTGGCCGAGATTCTGTCTTGGGCCGAATTGCATGTTCCGGCGATTCCGGCCGTCCACATTCCAGGTGTGGACAACTGGCAGGCAGACTATCTGAGTCACCAGACTCTGGACCAGGGGGAATGGTCCTTACACCCGGAGGTGTTTCGCCTTCTGTGTGTCTGGTGGGGATCTCCGGCCGTGGATCTGTTTGCGTCCCGTCTCAACAAAAAGGTAGAAAGGTTCGTGGCTCGACCTCGTGATCCACTGGCAGATGCCTCGGACGCGTTAGTGGTGCCGTGGCATTGGTGTCAGCTGATATATGCCTTCCCTCCGATTCAAATGTTGTCCAGGTTCCTCCGCAGGTTAGCCTCGGAACAGATGCTGGTGATTCTGGTAGCTCCAGACTGGCTGGGTCGGTCTTGGTACGCGGCCATCATGCAGATGGTTGTCGAACCCCCCTGGCGGCTTCCACTGAGAGACCATCTTCTGTCTCAAGGACCGATCTTCCATCCTGCTTTACAGTCGCTGGCTTTGACGGCTTGGCTGTTGAAAGCCAAGTCTTGAGAGACAGGGGTATCCCATCGGCTGTCATTCCTACCTTGCTAAAAGCTAGAAAAGCTTCTTCTGGGAAGGTTTATCATCGCACCTGGAGGGCATATTTTGCCTGCTGTGAGTCACAAGGTCTTCACCCCCTCTCCTTTTCAGTGGCGAGGGTTTTGGCTTTCCTGCAGACTGGGGTGGATCAGCGCCTGTCGCTGACCACGATCAAGGGCCAATTGTCGGCGTTGGCCATTCTTTTCCAGCGGCCTTTGGCGTCTAATTCCTTGATTCGCACCTTTATTCAGGGGGTGCATCATCTGGCTCCCCGGAGGAAGGCTCCCTTACCTCCCTGGGACCTGAATCTGGTTCTGTCTGTTTTACAACAACCTCCTTTTGAGAACATCAGAGAGATCCCTCTGCCTGTGTTGTCGCAGAAGGTTGCTTTTCTAGTGGCGATCACATCTGCTTGCAGAGTGTCGGAGTTGGCGGCTCTGTCTTGCCGCTCCCCTTATCTGGTTGTTCATAAGGATAAAGTGGTCTTGCGACCAAATCAGTCTTTTCTTCCTAAGGTGGTCTCAGCTTTCCACCTCAATGAGGATATTGTGTTGCCTTCGCTTTGTGCGAAGCCCAAGCATCCGAAGGAGTTTGCTTTGCATTCCTTGGACGTGGTCCGGGCGATCAAGGTTTACCTTTCCGCCACGGACTCCATCCAGAAGTCGGATTGTCTGTTTGTCTTTCCTGAGGGAACTCGGAAGGGTACAACGGCGTCGGCGGCAACCATTTCCAAATGGATCAGACAGATGATTGTGCAGGCCTATTCAATTAAGGGTCGGGTTCCTCCCTTCCCTGTTAAGGCACACTCTACTAGAGCTGTTAGTGCGTCTTGGGCTTTTCGCCAACAGGCATTGGTGGCTCAGGTGTGCAAAGCGGCGACCTGGTCCTCTGTACACACCTTTTCTAAGTTTTACAAACTTGATGTGTTGGCATCTCCGGATGCTTCTTTTGGCCGCAAGGTTTTGAGTGCGGCAGTGGTCTAAAGAGACATGCTATTTTTTTCTGTCTCTTAGTCATGGGGTTTTTTTCATTTTTCCTGGGTTAGCTCCTGTTGAGCTTTACTTACCCTGTTGGTTCAGTTCCGTTTTTTCTCTGACCTGGGTGCTGAGTTGCCTATTTTAAGGTTGCGTCTTCCCACCCCTCACATCTGCACTGCTTTGGGACGTCCCAATAGTAAAGACTGTATGAGTGGGCGGCGACTGTCAGAGGACGTAAGAGAAAATAGAATATGTGTAAAATCTTACCGTAAAATTCTTTTCTCTGTGTCCTCTTGAGTCGCCGCCCCCGCCCCTCTCTTTGGGGTTGACCGTTTTTCATGGACTGCTTGCTACATAACTGGATTAGAGTGTTACTGGCTGGAGGATATTGGCCAGAGGGACGGCCCCCTGTGGGTATGTCTATGTGTTAAAGTTTGTTTGTATTAACAAAATTACTGCCTAGCTTGCTCCTGCGGAGAAGGCCAATACCCAATAGTGAAGACTGTATGAGTGGGCAGCGACTGTCAGATGACTCAGAGAAAATAATTTTACGGTAAGATTTTACAAAAATTCTATTTTTAATTATTATTATTTATTTTTTCTTTATTATTACATTGTTCCCCCTTTCTCATGGCAGTACCTTGCTGCTCATTACCTTTTTTTAATAAAACCTTGCACAAAGCCTTGAACAAGACCAGAAACAAATTAAATTTCAGCTATAGAAGATCTGTAGACTTCAATGGGGTTTGGCTCTATGTTCAGTATTTGCGAACTTTGGCGTCTGAACTTTGCCCATTTCGCTCATCGCTACTCTATACCTTTCACGAAATGAATGAAATTGAATATGAGTAATGAGCTCCTATACTCAGTACAGCATGCTTTCTTTACTCCTGGCAGCCAAGCAAAGGTATGTACTGTGATGTATGTGCCACAGTGTCATTTTCAGCTGATCTTTCCTACAACTGTATCTAAAAAAAAATATAAAATATGGTGCACTCTCTTTATTGGTCCCTGGAAACTGACCTCTCATTAAAAGCTGCACAAACATCTAGAGTGAAAGTGCAGCTGATGCCCTTCACAACCAGCTAGATTTAGTATTTTCCTCTGATGAAAGCTTGTTGCTATGCGGCATATTTGCTCCCCTTTTCTTGGCTCCTGTTTTTATAAATCCGCAGTCTGACCAGTTGAGCAAGCTAGAGAGGGAACCAATAGTGTCATTAACAAATTTAAAGTATGGCGATAGTGATTACTTTATTATACTACAAAGGTTTTCTTTAAATTAAAATACATACGTATGATCATTTCCCATGAACTTTCCTCTGTGGATGCAAGTTGTGTTGAAACTAAATTGAATTAATGAGTTTTTTTTTTTTTCTAGAATGTACATGAAACCCCACATGTATTTGTTTAAATTCTTTAGCAATTAGTCAATATTCTGCTAGGAAAAAGGAACCAATTTTCCCGATGTGGGAATATAATTCATTTGACAAAACAATTCCTCAGGGAGTCACTAGTTTAATTGAAAACCTCTCAAGTATAAGACGACTTCC
The DNA here is from genome assembly GCF_965119305.1 of Pelophylax lessonae. Taxonomy (NCBI): domain Eukaryota; kingdom Metazoa; phylum Chordata; class Amphibia; order Anura; family Ranidae; genus Pelophylax; species Pelophylax lessonae. Next base: position 286,762,490 of record NC_138771.1, on the reverse strand, counting down.
TCTTTTGCAATCACTACACCAGGATTCTTTGTGATCAATTTACAGCCATTTAGACAGATTGCCTTTGTGTAAACAGAAATTAGGGTTCACAATCACTGTACGGGTCTGACCACAAAGGGGTGAACGTCAATGGAAATTAGCAGTAATTGCAAAATTCCACTCCAACTGCATTTGCAGAAAGGATGGTCGGAAAAAAAAAAAAATATGGAAAGGACATAAAAAGATTGTATCACAAATCATCGGCTTGGGATTTTCCATCATTTGTCAAAAAAAGAGAGCTGACTATTTGTTTTCCATTTCCTAAGTGATTGCGGATATCCTACTTTCACACAGTTTGGTATTTATGCAGTTATGTAACCTGATAACTGTGCTCCATTTTTACTAAGCAGTTCTCTACACAACATAACACTCCTTTTGATTAAAGTATAAAAGGATTCAGTATTTGTGTTAAGATGCTGGTTTGTTAAAGGCAGTTTTCAAGATTCCTTCCATAAGAGCTATAGGGGGAGATTTACTAAAACTTGTGCAGCTGTGTATAGTAGCTAATCGGCTTCTAACTTTAGCTTTGATAATAACACCTTATTGGTTTTATAACTGGTTGCTATGCATAGCTGCACCAGATTCTGTGTGCTCCAGTTTTAGTAAATCTCCCCCATAGTATCTGCAAAAATTCCAAATCACAGGGCCCCTCTGGTACCATTTGTCCCTTTCTGTAACATAACGGAACAGGTGACCTGTAGGTTCAGTGGTTGTAATAAAATGAAGGTGAGCTGAAACATGAGAAAAGTATAGCAAATATCTTCCTGGAGAGTCCTCTGTGTAGGAAATACTGAAGGGCTGAGCACACTAATCCTTAGCCCTGTTTTCGCTGTGTCATTTGTAGCAGAATATACTAATGCATAAATGTCAGGGTGTTTTTGTGCTGCCTTGGCTAGTATAAGAGAGCATTGCCTATTTTTTTTTTTTTTTTACTGTTAAAGGAGACAACACGTAGACCTAGAGTCTTCTAGGCAGGAACACTTGATTGATAGTAAATTTAGAGGTTTTACACATTTAGCCTCAGGCCAGTGTATTTTTATTTGGAAAGGGGTCAGGCAAAATCAGTTAAAGAAGATATTCAGCATTAAGTAACATACATTTCCAAATGTTTTTAATTTATATGTTGATTTGGGAAATTACAGCATTCAGTTATTAAACAAGCCATCTGGCAACCCTCGCGCACCCTATGGCCAACCCTTACAACATCACTCCCCTGGACACCTGTGTGGGCAACATGAAATTTGTTGCTATTGTTCACTCCTCATGCCAACATCACACCTCAGCCACCTATATCCACAACATGACCATTCTCTGCCATCACTTTATATCCACTCTTTCCAACAACACCACTTGTTTCCAATCACCCCAATATTGGCAGCCTTCCTCATAACACCACCTGTACCTGAACACCCTATGGCCACTCATATCTATGGCTATCATGGTGCATAGTGCCGTAAAAAACATTTTGCATTTAAGGTTTTAGGCTGCCTCCCAGAATGTGGGTGAAGGTGGCAAGCTGGAGGTGGTTTTGAAAAAAAAGTGACCGCAGAGACATTTGCAGATGATGATGTGGTAAGGGTGAGGCGTAACACTAGGACTAATCATGTATTTCCGGTTTTTAGACCCACTTACTTGGCACTCACTTTAGAACACATGCGCTGACATGGCTTAGCTCAGTATCTTCATAACATAAACAGTTAGAATCCGCCTTGTAACTTGCTGAATTCCTTGCAGTTCCGCTGTAGGGAGACAAAGTAAATTATTTATCAGAAACTCCTTATATATCTATTAACTTGAGATTAATCACATCTTTCCCCATGAGCTTGAACTTTTTTAAAGGTAAGAAGCCACCCATTGAATAGTAATGCAAATTTTTTTTTGCTATTTTATTGTATAAAATATAATCTGTGCTGATAAACCCTCAGGGATTAATACATTATTGGCACTGCTCTACTTGTGAAGCCCTTCCGCAAACATGTGAACAATGAGTGTGAACAGAGGTATAGCTTTAAAAGCCTTATGGTGCATAATGAATAATATTTCTCCTTTAATTACTAGGAGGGTCTAGAAAGGACCAACATGAAACAAAATATAAAATTAACTGTATTTTTTTTTTTTTAATGATTCCCTTTTCTTCAAATAAACATACATTTTCACTGTATGGCCTTATTTTTTTAATCAACAGGGGACGTAAAAGTTTCTAACAATTGTTTAACAAGTGCTTATTTTATCTTCTATTACCTTTAATCTCTGATCATTCATTGTCTGCTAGCTAAATACCTCCGACTGAAAGCTCAATATTTTTGGATTGAATTAGATGGATTATACCTATCACTGTAGGCAAAGCATTATTATCTTTAGTGTGTTTGCTCCTGGACTACCTTCCTAATATGTTTATTGGAGAAAAAATGCTGGGTCCTGTAGGTAAAGACTGGTAAGAGACCCATACCTGCATTACAGCTTTGCAAATATATAAACATTGAGAGACTTTAGCATTTTTTTTATTGACTGTACATGCTTTAGGCAATGCTGATATAGTTCCAAATAAAAATAAAACTTCAATTAAATATATTTATGCCTGATGTTATTAGCCTCCCGGTGAACTCCCATGGCTCCTGTAAATTTCAGATCAAATTAAAGATGTGAATTTCAGAGACTGTACTAGCTCTTTGAACATTTATTGTAGAACAATGGCTTCAGGCCATGGTAAGATATAAATTAGTTCATTTTACTGTAAAGTGTCTCAAATTGCATGTAAATATGACTCTGTGAAAGTCTGCTGTTTACTTTGATGTGTTTAATCTATCTTAAACCAGTAATTGCAGGATGGACACAGTGTCATTCTTACAAAGGGATAAGCACTCCTAAGCTTAAAAAATGAAACTTTATCTTTTTATGTGAAATGTTTAATTCTGTGACATATATTTAACACAATCTTTTACCAAGAAAAAAGTTCTTGAACATGCAGTTCTAAAGCTGAAAAAACTGTTATGACAGATTTTCAGTGTTCTTTGGGTACTGTCACAGTAGAAGAGCTACTTGGTTAAGCAATTAAATTAGAGGTTATCCTGCACCTCTCTACTTTAGATCTAGAGCAGTGGTCTCCAAACTGCAGCCTGCGGGCCAGACATGGCCCTTTGCTCGCCTTCATCTGGCCCTTGGGGCACTGTTTCTCCGAGTGATACAAGGCACTATTGTTTCCACTGACACCAACAATGGGTCACTTTTCCTTCTACTAACACCAGCGTTGAGGCACCATTTCTCCCACTGACATCAATGATGGGGCACTATTCCTCCTAATGACCACAGGTGCTTTTGTCATTTTTTTATACTCCCACTGACCACTAAGCTTGAGACACGGTCTACTCCCACTGATGCCGAACCATTTTCTACTTCTACTAGCCATAGTCCAGCCTCCCTAAAGTCTGAAGGACAATAAACTGGCCCTTTGTTTAGAAATTTTGGAGTCCCCTGATCTAGAGAATGGAATAGAAAACCTCAAAGGCAGCCATTTTCACTGAATAATAATAAATGAATGAATTCAAAACTAAGAATGGCTTCTACATTTCTGTCTGCTCTATAAGACTCTAATCTTGCTGGAAAAAAAAACACTTTAGTGGAGTAAAGATCAACAAAGTAACAGCCCCAAGCCTGCACCTTTAAAAAAACATAGCAATGGCAGATCCCTATTAAATTTTTTACAGGTTAACTATAATTTAGATGTTGTGCTTTGGTAGCCTGTGGCTTTTGTCCTAATGGAGAACTTACAGGATCTGGCATGGCAGACAGAAAAAAGCTGGCGGTGCACTGATTTAAATTCAGCAGGGACAGAAGTAGTTGTTTAACTACAAATTACTACTTGTGTAACTGCTGTCGAAGGGACATGTTGGAAAATTTTCAATGAATCAGTGGCTGCAGGTGCTGATCAGTGTATTTCTGACACTGGCAGTTGCCGCTCTGTCCCGGAGAGGGAATTCCTCCATGCACCTCATCTGTGTGTGTGTGGCCAACTTTAGTAGACTAGGGTTTAGACTAGAGTTCATTGTTATTCTGAAAATGATGTTGTCAGTGCCTTTTTCTTTTTCCATGGACTGTGTAGCTATGTTTTTATTCTTCTTAATGTTCTATCTGTAAAGAAATTGACATTTGTTCCATTAACTTAAAAAATGCTTTGCTTCCATTTCCTTAGGCTGGCCATAAACAGTTCAAATCTCAGCCAGTTCAGCAGGAACCGGCCAAGATTCAAACCATTAATGGGCAGGCTGAATGTACAAAGTTGATTGATCAACTTGGGTACAACCAGCCTGCTGGATTCTTTTGCAATTTTCGCTGGCTGCTGCTAAAGCTGGCAGATGGGAGCCTAAATTGAAGTTGCCCTGTGACTATTGAGAACAATACTTTGCCTCTCACTTGGTGGAAGATATTATTTCACCTATAGACTCAGGGGTTGGTGCACCATGGATAGTGTCTACGAAGATGACTTGTGAAACATTAGGCTGGTTCACTTTTCATCTTACTGATAGCTAAGCTACTTGTGACAATTTTTGACTGGTATATTTTGATTATGGGTCTTCCGACTTCAAGGGCTACTTTTCAGTACATGGATGTGTTCTGGGGTGTTGGTTGGTTAAAGCTCTAACTATCTTGGAACAATACGATATTGGATGAATGTTACACTTCTTTTTTCCCAGTGACTTAGAACCTTTCTGTAGTAAAAAAATAAAAATAAATAATAATTATTCTGTTGTAATTCAGATATTTTAGGATCTCATAAATGTTTTTTTTTTTTTTTAGTTGCTAGATAACATTAACCTTTGTTTGAGGGTCAGTGGAACACACTGAATTATATAAATTATACAGGAGGGGGTTGGCAATAGGGATTTATTCTTAAGCTGCTAAGCAATCATTTTTTTTTTTTAGGTTCAGCCCTTAAAGGGAGAATTATCACAATGCAGAACATTTTATGTGGTTAGACCTCAATAGGCTGCTGGTTCTTAGTGTTACTAAACCCACAACAGTAAAATCTGTGTGTATATGCAGTAAAGCATGCTTGTTATATTCACTGTGGAACCCAAGGGGTCACTCCTCTGTATTGTGTAAAAAGACTGTTTGATCCTGTGTGCACAGTTCCTTCCCTTCTTGCATTGCCCCCAGAACATGTCTTGATAAAACAGTGGTGTCACGTTGCACATGCTCTGTTTGGTCTGTATTGCTAGACAGGTTTTTTTTTTTTTTTTTTTCCTTGGGAGAGTGCATGCGATCACCAATTGGCACTGTCAACACAGAGGGTCAAGGGTCCTGCATCCTGATAGGACAGTGAGAGCAGAAAGAAAATTCCTCCTACAAGCTTTAACTAAGCACTGATGGTAGTCACAAGACTGCTATATACTGCTGATGAGAAAAGGTATTAAAATAATTGCATTTCCATGTTCTGTGGGAAAGAAGATATAGTGAATGCAGGGTCTTGGGCTTAGTAACACTTTTAAGCAGCTAAGCTAAACTATTCACTGCCCTATATGTAGCACGCAAGTCAGGAATGGCTGATTCCCTCAGTACGTAATCATACAGGTATTCTGCTTTGTTTCCCAGGTTCTTTAAACAAACGCAATTTAGGATGTTGCTAAATCTGATGTGACTAATCTGCTTGTTAGGTTACCATGGTACAAAATGCTGACAGTCTTCAATTTCTCTCTGGTATAAAAATATAATTTGATAGCCGAGCACTTCAGAATGAGAACTCCTAATATTTTTGGTTGTGTTAGGTGAATCCTGTATATCACTGCAAATAAAGTATCATGAGCTTGGTGCTTGTTGCTACTGGACTAGATTCCTGATAGGTTTATTGGGGAAAAAGTTAGGAGGCCTTGCACTTGCAGATGCTTGAAATATAAAATACAGCGCTGAAAATGAAATCCTATGCATATATGGAAAAGTAAATACAATCGAAAATAACGATAAAATTCTGGAACAGTCCAATCCACCCATGCATCATGGCAAGTGAAGAGATCCGTCTAATAGGTGCTTGGAAAAAGTGAGAACCTCCACCACATGTATAGTGACCAATTGGCCTCTTACCGAATACAGGTGACCAATGCTCTCACAAAGGTCAACAACGCTTTTGCTCAAGGCAGGACGACCAGATTCCCAAAATGATGACAGAAGCTCCTAGATTTCATGGATCTCCTTCCAAGGATAGGATCTATCATGCAGTGTCCCTCTCAAACATGGAATAGAGACAGGGAAAGACCATGGTGCAGTATGTTCCAAGTAAAAGCGTTTATTTAAAATAAAATGCACTCACCACACGTAAGAACATGAGGGACCTTAAGAATAAATTTCAATGATCGCTGGCGGGCGATGCATTCAAACCGGCTTGTGACGTCGACGCTGACAGCTCCGCCTACATGTTTCGCAGGCAACTGCGTCATCAGGGGGGGGAGGGAGCAGCGTAATAGACGTCTTATATAGGTCGATGGAAACCGGAAGTGCAAGCGGTCAATCGGCACGCCCTCCGAGGTCACACAGGAAGTGAAACCACGTATGGACCGCATTGCGACACCGGAAGTGGTTCTCAGACCTTAGAGCTAGAGGCTGATGAACCGGAAGTGTACCTTCGTTCCGGAAGCAAAACAAATGGTAATCTCCCGGAGAGATACATCCACCTACCCCGGGAAAAATCATTAGGCAATAGCTCATTGAACATGAATAAAAAAGGTAATATGTCCACAAATGGGAAATATTACCAAAAGTATATCAAAAATTAATTGTTGTGAACAGCCCCATAGACCCTCCAAGGACCCATGGGAGCTAATATGTAAAACCGGAAGTAGATCTCCAAACCCAAAACGGGGAAGAGATACAAGATTTAAAATCAAAAAGAGTCGAGGTCACAAGCCAGAAGAATTATCAATATAATAAACATATACAATGGTGATATAAAAATCCAAAAAGTATACAATAACTCAAAACATACAAGTTAAAAGGATGTGTACAGTCTAACACAACCTGATATGAAATTCAGAATCAGAAAATGATTCTATACCAGCATGTTAATCCATAACAACATAAAACACAATGTCCAAGGTTAACTGTTATTAATGAATGAATTAAGATCCAGGTCTACATTCAAACCAGATGGCCTAAGGCATTTGAGGAGATAAATCCATCGGGTTTCTAACTGTGAGATGCCTCTACGTAGGTGGCCACCCCGCCAGTTAGATTGGAAAAGATCAATGACCATAAATGAGGTCCCTGTAGGGTCCCTCCCATGGTATTTGTCATAATGTTTGGATAGGTTGTGCTTCGGAAAACCCCTGCGAATATTGCCGATGTGCTCATTCATTCTCACCCGAAACTCCCTAATGGTACGCCCTACATAGTGTAGCCCACAGGGACAGGTGATTAGGTACACTACATTTTTAGTGCTGCATGTTGCAAAACATTTGATGTCATAGGTTAAACCCGTCGCATTGCACAAAAATTGTGTACTTCCGCTGTTTCAAATGATTAATTGAACAGACGGCACAACGTCTGCAAGGGTAAAATCCATCTCTGTCAAAAAAGAATTTAGGTCTAGTGGGAGGATCAATGATGTTCGGTGCTAGCCTTAACCTTAGTGGGGGAGCACCCCTAAAGACAACTGGGGGCTGGTCTGGAATTAAAGAACCCAGAACCCTATCACTCTTCAAAATGCCCCAATGTTTGGTCAAAATTCTTTTCACCAAAAAATGGTGAGAAGAATAGGACGTAAAAAAGGAAAAACGAGGTGAAAACCTAGTAGTCTCCCCCACTGGCCCATTAATAGGTAAAACCTCCCTCTCAGGGTACAAGATTAGATTCCTATCCATCTCTGCAGTGGCACGAATGGCGGAGTCCAGTTCATCTGATCCATAACCTCTGTCCAGGAATCGTTCTTTTAGTATCTTGGCCTCCTCAAGGAAGTCCTGCAACAAAGTACAGTTTCTCCTGAGTCTCCGAAACTGACTTTTAGGGACACCTTTTAGCCATGGTCTATGATGACAACTCTCTAGGCTGATGAACCCATTACGGTCCGTTTCTTTAAAAAACGTAGATGTGATTAGTTTATTGTCCTGGACCCGAATCCTCAAATCCAGAAAACTAATCTCCTCACTACTGATGTCATGTTTCAGGGCTATGCCGCGATCATTGTTGTTCAGAGTGGAAAAAAAGGACTCTAGAGAGTCCCTATCTCCACCCCAAATCAACAATATATCGTCGATATAGCGCCCCCAATATAGAAGTTCAGGGATGTTCTGTCCATAAATGACTTCACCTTCCCACCTGGCCATGAAGAGGTTAGCCATTGAGGGGGCAAATTTCGCCCCCATGGCTACACCTCTGCACTGCACATAGTGGGTACCACCAAACCAGAAAAAATTGTGCCCCATCGCATAATCCATAAGGTTAAGTATGAACTCCTGTTGTTTTCTAGGAAGAGACGCATCCTCCCGAAGAAAATATTGTACAGCCTCTCGTCCATGATGGTGAGAGATAATCGTGTAGAGAGAATTCACATCCGCTGTTGCCAGCAGAAGGCCCTCTCTCCACTCAAAAGAATCCAGAGATCTAACCACCTGGGTGGTATCCCTGATGTATGATGGCATAGTGGTGACAATGGGTTGGAGATAATGATCTATATAGCGCCCTACTTTGGATGTGATAGAGTTTATGCCACTAATGATAGGTCTTCCTGGGGGGTGGAGAGGGTCCTTGTGGACTTTGGGCAAGTAGTACATGATGGGTATACGAGGTGCCACAGGAATCAAGAACTCCTTCTCCTTTTTATTCAAAATTTGTTGCTTATAACCCTCCTCCACCAGTGAGACCAAATCCTTCTTATAAGAAGCAGTGGGATTCTTGGGCAAAGGGCGATAGGTGTCCTGATCGGACAATATCCTGTGCATTTCTGCACAGTAGTCCACCTTATTCAAGATCACTACCCCTCCGCCCTTATCCGCCGGGCGTACCACAATGTCATTACGTTTTTTAAGGGAATCCATACCCACTTTAAATTTGGGATCCATGTACACCCTCTTGCAATTCACCTTTTCTAAATCCGCCAGTACCACATCCCTGAACACATTCAGAGTGGGTGGAAGATTCACTGGTGGATTGAAAAGTGATGCATTGGCTAGAGATGAATGTCTAAAGCCATCTGAATTAGGGATGGTACTTCTAATAGGGTTGGAAGTTAAGTATCTCTGGACATGCAACTTCCTGACGTATTTATGTACATCTATAAATACATTAAACTTGTTCAGGCTGCGAGGAGGTACAAACTTCATACCCGCGCCAAGAACAAGCTTCTCCTCCTCACTCAATGTTGAATTACTCAGATTGAAAAGACCTTGGTCCCTTAGGCCCGCCTTGTTCTTTTTTGCCCTGAGTCTTCTACCCCCCCTGGACCCTCGTTTTGGTCTAACCTTCTTTTGAATTTGTTCTTTCCCTCGGGAAAAAACTGTTGACCATGGCCCGAGGGGGCATGTGACCTTACATCCTGTTGGGGCCATTCTTCTCTATAATCATATTGGTAAGGTCTCCTCAAATCCGGGGTACCTCTATAAGGGGGGGTTTCGGGAGGACCATAATCGCCCTGACCCCTTTGGAAATCACCCTGTCTGTTCCAACCCTCATTGGGATGTTGAGTGATATAGCGATCACCAGGTGACTGTTCAAATCCTCTAAGGACCTCAAAACGGTTTGAGGGAACAGAATGATTTCTATTAGGTGCCCTCCCTCTACCTCTCCTGCCCCTTCCCGATCTTCCACGACGTGGGAGAGCGGGGAGGGGGACATGTTGAACCATAGGCGAGGCGGTCCGAGGAGGGACCAGTCCGCGATTAGGTAGTGGTGGCACAGAGGGGGGTTCAGCAGAAGCAGTCTCAAGCTTAGCCTGCCACTTGAAAGTTTTGTTGTTCCTATAATCGTCAGTATCTCTCAGGTACTTTTTCCTCTTTTTATTCCTCTGATCGGCCTCCTCTTTCTCCAAATATTTCTGGAGGTCATCAGAACATTTTTTATACTCATCCTGAGTTTTGAGGGGCTCTAATTGGCCCTTGATCTTAGTGACCTCCTCATCCAGTTTGGTCAATTTTCTCCTCTTTTTAGTAATCAAAAAATTGAGAAGAGAGATCCCAGCTTGGTTAAAGAACTGGAACCACTCTTCAATATCGGTATCCCCATTATAGGGGGCTAACTCCCATCTCAAATGCCTCGGCACTATCTTGTCGGAGATACACTTCTCCAGCAAGACAATGTCCCAGTTGAGATGTAATTCGCTAGTCAAAACATTCTTTAACCTCAAAAAGATACCATTGATATTATCGTTGCTATCAGCAGGGGGGCTAGACCCATTAAACAGATCATCTGTAATAATGGTATGCGAAGCCCTAAACTCAAAGATATCCATATTAAAAATTAATGTGGGAAGCAGCAGAATAAACCATACAAAAGAATACAAACAAACTGAATATCCGCGCTACCAGTGTAAGCAGCTGTCATAAACCACGGTGTGATCAGAAAAATGAAATATAAAATACAGCGCTGAAAATGAAATCCTATGCATATATGGAAAAGTAAATACAATCGAAAATAACGATAAAATTCTGGAACAGTCCAATCCACCCATGCATCATGGCAAGTGAAGAGATCCGTCTAATAGGTGCTTGGAAAAAGTGAGAACCTCCACCACATGTATAGTGACCAATTGGCCTCTTACCGAATACAGGTGACCAATGCTCTCACAAAGGTCAACAACGCTTTTGCTCAAGGCAGGACGACCAGATTCCCAAAATGATGACAGAAGCTCCTAGATTTCATGGATCTCCTTCCAAGGATAGGATCTATCATGCAGTGTCCCTCTCAAACATGGGATAGAGACAGGGAAAGACCATGGTGCAGTATGTTCCAAGTAAAAGCGTTTATTTAAAATAAAATGCACTCACCACACGTAAGAACATGAGGGACCTTAAGAATAAATTTCAATGATCGCTGGCGGGCGATGCATTCAAACCGGCTTGTGACGTCGACGCTGACAGCTCCGCCTACATGTTTCGCAGGCAACTGCGTCATCAGGGGGGGGAGGGAGCAGCGTAATAGACGTCTTATATAGGTCGATGGAAACCGGAAGTGCAAGCGGTCAATCGGCACGCCCTCCGAGGTCACACAGGAAGTGAAACCACGTATGGACCGCATTGCGACACCGGAAGTGGTTCTCAGACCTTAGAGCTAGAGGCTGATGAACCGGAAGTGTACCTTCGTTCCGGAAGCAAAACAAATGGTAATCTCCCGGAGAGATACATCCACCTACCCCGGGAAAAATCATTAGGCAATAGCTCATTGAACATGAATAAAAAAGGTAATATGTCCACAAATGGGAAATATTACCAAAAGTATATCAAAAATTAATTGTTGTGAACAGCCCCATAGACCCTCCAAGGACCCATGGGAGCTAATATGTAAAACCGGAAGTAGATCTCCAAACCCAAAACGGGGAAGAGATACAAGATTTAAAATCAAAAAGAGTCGAGGTCACAAGCCAGAAGAATTATCAATATAATAAACATATACAATGGTGATATAAAAATCCAAAAAGTATACAATAACTCAAAACATACAAGTTAAAAGGATGTGTACAGTCTAACACAACCTGATATGAAATTCAGAATCAGAAAATGATTCTATACCAGCATGTTAATCCATAACAACATAAAACACAATGTCCAAGGTTAACTGTTATTAATGAATGAATTAAGATCCAGGTCTACATTCAAACCAGATGGCCTAAGGCATTTGAGGAGATAAATCCATCGGGTTTCTAACTGTGAGATGCCTCTACGTAGGTGGCCACCCCGCCAGTTAGATTGGAAAAGATCAATGACCATAAATGAGGTCCCTGTAGGGTCCCTCCCATGGTATTTGTCATAATGTTTGGATAGGTTGTGCTTCGGAAAACCCCTGCGAATATTGCCGATGTGCTCATTCATTCTCACCCGAAACTCCCTAATGGTACGCCCTACATAGTGTAGCCCACAGGGACAGGTGATTAGGTACACTACATTTTTAGTGCTGCATGTTGCAAAACATTTGATGTCATAGGTTAAACCCGTCGCATTGCACAAAAATTGAGTGTACTTCCGCTGTTTCAAATGATTAATTGAACAGACGGCACAACGTCTGCAAGGGTAAAATCCATCTCTGTCAAAAAAGAATTTAGGTCTAGTGGGAGGATCAATGATGTTCGGTGCTAGCCTTAACCTTAGTGGGGGGGCACCCCTAAAGACAACTGGGGGCTGGTCTGGAATTAAAGAACCCAGAACCCTATCACTCTTCAAAATGCCCCAATGTTTGGTCAAAATTCTTTTCACCAAAAAATGGTGAGAAGAATAGGACGTAAAAAAGGAAAAACGAGGTGAAAACCTAGTAGTCTCCCCCACTGGCCCATTAATAGGTAAAACCTCCCTCTCAGGGTACAAGATTAGATTCCTATCCATCTCTGCAGTGGCACGAATGGCGGAGTCCAGTTCATCTGATCCATAACCTCTGTCCAGGAATCGTTCTTTTAGTATCTTGGCCTCCTCAAGGAAGTCCTGCAACAAAGTACAGTTTCTCCTGAGTCTCCGAAACTGACTTTTAGGGACACCTTTTAGCCATGGTCTATGATGACAACTCTTTAGGCTGATGAACCCATTACGGTCCGTTTCTTTAAAAAACGTAGATGTGATTAGTTTATTGTCCTGGACCCGAATCCTCAAATCCAGAAAACTAATCTCCTCACTACTGATGTCATGTTTCAGGGCTATGCCGCGATCATTGTTGTTCAGAGTGGAAAAAAAGGACTCTAGAGAGTCCCTATCTCCACCCCAAATCAACAATATATCGTCGATATAGCGCCCCCAATATAGAAGTTCAGGGATGTTCTGTCCATAAATGACTTCACCTTCCCACCTGGCCATGAAGAGGTTAGCCATTGAGGGGGCAAATTTCGCCCCCATGGCTACACCTCTGCACTGCACATAGTGGGTACCACCAAACCAGAAAAAATTGTGCCCCATCGCATAATCCATAAGGTTAAGTATGAACTCCTGTTGTTTTCTAGGAAGAGACGCATCCTCCCGAAGAAAATATTGTACAGCCTCTCGTCCATGATGGTGAGAGATAATCGTGTAGAGAGAATTCACATCCGCTGTTGCCAGCAGAAGGCCCTCTCTCCACTCAAAAGAATCCAGAGATCTAACCACCTGGGTGGTATCCCTGATGTATGATGGCATAGTGGTGACAATGGGTTGGAGATAATGATCTATATAGCGCCCTACTTTGGATGTGATAGAGTTTATGCCACTAATGATAGGTCTTCCTGGGGGGTGGAGAGGGTCCTTGTGGACTTTGGGCAAGTAGTACATGATGGGTATACGAGGTGCCACAGGAATCAAGAACTCCTTCTCCTTTTTATTCAAAATTTGTTGCTTATAACCCTCCTCCACCAGTGAGACCAAATCCTTCTTATAAGAAGCAGTGGGATTCTTGGGCAAAGGGCGATAGGTGTCCTGATCGGACAATATCCTGTGCATTTCTGCACAGTAGTCCACCTTATTCAAGATCACTACCCCTCCGCCCTTATCCGCCGGGCGTACCACAATGTCATTACGTTTTTTAAGGGAATCCATACCCACTTTAAATTTGGGATCCATGTACACCCTCTTGCAATTCACCTTTTCTAAATCCGCCAGTACCACATCCCTGAACACATTCAGAGTGGGTGGAAGATTCACTGGTGGATTGAAAAGTGATGCATTGGCTAGAGATGAATGTCTAAAGCCATCTGAATTAGGGATGGTACTTCTAATAGGGTTGGAAGTTAAGTATCTCTGGACATGCAACTTCCTGACGTATTTATGTACATCTATAAATACATTAAACTTGTTCAGGCTGCGAGGAGGTACAAACTTCATACCCGCGCCAAGAACAAGCTTCTCCTCCTCACTCAATGTTGAATTACTCAGATTGAAAAGACCTTGGTCCCTTAGGCTTGGCAGATGCTTAGCTTTTAAAAAGCTGTCAACAAATTGTGTTAATATTGTTGCTGATATTTTTGGAAAATTGAAGAATGTTATCTTTTGGTGGTGGTAATTGAAAATTTTGCCTTGTATGGGCACCTTGAGGTCAGCCTTCACTTGTTGGATAGAATGCCTTAATAATGTCACAGCTGCATTTATTAACACATTTACCAACGTAATGTTTTTCCTTTTTTAACTAGTATCCTGCTGCCCTGATGAATCTGGGAGCTATACTTCATCTCAATGGCAAACTGGAAGAGGCAGAAGCCAACTACCTCCGAGCTCTTCAGTTCAAACCAGATGATGTTATCACCCAGTCCAATCTTCGCAAACTGTGGAATATCATGGAGAAACAAGGTCTAAAGACATCAAAAACGTGACAATGAAGGACTACAGACTTTTGACATAATATTAGATTATACAATTGGACCTGCAGGGAACAGAGGAGCTTGTGAGCAAGGCTTCCTGCAAGCATTGGATTCCCTAATTGCTGCTAGGAGAGTCTTCTGCTTTGGCAAAGTAGTTGTTCCATGTTTAATTAAAAAAGGGAAATGATGTTGTGGAAAAAAAAAAAGGAACCTGCAAAGGGATTAGGAAATGCTTGTATTAGCCCAGATAACAGAAAGGCACTTAAAGTGAGATCTGTCTTCATTGCAGAGCAACCGGTTGTGAATATTTCTTGAGTAGGCTAAAGCTAATGGTAGCCTTTAAAGTTGTACAAAAAAAAAGCATAACAATATAAATACTTTTAATTGCTAAAATAATTAACCTACAGTTTCTTGGATCAATTCTTTTTCAGAGCTAATTCACTAAATTTATTATATTGTGGTACAAAATCAAAATGTTTTTGGTATATTAAACTGTTTCCTTTGGGGATAGAGGAGATTCTAGTTCCTCTTGTTTTGCCTGGCCAGTCTTTTTTCTTTTTTTTTTTCCATGGTCTGCCTTTGGAGGTTGCGATACATACCCTTCTAGGAGAAGCAGTGTTCTACAAGATAGTCTCATCCATGATAGCTTTTATTTATTTTTGTAGAAAAGCCCCTGACAAATATTGAGTTCCTTTCATTCATCAGTTTGAACATCTGATAAAAAAAAAAAAAACAGTTGGACATAAATTTGGCAATATAGCCCTTTGCTCAAGGGACAATAAACACATGTATTTCCAATGCAGCAGTCTTGCTATAATGAACTTTTTTTTTTTTTTTTATTCCTCTTTTGCAATCCAAGTCATCATAACCCACAGCCACACAAAATTAACCAATAACTTTATATGTCACAGGTAATTTTGTTTGGTAAAATCTGATATTTAACAGTACATTTTTTTTTTTTTAAATGGGAGGAACTTAGGGAGCCAGTGTTTTTTCTTCTAAAAGGATATCTATACCCAATAAAATGTAATATATAGCAGCTTACCAGTCCTAAGATATAGTAGTTGCATTATTTTTCATTTTCAGGCTAAAAACATTTTTAGAAAGTAAGCAAAATACATGCTGATCTTGCCAGACATTCAGTTTCCTTGTTATTTACTGTGAGCTGAGCTGAAAGCAAAAAAAAAAATGTTATCTTGCCACCCAGGTACAGGAAATGTGTTACTTGTTAGATTATCTGGTGAGAAAAGGGAAAAAAAAAGTCTAAAAGGAAAATAATGCAGCCACCAGATCTAGAGACTTGTAAGCATTTCCCAATGACACACCAAGATGTTGCATTAGTAAGATATGTTTATGGTGTGAGCCAGTATGTCCTTTTTATTATCATTAATTATAGCAGCAGAAGGACGTCATAATATCGAAGAAGTTGCTTTTCTTTTACTTGTACGTGTTTTTATAATGAGATCCACAGTTGGAAATAGTAGGGTCTATGCTGCTCACTGCTGGACTGAAGTCTATTAGTATGCCTTTATGCCTAAGAATGTTGTGTGTGAAACACGTCAAGGCTCCTTATCTTGAAACCTTTCTACTTTGTGCATCTGTTTGTACTAATACATTTCAATCTAGCAGTGAGCTCTGTGGACCCTACCCTTCCCTTGAAGAAGCAGGGATTCTTTCTTTCAATTACCTATAGATGAATTTGAAACGCGCTATGGTGTCACACATTCTGGATCAATCCCGAGCTGTGCTCTGTGTGTCCATTGACACACACAGAGTGTGGCTTGCCCTGCTCCCTGCTCCCTTGTCACTGGATTTGATTGACAGCAACAGGTGCTCTCACTTAGTACAGTGAGGAGGGAGAGAGAAAACGTAGCTCTGGATCGAGATCAAATTCAGGTAAGTATTTAGGAGGGCTGAACATAAAAGGTTTTGTACCTTAAGGCCCCTTTCACGCTTGTGCGACTTGTCCTGCGATTTGGGACTGCAAAGTCACATGACAAGTTGCACTCCATGGTTTCCAATGAGTACTGTTCATATCTTTAAAGTAGTCCCTGCACTACTGTGGTCCGACTTTGATGTGTTTTGAGGTCCATAGACCTCAAGGTTACACAGGTATTGCTTCAAGTCCAGTCAAAATTTCACCAAATCACAAGACTTTTAGGTCGCACAAGTGTTAAAGGGGCCTAATGCAGAGAATCCATTTAGGTTAAAAAACCTGAAGCCTTTACAACCACTTTAAAAGGCATATGCGTGCATCTAAAAGTGAAAACGCCAAATCTGCAGTTTTTGGTGGTTAGTAAATCAGTATTTCTCTGCTGTGTCTTTAGCATTTTCCTAATATAGGCAAGAAAGATTTATGCACTACAGGGTCATTCATTTTACAATACAGATACATTTTTTTTTAAAAAATCGCATTCATTAATCTGTTTCATCCAATTAACTTACAGGTAAAAATTATATTTGAATATTTCATTTTCTTTTGAGAATCTTGTAAACTTGTAAAGTTTACATATGTTGGTAAATGTTGAAATCAGCTCTTTATTATACAAAGCAACTTTGTAGATTTACGGACCTTTTACGTGTGCTGTAGAGAATGTTGTGAAAGGGAACACAATTTTCTAATTTGTGTATTTTTTAAAATTCTTTTTTTTTTTTACTTAGAAAAATAAAATATATTTTAGTAAAAAGAAAAAAAAAGTTTTAGAACTATATTTGTTATTATTATTTGTGAACTTAAACCTATTAGGAGCCAAAGGCAATTGAATGGTCTGTAATGCAATGGAGTAAAACACTTTAAAATGAATAATAAGGCTTTACTTCAGTACAATTTAGTAAATCATTTTAAGCTTCCCACTGGTTACATTTATTTGATTGAACAATGGAGCAAGGCACGTGTTATTTCAAAATCCAGAATATCTCTTTCTGTAACATTCACATACATTTCTTTTTTTTATTGACATTTCAAATTGGATTTAAAATACCCAAATTAGTGGCAATGTTATATAGGCAGCGGAAGGGAATACAGATAGAACTTCTGCTTATTGTTGATTTTTCCTGCTCTTTTTGAGGTGATCATATGCTAAAAAGTAGCCTGGTTATTGTAGAAGGTATCAGACGACTTCTACCAGAGATCAAAATTAAATTCTCTTGCCCTCCCACTTACTGTACCTTACAATTCTTCATAGAGGCGCCATATACCAAAGCAAATTGATTATGCTTTCTTAGAAGCCAGACTTGCATAGCAGACTTATTCTTACAATATTTACAATGCACAAACAATGTGCATAAATATACATACAAAATACGCACAGGCTGTGGCATACACACAGTGAATAATGGATACCGTGCAAACTGCTATCATTACAGCTGAATGCAAAAAATATATATATAAAAGTAAAATGATGCTATGCTAATATATTTGCAGATGTGTGCTGTTATACCATCAGCTATGCTTGTGATATTGCAGCATACATCTGAACTTATACTTATGGCCACAGCATGTGTGCACACACCACTTATGCTGTTGCTTAGAATGGAGGTTTTAGTAATATATACACATACATATATTGTTTTTTATTTCCTCTGCCTGCACAGCTTGAGTCTTTTTTAGCTTATATTGACGCACGTGCATTTCATAGTCGTGGAGCTTATTATTTATTTTTTAGTATTTTATTTCCAGTTAAAATGTAGGTCTCCAGACCAGGAGGCATTAAAGCTGAATTTCTTGGGCATTCAACATATTGCAATACACTAAACTGAGAATGTTGACAAAGTAAATTTTGTGAATATTCATTATAATAATTATCCAGTCATGTACTAAGAGTTTTTGTTTACTTCCTTCATCTGAACATGATTTGATAACTAAAGTGAATATTCACACAACTTTTTTGTGTGAATTTCCCAACTTCCTTAGCAAATTAGCCCAAATGTACATCAGTGGGCAATTGGGCAATTTAGTAGACCGGTTCAGTGATCACATTCATTATGTGTACCAAGAAACCTACAAGAATGATGGCACAGAGTCCAGTCCATCAAATCTACTATATATATATATATATATATATATATATATCACAAAAGTGAGTATACCCCCTCACATTTTTGTAAATATTTTATTATAACTTTTCATGTTTCAACACTGAAGAAATTACACTTTGCTACAATGTAAAGTAGTAAGTGTACAGCTTGTATAACAGTGTAAATTTGCTGTCCCCTCAAAATAACTCAACACACAGCCATCAATGTCTAAACCGCTGGCAGCAAAAGTGAGTACACCCCTAAGTGAAAATGTCTAAATTGGGCCCAAACTGTCAATATTTTGTGTGCCCATCATTATTTTTCAGCACTGCCTTAACCCTCTTGGGCATGGAGTTCATCAGAGCTTCACAGGTTGCCACTGGAGTCCTCTTCCACTCCTGCAAGACGACATCATGGAGCTGGTGGATGTTCGAGACCTTGCGTTCCTCCACCTTCCATTTGAGGGTGCCCCACAGATGCTCAATAGGGTTTTGCTTGGCCAGTCCATCACCTTTACCCTGAGCTTCTTTAGCAAGTCAGTGGTTGTCGTTGAGGTGTGTTTGGGGTAGTTATCATGTTGGAACACTGCTCTGCAGCCCAGTCTCCGAAGGGAGGGGATCATGTTCTCTTCAGTATGTCACAGTATATGTTGCCATTTATGATTCCCTCAATGAGCTGTAGCGCCCCAGTGTCGGCAGCACTCATGCAGCCCCAGACCATGACACTCCCCCCACCATGCTTGACTGTAGGCAAGACACACTTGTCTTTGTACTCCTCACCTGGTTGCTGCCACACACGCTTGACACATCTGAACCAAATAAGTTTATCTTGGTCTCATCAGACCACAGGACATGGTTTCAGTAATCCATGTCCTTAGTCTGCTTGTCTTCCGCAAACTGTTTGCAGGCTTTCTTGTGCATTATCTTTAGAAGAAGCTTTCTTCTGGGACGACAGCCATGCAGACCAATTTGATGCAGTGTGCGGCGTATGGTCTGAGCACTGACAGGCTGAACCCTCACCCCTTCAACCTCTGCAGCAATGCTGGCAGCACTCATATGTCTATTTCCCAAAGACAACCTCTGGATAGGACGCTGAGCACGTGCACTCAACTTCTTTGGTCGACTATGGTGAGGCCTGTTCTGAGTGGAACCTGTCCTGTTAAACCACTGTATGGTCTTGGCCACCGGGCTACAGCTCAGTTTCAGGGCCTTGGCAATCTTCTTTATAGCCTAGGCCATATTTATGTAGAGCAACAATTCTTTTTTCAGATCCTCAGAGAGTTCTTTGCCATGAGGTGCCATGTTAAAATTTCCAGTGACCAGTATGAGAGTGAGAGAGAGAACCCCAAATTAAACACACCTGTTCCCCATCCACACCTGAGACCTTGTAACACTAATGAGTCACATGACACTTAGGAGGGAAAATGGCTATTTGGGCCCAATTTGTACATTGTTACTTAGCGGTGTACTCACTTTTGTTGCCAGCGGTTTAGACCTAGGTGGCTGGGTGTTGTGTTATTTTGAGGGGACAGCAAATTTACACGGTTATACAAGCCGTACACTCACTACTTTACATTGTAGTGTCATTGTTCAGTGTTGTCACATGAAAAGATAAATTATTTTTTTACAAAAATGTGAGGGGTGTACTCACTTTTGTGAGATACTGTGTGTATATATGTGTGTGTGTGTGTATGTATGCATGTATGTATGTGTGTATGTATATGTATATATATATATATATATATATATATATATATATATATATATATATATACACACACACTGCTCAAAAAAATTAAAGGAACACTTTTTTAAATCAGAGTACAGCATTAAGTTAAACTCCTGTGATATTGATCTGGTCAGTTAAGTAGCAGAGGGGGTTAATCAGTTCCAGCTGCTTTGGTGTTAATGAAATTAACAACAGGTGCACCAGAGAGTGCAAAAATGAGACAACCTCCAAAACCGGAATGTTTTTTACAAGTAGAGGCCACTGACTTTTTTTCCCTGTTCATCTTTTCTGACTGTTTTTTTTACTAGTTTTGCATTTGGCTATGGTCAGTGTCCCTACTGGTAGCATGAGGCGAAACCTGGGCCCTGTAGAGTTTGAACAGGCAGTCCAACTCCTACAGGATAGCACATCAATACGTGCTATTGACAGAAGGTTTGCTGTGTTTCCCAGCACTTAAAGCATGGAAGAGATTCCAGGAGACAGGCAGTTATTCTAGAAAAGCTGGACAGGGTCATAGAAGATCCTTAACCCATTAGCAGGACCGGCATCTGCTCCTTTGTGCAAGGGGGAACAGGATAAGCACTGCCATAGCCCTACAAAATGACCTCCAGCAGGCCACTGGTGTGAATGTCTCTGACCAAACAATCAGAAACAAACTTCTTGAGGGTGGCCTGAGGGCTCGATGTCCGCTAGTGGGCACTGTGCTCACTGCCTGGCTCCGTGGTGCTCGATTGGCATTTGCCAGTGAACACCAGAATTGGCAGGTCCACCACTGGAGCCCTGTGCCTTTCACAGATGAGAGCAGGTTCACCCTGAGCACGTGACAGAGGTAAAAGGGTCTGGAGAAGCCACGGAGAATGGTATGCTGCCTGTAACATCATTCAGCATGACTGGTTTGGTGGTGGGTCAGTGATGGTATGGGGAGGCACATCCATGGGGGGACGCACAGACCTCTACTGGCTAGACAATGGAACCCTGACTGCCATTAGATATCGGGAAGAAATCCTTGGACTCATTGTCAGACCCACCGCAGGTGCAGTGGGTCCTGGGTTCCTCCTGGTGCATGACAATGCCTGGCCTCTTGTGGTAAGAGTATGCAGCCAGTTCCTAGAGGATGAAGGAATTTATACCATTGAATGCCCCCCTACACTCACCTGACCCTAAATCTAATAAAACACCTCTGGAATATTATATTTTAGTCCATCTGACGCTGCCAGGTTGCACCCCAGTTTGTTCAGGAGCTCAGTGATGCCCTGGTCCAGATCTGGGAGGAAATACTCTAGGACACCATCTGTCATCTCATTAGGAGCATACCCCGACATTGTCAGGCATGCATACAAGCATGTGGGCCCATACAAACTACCGAGTACCATTTCAAGTTGCAGCAATGAAATTACAGCAAAATGGACTAGCCTGCTGCATCTTTTTTCACTTTGATTTTTGGGGTGTCCTTGAATTCAGCCCTCTGTAGGTTGATTATTTTCAATTCCATCCAACAATGTGGCATCCTTTAGTTCCTAACAAATTACCCAGTCTATATCAGTATAAATATCCAGCATGATATTATAACTTTTTTTTTATTGATATTTACCCTTTTTTGTTTGAGTCTCTGTTTGTACCAATTACTGACTTACCCACTTATTGTAATTTTTACTGTCTCCCTACCTCTGCTGCTAAATACTGTCAGGACCTATTGCTTTATTTTAAAAAAGTAACAAACACTCAGCTTTTTTATGTAAGTGCATTCCAAGCAATTGAAGGAAACGCCATACAGTTCTTGCTCTACGTTTGTGCCAAAAAGCAACATACCCCACTGTTCACTGCCATTGGCTCTAGGTCCATAGTGCCGCTTCCCTGAACTTTCAGATAATAGAGCTTTGAGTGTGCAGGGTCCAGCTACTGTTAATCACTCACAGGGAGAAAGTGGAAAAGGGGAGTGTCTTGCTGTCTGGACTATCTCTTCCTATAGACGCAAGCAGAAACGTCCATAGTGCCAGTTGTCAGCGCACACAGGGCAGGCGCTCCCGTTAGGCAAATTAGGTAGCTGCCTAGGGCACACTGCTGCCTAGGGGCGCAGCCACAGCCCGCTGACTTCATTAGCCTGGCTGGAAAAAACGAG
Organism: Pelophylax lessonae; assembly: GCF_965119305.1. NCBI lineage: Eukaryota > Metazoa > Chordata > Amphibia > Anura > Ranidae > Pelophylax > Pelophylax lessonae. The sequence continues at coordinate 286,740,144 of NC_138771.1, read as the reverse complement.
GGGCCCTACACATATGGCGCTGACTGACTAAAGAGAAAGCAGCAGCCGTGAAGGCCTGTCAGGTTGCGGGGAGTGTCTTGCCTAGGGTGCAAAATAGTTATGCGCCGGCCCTGAGTGCACACACTTAGGTGGCTCAATGGGACTCTACAAGGAAAAGCAGTCACCTCAAAAGAGGATATCCAGATCAGTGCCCAGGGGCAAGCTCATTCTGCAGGCAAAGCAAGAGGGAAATACAAGAAGGAGCAGCAATACCTCTAGCATTTGGACAAAACCGTTTCTGAAATAACCTAAAGCTACATTATAGGTTGCCAGTACATCTGCTACCTCTGCCTCTAGAAACCCTGAAAACTAACCTTCACCACAAGAATAAATATGATCCCCCAACTTAACTTTGTTAGTGTCAATAATGTGGAAATCCAGCTTCATCCTAACTACTCATAAAGCCCCCCCATACTTATGCTAATTACCTGTATAAAAAAGATGCATATTCTTGCCTATTTTCAGCCTGTCCCATTCTGACTCCACTCTGTCAGCCAAAGCAGCAGCAGGGGAGAGGAGAAAGCACTCTGACAACTGATGGGCCATTGAAGCCTATGGGTGATATCACTGCTCCAGGCCAAGCCAGCTGTTGTTGAAGCACTCTGGTCATGTGGTCTCTATCTGTGTCAGCTGAAGAGGAGATGACAGAGTGGAGCTTGCTCAAAATAGGTAACATAATGCATCCTCCTTGCACAGGTTAGTTAGCATATTGGTGTTGGGAGAGGGGTGGAACAGTTTTAAGGCTAGTCAGAATGAAGCTGGAATTCCAGTTCAAGGTCTGACAAGTCTGAGCAGAAGTTATGGTTTAAATCGTTTTCTACATCCAAGTCTCCCTGAACATAACTATTGTACGCAGTTTTAATTTCATGATCCCATAGTTCTTTCTGCCTGTCACTGATATACCTGCTTTAGCAGCACTAATAATATTTTTGACCTAATTTTTTTCTGTTTTTACACACTTCTCCTCTCTATAAGCTACACTTTCTGCTTCCTTGTATTTTCTATATGCTGATTTGTTTGTTTTACTATCCTACTTACCTGTGTGGTAAACCATAATGATTTCCTCTTCTGTTCATTTTTATTAATTTGCTATAAAATACATACAATACATATGACATATAATCTAGTTGCCTCCAGGGTGGTAGACTTTAAAGTGTAGCTAAGGGCAACATTTTTTTTAAAATTTTTATAGAGTGGAGAGGGATTAGAACACCTGTTTCCAAATTTCAAATGTGTTAATATCAGAACTCTAATAGAGGGGAAATCTTCCAATAAGGACACTAGTTCTGGTTACCCTGGTGATCCGCCTGGGATTCCCCAGCTTTGAAAAAATTGCCTCTCACTTCCTGTTTTGGCTATGGGACAGGAAGTGAAGAGAAATCTCCCCAATGAGCACAGATGGCAAAAAAGAAAAAACTTGACAGGGATTAACCCTTACTTACTATATCCAAAATGTAAAAAAAATTACAAATTGCCTTTAGTTATACATCAATAGTACCTACTGATTATTGACAGTTTTTTTTAGCCCTCATTCACAACGGAGTACTTATCTACACACATGTGCAAGGGCTGTGTCTGCCCACACAGGAATGAACAATCCCTTGTGCAGCCCTTTGTAGGCAGTCCCATTGATGTCCATTGGGACTTGGTACTTTTTCCCAAGCGCACACTGTCTGGGGACACGCACTCACATGGATGTCAAACTAGGAGCAGCGACATTCCAATAGACATCAATGGGACTGCCTGCACAAACCACCTGTGCATTCCCGTGTGGGCAAACACAGCCCACTCTCCCACAGGGGCATGCTTATGTATGCCCCGATGCCCCGTGTGAATGAGGTCTTATTCCACCCTTTTAATTTATATTTTTTAAATTTCTCCCATTTCAGAAAAAATTGCCTTTTTGAAATCTTACAGTTTTTTGTATATGAATTAACAGCTTTTGTTCTTCTATTAAACCAAAGACATTGGTGATCACTAGAGCCCAAATTGTCTCTCATCTCAACCTTAGACATTTGATCTCCATTTTTCAGTACCAGATTTACAATATGATCTCCTCTGATTGGACTTTTTACTACCTGTTTTAAGGGCCGTACACACGATAAGAAAATCTGAAGGGAAAATTCGTCCGACGACCGATCTGCCAATTTTCGGATTGTTAGTATGGTGCTTTCGACAGCCGACTCCTGACTTTTCGGCCAAAAAAATCCTGGTGTGCAGGCTGTAAAATTTTTGTCGTCCGTAATACAATGTCCGATTTTCGTCTCATTATAGTACAGATTTTGCTGGAAAAAATCTTAAGAGCAAGACTAGGCATGCTCAGAGACGAAAGAACACATACAAAGCAATCCAACACATGAGATCACTTCTGAAGTAGAATTCTGTCGTACGGGAAAGTTCGTATGAAAATAACCTCTTCACTTTCCACATCAGACTAGCATGCCACAAAAAAAGGACGACAGATCGTTTGATAATCTTATCGTGTGTACGGGGCTTTAGAGAAACCCCTTTCAATGCCTCCAACATATTTCTGGTCCTGTTTGTAAGTGCAGTTTGAAATCTCCCATTAGTGTCCAACATGTTGAAGCCATTTATACGTAAAACCTCTCCCTTCATTGGCATTTGATTTATCTTGACAATCAGTATGTTATTATAATCCTCTTCCTATATTCTACACCTATTCCAATGTAAGAATTATCTCTGGTTTGTAGACCGTTTTAGAGGGTTTCAATTTAATTTGTTTTCTGAATTATTTATACTGTAGGAGCAACTCTACCTCTCCTCTTTCCTACTCTGTCCTTCCTATATAGTGTGTACCCTGACAAAGTTATTTCTCTGAAATCATGGAACCTTGTCTCTGTAATCACAACATAGTCCAAGTTTTGCCGAGACATAAGAGCGGGTTTGTCAGCTCACAAAGCTTGTTGCCTAACTATGAGCATTAATGCACATACCATGACCAATACTATCTACTATTGTATTTTTAGTACCAGAATCTTTAAAGCAGAGTTCCAGCCTTTTCACTCACCTGTCCAACGGTCCAGCGATGCGGCCGCCCGAAGCCTCGATCCTCTTTCCTCTGGTCTCGGCGGCGCCGGCATCACTGCTGTGGGCACCCGGCTGTGACAGTTTGCGGCTTCACAGCCAGGTACCCACTGCGCATGCGCGAGTTGCGCTGCGCGTCTTGATTGGCCGGCAATCTTTTGGGACCTCTGACATGTCCCAGAAGATTGCAGGGAGGGAGGGGGAGAGGAGAACTTCCATTCAGGGCGCCGCGGTGCTCCGAGCGGAAGTGGGAGCGGGTACCTGTCAAAACTAGGTACCCGCTCCCCCCCCAAAAAAATGACATGCCAAATGTGGCATGTCGGGGTTAGAATACCTAAAGCGGAAGTTCCACTTTTGGGTGGAACTCCGCTTTAAATGCAAAACTCTGTTGCGTTTAGTGATTGTGAATGCATCACAATAGAAGTACAGCAGACAAAAGGGCATAGTTTGAACATCTGTATTTACATAGGGTGAGTATGCAGTATTCAGGTTTTTTTTTTTTGTATTGTGGTTTTTGATGGGATCTTTACTACTGGAGAATTTGTTCATTGCTGGTGGTGGAGGTACTGGTGTGTTCCAATTCACATTATGTATGAGGGGTAAGCTATTGATCAGTTCGGTATTTATGTAGAATAGTAACTCACTCAATTGATCAGGACAGTAGTGGAATAGACAAAAGTGCATAGTTTGAACTCTGGTACCTATAGATAGCATAGGTATAAAGTATTTGCAATTCTTTTTTCTTAAGTTACCTATTTCATTTTGCTATGGTGGTTGTTTTTCGGCTTTTGATGAGTTATTGATGTTGGCGATATGTACATTCACATGCTCATATAATTCCGCAATGCAAGCACACCATAGCAATTGATGCTTGCTCTTATTCATTTCCCTTGTGTACATCAGGCCCAACATATCCATAAAAATAATCTATTACACATGAAAAAGTCATTTTCACCCTTTTATTGAAATAAACTCAAAGTCACAACATTTTTAAAAAAATACTTCCAACGTTTCAACGTATTTTACATTTTACAATCTATATCTATGCATCTTTTATTGATGTAGGGAAAAACTGAAAGACCCTTTTAAACAGATTCCTGTTTATTCATTTTTCATTTTACGGTTAGCGAAATATTATTTCAGATTTTCTATTAGGAAAGGTAAATAAAGAAATGTCCCGAGTACATCATTTTTGATACATTTGTGTTTTTATGAATAGAGCAGTGTATACGTGGATTGACTATTGCCACAAACGTTTTTTTTTTTGTTGTTTTATTGTGCTCTCAAATCTTTTGTTCAGTCTTTTACTTCCCGTGGAGTATAGTTCAGCTTGTTGTATTGCCATCTGCTGTGATTTTGCTCCAAAGGCTTCTGTTTTTTTACTGCCTGCAGACAGTACAATAATCTGTTCCAAACATGACAAAATACACAAGGCAACCTGCCAGCTGCATCGTCAACATTTTAATTTTCAGTTTGTTTGTTTCAAACCATTTATACTTTCACTTTTTTCCTCTCTTTATCTTTTCAATAGAGCATGCTTTCCATGTTTCTCAATCAATTCCTGCTTGTTTTGAGAACGGCTATTTTTTTTTTTTGTTTACAAACTTGGTTACTCAATGTTTCTTGGCCATGGTCCCACATTTCCTATTTAATGTATGTGGTGCATTAATTTCCTTTTTTAAATCACTGTGTGATATTTAAAGCCAGTATTTTATGGATATATTTTTTTGAGATATGATGGCAAGATATAACTATTTTTTGTAGTCTTTATTTTATTTAGTTTGGAAATATAAAAAAAGTGTTTAAAATAGAAAAATGCATTAATTCATATGGCTGATTTTTTTTAAAAAATGTTTGCACTAATGACAACATTATCGCATAAAGCCAGTTCTAATAATGACAAAATCCAGATTTTCTACCGATGATTTTTATTTTTTTTTTTTTCATCTTAAAACCGTCATAATGTTTTAACAGGGTTGTAAAATTTAAAGACGGGGTCTTTGCATTAAAGGAAGTTATAGGATCAACTTAGAACAGTTTTAACATTTTGTTTCATTATTTGTAGAAACAATTTGCAATGTATTGGAAGTAAATTATGAGATGGATGGAACAAATCTGCATGTTCTTGTTTTTTTTTATTATTCATTTGATTAAAAACATTTTATTTTGATTACGGTAAACTACTGTCTTGAAGCACATCGTAATCCTGTTATTAAAGGACGTATTTCTGTATTGATTTATCAGCTTTAGCCATTCAGTATGTTTTTCCATGATCTCAGCTTTGGGTGATGGAATGTATGGAAAGAAAATACACGCTACTATAGTATCATTATAGTTAAAGCACATCAAAACACAAAAATAAAATGTATTTATATCCTAAATTTAAGACTGATGACCAGATTTCCTTACTGCAGTTTGTACTCTCCAGGGTCACCCCCAGCTCACCCTCCTAAAGAACAAAATAAAGTCAATACCTTATTGCAGCTTGTCTCCAACATTATTTCCCAAGTCTGTGTTATGAAGTTTCCATTGAGAGAATGTGACGCCATCATTTTAATGGCCTTGACAAATGAAAGTGGGCATTCTGCTGCCAATATTTCACCTTGAGCGACCTTGAGACATGATGTCAGCGCATGATTTACTATATCAACCATACCAAAGTAAAATATATTTTAGATGGGGTTGACCCTTATTCCATAACCTGACAAGCTGTATAGTTTAATGAAAACAATTCAAACCATATCGGCAATGTCCTCACACCATAACTCCTCTTTCCAAGATGACTCCTTAGTTACACAGATGCACTGTAGCCATTGGGGCTCTTAATGCAACATCCGTGAACTAGACTTGCAGGGGCAGCCTATAATGCTACTTTACACTGGATCCTGGTATGGACGCTTCCCTTGGCACCATAGTAAAATGTATGGATTTAGCTGCATAATTAACCACGTCAGCTCTGGTAGGTTTTACCCCCTTAATGACCAGGCCATTTTTTGCAATACGGCACTGCGTTGCTTTAACTGACAATTGCACGGTCGTGCGACGGTGTACCCTAAAATATTGTTGTCTTTTTTCCCCCACAAATAGAGCTTTCTTTTGGTGGTATTTGATTACCTTTGCTTTTTTTTGTTTTTGCGCTATAAACCAAAAAAAGAACCACAATTTTGAAAAAAAAAAAAAACTTTTTTTATTTTTGGCTATGAAACATTTTCAAAAAAATTTTAAAAATCAAGTTTTTTCATCAATTTAGGCCAATATGTATTCTGCTACATATTTTTGGTAAAAAAAAAACCCTAATAAGTGTAAATTGATTGATTGGTTTGCACAAAAGTTATCGCGTCTACAAACTTTGGGATACATGTACGGACTTTTTATTTTTTTTTATTGTTTTTACTAGTGGCTAATGGCGGTGATCAGCGATTTCAGCGGGACTGCGACATTGCTGTGGACAAATCTGACACTAAGTGACACTTTTTGGGGACTAGTGACACCAATACAGTGATCAGTGTTAAAAAAAAACCACTGTTACTGTATAAATAACACTGGCAGGGAAGCGGTTAACACTAGAGGCAATCAAGGGGTTAAGTGTGCTCCTAGGGAGTGCTTTCTAACTGTACTGGGGCTGGATGCACTAGAGAGATCTATTTTTCGTCCCTGACAGAACAGCGGTCTACCCTGTTTACATAGGAAGACCGCTATTCTGTCATTCCGCCGAATGATCAGCATGTCCCGGCGGCCATCGTGGCCACCAGACCCCTGATTGGCTCTGGCGGAGCATGCGCGCCCCCGAAACCCCATGCACAAAATCACGTACATGTACGTGATCTTGGGCAAACGGGCCACCCTGCCACAGTATATATAAGGCAGGCAGTCCGGAAGTGGTTAAAGGCTATGGGGACATCTTCTATAAAACCCCTTCCGCTCTTAGCTAGCCTCAGTTTTTGCAAGCGTTTTTAGGTGATGGACCTCTTCTCTGTACTGATAGAAGCTTACCTTCTTCTGTGGAGGTTTCTCTTTCTGGATGATTTTTTTCCAGGTGATTCCTTCATCACATGACTGTACCATAGCCACTGTGGCTCCTATTGCAGCTTCCAGATTAGTCTACTCCTTGGCATTGACTTGAAGGACTACACCCAAACCCCACATTTTGTTTCTTTGCAGCCTGAAATGAACACACACCGTTTTTGTTTTATTCAGCTGTACTTATCCAGTGCAACTTATAACATCCAAGTGAAAGATATAACACCAACGTGTCAGAAATTTTTTTAAAAAAAATTCAAAAACAGAAACTCGGAGTTGGAGAAAGGATCACCCCCCTCCTAAAAATTACTTTTAGACTCAATCAGGTATAGCCAATCACCTTCTCAATGGCACACAAAGCCACTTGACTTTCAACTGTGATCATCTGTGGCCATTTTGATTAGTTCAGCATGAAAAGAGCTTTTCTGGAGCATTTTAGTCCCTGGTAGTGCAACTGAAGCAAACAATCAACTATGGGTGGCAAGACATGGTTAAAAGATCTCTGAGATAAAGTTGTGGACAGGTACAAATCAGGAGATACAAATACATTTCTAAGGCTTTATCAATGCCTAGAAGCAGAGTGAAGTATTTTATTAAGGTATTTGATATTACACAGTGTAACGGATCTTTGTACCCCAGGTGGGCACATCCGCCGGATCTGTGTCTCCTGTCCTCCAAACGCACCCACAGCCTGCGGAGAAGCCATATCCAGCCCGTAACCCCTCAATCACGAGACAATCCACACAGGTGTTGAGGGTTAGCCATGCAGAGCTTAAAACTGTTTATTACATTCCAAGACAACAGTTTTACATACAGTTAGGGAAACTCCCCTTAGCCTTTCCACAGAAGGGGGGGAAGGGAACCAACCAATGAGGACTGAACATTTGTACATTTGAAACATGCATTCTTAATACACACCCCCTGCGGAGAGATGTCTCCAACTCAGACCATTGTCTGCCATAAATCCACACACTTAGACACAGAAACAGGAGGGGGGGGGGGGCATGGGTTGTAACATTACATTACATTAACTCAATGCCATGAGTCAGTTGTTCAGAGGATGAATAAAGGGAAAATAAAATGCAATGTCCCAAACTCATAAGAAAATGACACAAAGGGGTTTACAATCCAGGGACAGGGTGATCCGTCACCCATAGTGATGGCTAGTACCGTCACACACAGACCCTCCCTGGATCAGGACATCTCTCCAAACTAGATGAAAGAACCAGGAGGAAACGGTCAGAGAGGCTACCAAAAGGCCTACAGCAACTCTGAATTTATGATAAAGAATGGTCATTGTGTGCATGTGACAACAATATTACAAATTCTCCACAAATGGGGCTTGTATGGGAGGGTTTCAAGAAAAAAGCCACTCCTCAAGAAAGGGCACATGCCAAAAGATGTTATTGTCAAATGAGACTAAAATTGAATTATTTGGCCTCATCACTAAACGATATGTTTGGCGAAAATCCAATACAGCTCATCATTCAAATAACACCATTCCTAAAGTAAAGCATTCAGGTGGTAATATCCTCTTATGGGGGTGTTTCTCTGCAGCAGGGACACTGGAGCACTTATCAGGATAGAAGGAAATGGATGGGGAAAAATACCATCAAATTCTTGAGGAAAATCGGCTGCCCTCTACCAGAAAATTGTCAATGGAAAGATGGTTTACCTTCCAAAATGACAATGACCCAAAGCCCACAGCAAAAATGACCACACAGTGGTTGTAGGAGAAAAATAGTGAATGTCCTTGCATGGCCTAGTGAGAGCCCACACTTGGCCAGAGCTAATCACATGGTTCAGATGGCTGTGATTGGCCCTATATGTACCATATGATGACTGCGACCGATTACAGAGCTCATCTCAATAGTACACAATGAAAGGCATTAATCAAAGCCTTTTTATTGTGTACAATTGTCATGTGATTGGCCACAGCAATCACATGGTACTCACAGTGACCTGTGATTATGGGAGGACATGTCTTGATGTCATCCCAGAACAACAGTGCTCCGGGAAGGGGTTAAGCATTCACCCAATATTGTCTGGACATTTCCCTTTTGGGATTGAGGTACAAACTGCTGTTCACCCTTCTAGTGGCTCAGTAGGGTTTCAGGATGGACAGGGTTAACAATGCTTTGGCATAATTTTTACTTGTGTTCCTGGAGGGCTCCTGGTGTGGCCGTATTTCACTGTGGTCTCCCTCTGAAAGCATAGTTCTGTGCCGGCTGGATGCTACTGCACTCACGTGAATAGGCATTGTTGCACCCGCACAGCCTGAAGCGTGTTCTGAACATGCACTGCCTCATCCCCAAGAGGTTCTTGTGCACCCTGCCTCTTCCTCTTTGGAATTGGGATGACATCTGAGCAACATCTACTGTTTCTCCTATCTGAGAGTACATTGTAGTAGTTAAGTCGCAGATCCTGGGTTACAGCAGCTTACAAGTGCTTGCACCAAAGCATCCCCCATTTTTTGACACTGCTACAGAGGTCAAGAGTACCCCTCAGGAGACATTTTATTCATGGGCAGGAAGGACCAGAAACACGGAGATAATGGGTTCGACAGGATCAAGAGCTCTGTCTCAGCCTTTAAAGCGGTTGTAAACCTCTCCACTTTTTTTTTCTTGCCTGCAAGCCAAAGGCATAATGTGCTAGTATGCATTGGATACTAACACATTATGTTAAACTGACCTGAAAATGAAGCGTTCCAGCGAAGCGATGCCATCGCTCGAGGCAGCGTCCATCTCTACCCAGTCTTCCTTCCAGGATCGCGGCTCTGGCTCTGTGACTGGCTGGAGCCACGGTGACATCACTCTGACGCATGCGCGCAGGAGCCGCCAGTCACAGCACACTGCTCTGAAGAAACGGCACGGGTGGCCATTTCTTCAGAGCGCGTGTGTCTGTTACATAACTGGCTTCTAGCTCAGTAAATATTTCCTAAACGGTGCATGTTTAGGAGATATTTACACTACATATAGGTCATCCTTAATATAGGCTTACCTATAGGTAAGACCTAAAGATGGAAGTTTACTTCCTCTTTAAATCCTTTGGTGGTTGTTGTAGATTTGTACAGGGCCTTAGTACCTTCTCCCCTGATGGCGAGCCCATAATCTGGCTCATATCCTTTTGCTCATTTGGCCAGGCTGTTGGCAGCCTCATCCTTCCATTCTAAAAGGCTGTAGGAGGAGGTGTCAACTGAGGAAGATTCCTTCCCTTCTGGTTTGTCAGGTTAGGAGGTTACTTCATCTGCTATAGACATTTCTCGTGTGTTGAAAGACTAATGCTATGCTTAATGAAGCTTTATGCTCTTGTTTAGTGTTGGAGCAACAAAAGTCTGCTCGCACAAAGCTATCAAGAATGGGGGTCTCTAGAAATTCCCTACACCAGCTAAGACCTCCCTGGTCCATGTGCTGGTTCAGCTGGTTCTGTATGGCAACTGGCCTCACCAGGAGAAGATTACACTCCTTCCAAATGTTTCACTCACCAATATCTTATTGAGGAAAGTTTCCTTAGGTTATGGGCTATTCCTGTGGTAGATCCAGCCATTTCTTTACAAGGACCCATGGAGGATAATACTGTTTAAATGATGGTCAGAAGAATTCCCTTGTAAAGAAGGCTTTGTTAACCTTTGAAAGAGTGAATGCCTTTTTTTGGCCCCTTCCTAGAAGAAAAGGCTTATGCCTCTATACCAATTATCAAGGAGGTAACTGAAATTGTGCTGCTCTAAAAAAAGCCTCTCTTGGGCAGAACTGCATATTCTAGCCCTGTTTGCAGTCCACATCCCAGGTGTATAAAATTGGCAGGTGGATTTTTTCACTTGTCAGCATGTAGATCTGGGGGAATGGGCTCTCCATCCGAAGGTCTTTCCAGCCCTTTCTTAAAGGTGGAGAACATTAGGTGTAAACCTCCTGGCATCCAGATTCAATAACTAGCTGGCCCATGGAACCTTGGGTTCTTGCAGTGGATGCTCTAATAATGCCATTGAATTAGTTTCCCTAGGTCTACACCTTTCCACCCCTCGATATTCCCCTTTGCCTACTCTGCAGGTTCAAGAATTAAGGCATTCTGGTGATCCTTGTTGTCCTAAATTTACCCAGGAGGATCTGGTACTCCATTATACTTAAAGTTCTTAGAAGACACTACGTGGACTCTTTCAGACCTCCTGTTCGAAAGGTCAGTGTTTGTTTCTGCTTCTCAGGTGCTGGCTTTAATGGCATTGCTGTTGATTGAGGCCTTTTGGACTTACCCTCCTTAAGGTTAAAAACCAGGAACAGCAGTGCAATATTTTTATTCGCATTGTAGTATAACTTTATTGGATAAAACAAATAGTACACTCACATATAAAGTACTTGACAATCAGCACAGACAATGAATCCCCCTGGATCGAGGTACCATCAGGCTAAAATGAAGCATTGACTTCTCCTGCTCCCTGGCCAGCATAGAAGGGAACCCAGATCTGACAGCTGTCAAAAACGGCCAATGACTGGCATCCAGCACTGCTATCACTGCCTCGTGGGAGCCTCTACACACTGATGGAAGGAGGGGGTGGTAACGGGGGGGCATTAATGCATTTCAAAGGAACACTTCTTCTTTGTCATAGCTTCCTAAAGATTAGGAAGTCAACTTCTTCTCCAGTCTACCATCATACCTAGAAGGCCCACTTTAGTCTGAGTCAAAGAGTTTTTAATCCTAGAAACTACTCTATGGGTCTGTAACAACATTTAGCCTTGAGTACTATTAAAGGACAAATCTCAGCCTTGGCTCTTCTCTTTTGGAGGCCTTTGGTCCCTCACTCTCTAGTTAGAGCATTTAATTGCTGTGGCACAGTGGGGGTGAAGTCAAGTAATGAGATGTGTAGGGTGTTGCTACATAGGATACAGTATGTTATTTCCATTCATCTTCTATACATGTCCTTAAGATGAGAGTAGCAATGGCAATATGATTTGCTCCCAAAAAGCAAATCTTTTTATGACTAAAACAGAGTATCTATCCTCAAGCCAGCTAAATTCCAGAGTCTGCTTCTAATTCACTGATAAAAGCATCTGGGTTGAAAGTCAGGAGGATTCATTTCAACTTTAACGGACCTTTATCGGACAATTTCCGCCCCATAAAAAAAGCCGAAACTACTGACAAACAGAAATACATTTCCTAGTATTAAAGTAAAAAGAAAATTGTGAACGTCCATCTACAGAAAATCCACAAACTGCCAAATATGCCTTAAGCATGACCGCTTTCATCCCAGGCACATAAATCATCTATACATAGACTATACATATCATCTATAGTCGGGCCATAAGGTACACCCACATCTGCTCAGAGAGCACAGATAGAAATACCCAATTGAAACACTTCTATAGAAAGATGAGAGATTTTGAAGAACAACCACTACTACTAGCATATTGTCAATCACCCACTCTAAGATAACTTATTGTAAGAAGTTCTATAAACAGCCCAGTATCAGATGGATCATCTTCCTGCATACGGATCCAGTGGGTACCAGGACCAGCATCACAGAAGGAGTACAGAATACAGGGTAACTTCTGCTGTAGATCCTCAATTGTAGTATACCTGATACTGTGTGAAAACTGCCCTACTTGACTCTGTTATGGGAATGGGTCAAGCCCTTCATCAATGAATAAGCCTTCATAGATGTACTGGGAATGGGTCAAGCCCTTCATCAATGAATAAGCCTTCATAGATGTACATTTAACACCTACCAACAGATGTTCCTGTAGCAGAGATCACAGCATAAATGATTTATAAACAGTATGGTACTGATGAGGAACTTCAAATCGTGAAGAAAGAATAGAATGGGAATGTAAATGCATACAAAACTCTGGTGGTCTAATTAACGGTACAAATTGTATGTGTAGCAAAAACGTTACTTATTCTTCTGACCTCTGGCAATAAAAGCCTGTTTCCCTAAGGCCCTGTTCACACCTGAGCCTTTTTCAGCTCGCACAATGCTCATCTCTGAAGTTTCAAAACGCCCAACAAGCAAAATCCTATTCATTTCAATGGCCCCTGTTCACATATGTGCATTTTCACCTGAAGCAAAACGCCTGAAGCTCAAAAAAGTACATGAGCTTTGTTTTTGGCAGATTACAAGCATTTTTGTTCGATGTCGATGCCTGGCTCCAAACACCTGCAAAAGACTCCTGAAAAGAACGACAAAAAAATGCCTGAAAATGCCCCAAAAAAGGTCTGAAAAACGCCCCAAAAAAAAAGGCCTAAAAAACGATACACTCAGGTGTGAATGGAGCCTTAAAGCTGTCGTAAAGGCTTTTTTAAAATTAAAATAAAAATCATGTTATACTTACCTGCTCTGTGTAATGGTATTGTGCAAACGGGTCCCTTACCTCCTCTTCTGGAGTTCCCTGGCAGCGCTCTCCACTCCACTAAAGGATATCATTGTACCTCCAAACTTTCTGCATTATTCCATGGTTAATGCAGTACAATTCTCTTATCCTATGTAAATTCCATTAGTATTGTATATACAGTTTAAGTTCAGAAATCCAGAGCATGGATTTCTCTCTTCTCAACCAGTTTGGAACCTTTTTTTTTAAATCTTGTTCACCATAAAATCTGTCCATTTATTTATTTTAAGGCTCCAGGTCCGTCCTGTACCTGGTGTATAGAGATCCTCTGTTTATCATTGTGGGATATGAATACTAACATGCACCAGCAGTCTCAAGAAAACATAAGCAACTAATAACGTGTATTCAGTGCAGATTTGCACTTTGTTCATTGCAACCTCTGCTATTTATAGAGGTAAGTGTATGT